>NW_006399895.1:7922509-7937264 GCF_000299155.1 Elephantulus edwardii
AATGAAACACAGATAGACATTCCTCTGGTATTCCCTGCTTTCAGCCAAGATCCATCTAACATCAGCTACAATATCTCTAGTACCACAACCCCTTAAGTCGATTTTTTTTTCACTCTTGTTGTGATGAGAAATGTTGGCTAACCAGGTAGTTAATAACAGAGGAATAGATGTATTTCTTATTCATCTCTTATGTAACCCCTTATCTTTTTATCTTGTTGTTTTTATGTGTTTTCAAGTTGAGTATGACTCATAGCGACCCTGTGAACAACAGATCCGAACCGCGTCCTGTCCTGTGCCATCCTCACACTTCCTGACACACTAGAGCACATTGCAGCCATCACCGTGTCAATCCACCTGGTCGAGGGTCTTCCATCTTGAATTTCTGAAAGTTCCCTTTCATCATTTCTTTCATTTGCTTAAGCTTATCTACATTGTAGAGAATCCTCATACTTGGAAAGATGCAGGGTAGGCAGAAGAGAGGACGACCCTTAACAAGGTGGATTCAGTGAGAAACCTGCAGTGAACCGCACCAATGGACTCAAGTATGTCAAAAATTATGAGGAGACACAGGATAGGACAGGATTCAGATCTGTTGATCATAGAGTTGCTATGAGCCACACTCGATTTGATGACACCTAACAACATAACAGCATTGCAGAATAAGTGTTAAAGTCTCTTCTGACTTCCATTTTGACCTTTCTTTCCTGTATTTTTTTTAAAAAGTTATTGATTTTCATATACTATATTTACAGTATACTTGTGTTTTATATAATCTTTTATTTACCTTGTGTTTCATACACAATTTTACCTACTCATATGTTTATTAAATAAATTCTTTATTTAATCTCTTCATTTGCCTGGTCTTTAGTCATTAAGGTCCATCTATATTTAAGATGGTCTCTAAATTCAGGTGTGGTACATTCAAGGTCTGTATTGGCTCCTGTGGACTTGTTTTCATTTTCATCAGCTTCGATTTTAACTTTCATGTGAAGTTAATATTCTGTTCTTTAACTGCCCCCAGCTTTGTTCTAACCAATGGAACTGCCTCTTTACAGAGGTGTAATCCATTTAATTCCTTGGTTTTCCATCCAGTGTAGTGCATGTATATTGTTGCCACTTAGGTTGGCTCATTTGTTTGGTTTTTAAAAATATAGCTGCAATTAGTTGAGTGGTTGGCGGTAAAAAGTCCTGTTGTGTGACCTTTGGCCTCATTTCTTTTACCAGTGCCATATATTCTAACCATTAATCCTTTCTTCTTCATTTTCACCCTTAGTATTCCAATTACCAGTTATTGTTAATAAACCTTGATTGCATATTTGAGCAATTTTAGACTGCAGAAGTCTCAGGGTGTTTTTTTTTTTAAATATATTGCCTTTAGTGATTGTTTCCTGAATTTGAGTCATGTCTTTTAACAGGTCTTCTTTGTATGAGTATGGAGATTATCCTACTACTGACAATATTGTACTTGATTTGTTTTATTATCAATGTGGCATCATTCCTCTTCATTATGTCATTCCCAGCATAGCAGATCATATGATTGTCCTACTCAGAATAGGCAATATCTTTCTATCATCTCATTATACATAGAAAATCAATCTTTGTGTGTTACATTTCATTTTTGACAGCTCCTACTTTTCCTAGAGTCATAATTCCTGCATTCTGCATTCAGATTATTAATGCATGTTTGCAGTTGTTTCTTTTCATTTTAAGTAGCACCACATCAGCAAATGAAGTTGTCAAGATCCACAGCATTCACGTCAACTCTCCAACTGTCTTTCCCAGTCATATATTGAATGCCTTCAACATGAGGGATTCATCTTCTGACACTATATTAGACATTGTTTCCTGAGGCTTTCAAAGACCTATTATTTCAGAAGTGGATGACCAGTCCTTCTTCCTAGTCTGTGTTCGTCTGGAAGTTAGGTTGAAACCTGTCTACGGTGGATGAATCTACTGTTACTTTAACTATGCTTCTGGCTTCACAGCAGCACAAGTATGAGAAATTGACAGATGTGTGTTAGGGTTGTTGAGTTAGGTACTTAGATCGGTCACTCTTGTAAGAGCTTTTTTTTCTGAAGGCTATAGATTCTTTTGACGTGTAAATCAGAGCTTTGAAATATTAGTGTTCATTGTAATATATGTCTCTTAGTGAAAAAGAAATAAAAATAAATTTTTATATTACATATTAACCTCTGGTAAAAAAATATTAAAGGATGTCTTTTTGCTGGGTATTTATTAGATTTTTCTATTGATCCTAAAGATTTTCTGTAAGAATGAAAGCATTACCTTTGAAAAAGAAAATATTGTGTGTTAATTTCTACTCATGTAGTATAGAATATGAATAACAGATGAAAATGGGGTATATACTTTTTGACTGGTTAAATACTTCCCCCTATCTTTATTTTTATATTACTTTGCATACAAAATGTTGTACATTATTTATCATTCATGTCCATTGCACTTCATATTTTCCTCCATTCACATTCTGTTTTGAATGATCACTCATATTCATTGTGTTTTATAAAATTAATCACCATTGATCCATGTCTGCTGTTACTCTCTCTTTTCAGACACCCATTGGATTTTTCCTAATTCCTTCACCTCCCCTCCTTCTCCTTTCACCAAAGACCATTATCCTAGTGATTTCCTCCCCTTCCCATCTTCTGCCCCCCCCCGCCCTCCTCCCCTTCCCCTAGTGGACTTTTTTAAAATAAATTTTAAAATTGTATTATTTTCTCTGTATGTGTACCGTCAAATTGGATCTGACTGGTACAGGAGGAGATGGCCCCTCCTTCTCCGGCAGAGTATCTGGTGGATTCGAACCACATATCTCTGGGATTGCAATGCAGCTTCTTGCCACTAGGCCACCAGAGCTCCCCTCCCTATTGGACTTTTATATATACACATCTTACTAGTTATCCTTCTGTTTTTACAATAATGGTCCCATTCAGTATTTGTCCTTATGAGATGGATTAGTTCACTCAGCATAATGCTCTTTAGATTCTCCCATGTTATGTTGTATTTTACAAATCATTGCTACAAAGTGATGCATGGTATTCCTTTGTGTGACTATGCCATATTTTCTAAATCTGTTTGTTTACTGATGGACATTTAGGCTGTTTCCAGTTTCTTGCCCTAGTGAATAACACTGCTAGGAACGTCTGTGTACAAATCTCCATTTGTGTCTCAGTTCTATTTTTCTTGGATTATATTCCTAGCAGTGGAATAGCCGGGTCATTGGAGTTTCTATATTCAGCTTTTTGAGGAAACATTATACTGCCTTCCAGAGTGGTTGTACCATTTTACAGTTTCACCAACAGTATAAGAGAATTTCAATCTTTCCACATCCGCTTCAACATTTACTGCTTTCTGTCCTGTTAAACTTTGCTACTGGGATGAAAAGGTATCTCATTGTGGTTTTGATTTGCATCTCTCTTATTGCCAGTGATTTTGATTATTTGTCTGTTGGGCATTCAGATGTCCTCCTTTGTAAAAAGTCCTTCCATGTCCTTTGCCCATTTTGTGATTGGGTTATCCATCTTTTCCTTGTGGAGGTCCTGTAAACTTTTGTTATAACTTTGTCTCGGATGACATAATAAAAGCAAAAACGGTTTTATCAAATCGGTACTAAAATTATTAAGAGCATGCATTTCCTTGAAATTGACACCCACTTTGAGTAGCTCTGACCTGATAATATGTTTTAGAGTCTCTAGATGACTCAAATGATAACGCTAGTTGAGACATTGTCAGTCTGAACCTATCTAGAGGCATCTCAGCCACATGCCTGCCCATCTATTTCCAGAGGTCAGTCTTGAAGTTCTAACGGAACTGTCTACTCTGAACATATGTCTTTGCCATGAGTTGAAATCAACTAAATATTAACTGACAACTGCAAGATTTGTCTTTTCAGTGCTTATAAATTATTTAAAATTTTTAAATTTAATCTTTTGTGTCTGTTAAAGTCTATAACCAACATAATCTCCTTTATTGTTATAAGACTGTTAAACAGTGGTTGCTACATAATTTGTCTGTTTTAGTGTTAAGCCTCTCATGTAATTTAAAATACATTGTAAATATTGGTTTTTTTAAAAATCCATGTATTTTTAGTATCTGTGAACTTGTCTTTATTTTATTTTATTTATGAAGTGGGATTGTCTCATAGTGGCTTTTGCCACACTTTAAAAAAATAGTATTCATGGCTTAATTTCTTTCTTTCTTTCTTTCTTTTAGATATTTCTCTTACCTTCTCTTCTCATCTCTGTCAATCCTCCAAGATTAAATCTTCAAATAAACTTTCCCTTAGCTTTTTATTTTAGTGGTCTTAGACCATAATTGTCCTTTTGTTACTCAGCACAGTTTATTCCAGGTTCATCGATGCTGTGCAGTATTTCACAAATATTTGGCCATTTTTTAGTGATACATAGTACTCCATTGTGTGAATGTACCTGTTTCTTTAACCATTCATCTGTTGTTGGTCACTATTTTTAGTAACTCTGCTATTACAATAGTATTGCAATAAACGTGGATGTGTGTCAGTTTGCGTTGCAGCTCTTACTTACTTCTTCGCTTGTTCTAAATTTATTTTCTTTGCTTAGGTACATCCTCAGCAGCATCGGCTTCTTTTTGAAGTATTTGATGAAAACCGATTGGTAAGTTACATTGTATTTGCGTGAAATATAAAGTAAGGCTTTAAGACAGAGCAGTAAGGGGAAGGAGTCAACAATCTGAGGACTGAAAACTGAGTTGGATGAGTTTGGAAGACTTAGTAAAATGACATGTCGGTAATACCTTGTTTTCCTCTTCTTTCTGGTGCCCCTTTCTATCCTTCCACTCCCTTCTCTATAGAGATCAACTCTCCTGACTGTTAACTGATTATACAGGCTTTTATTCAAGGCTTGTTGTAATAGAAAACAGCAGAGAAATTAACTAGTCTTGCCTCTCCGCAAACTCCTCCATCTGCCCTAATCCATAGATCAAGGCTCAGGGAGCCTTCCAGCAGAATCTTTCTGGTTGTGTCTCCTCGCTGCCGTGGCATTTCTTGGGTTGGTTGTCTTCTTTCTTCTGAAAAAGGAATCAACAGAGGAAGCTTTGTAAATTATTTCTAGCTCTTAAAGAGGGGGGGAAAGCCAAGTAAAATCTGATTTTCATAAAACAACAGCTGTTATTCCTTATTTCCTAAAACTTCTGAAGTCACTTTTTTCAACTTTTGTCCTGTTTTCAAACTTACTTCATAATATTTTTCATTTTAAATTTGTAGGATTTTAAACTATTGGTATAAAAACATTGTGTCAAAGTTAAGCATTTTCTCATTATTCATGGAGTCAGACAAACTTATAGCTGATCTTCTAGCAAGTTTTGGAGAGGCTGTAAATTTCATGGGAGGAGATTGTACATTTTCCTCATGTGTAGCTGCTGGTGCTTTCAAACTGTCAGAGAGGTGCAGCTGAGTTAACAGCATAACTCCCTACAGGCTAAGCCACCAGAGCTCTCTAAAACCAACAAAGAAACTGAGTTTTTAGAAGCATCTATTTTCAGTGTTAGAGTACATTATATATGTTTTTGTTTCCTCAAGAAACATGTAAAGAGTATAGACTTGTTGATATGTCTGACTGGCTTCCACTAATTCCACAAAGAGGAATAGTCAGCAGCATCCACAGTGTAAAACTGTTCCCCATGACATCAGCCATGCCTCATGCTCTCTTAACCTCAGTAACTGTCCCTCCCAGGGCTCTCTCTGCTGTGCTACTTGGTCTATTAATCTGTTGCAGGACCACAAGAACTCATTGATTATACTCACAATTTGGGGATTTCTTAGTGACATTCATAGTTTACAATTCATGTTGGAAACAGTATACAGTTATTCAGGAGACAACTTCACAAGCACTCTTGCAGGCCCTTTGACCTTCAGCCTTTTGGTTTTAGGTCATTGATACAAAACTCTTTTTTATTGTCGGTACCATCAAGTTGGAACTGATTCATAGCTTACCCTCTGGTGAGTTTTCAGTTGCACTGGTGGAAATTGCTCATCTTTCCCTGCCAAGCAGCTGGTGGATTCCAAATGCATGCCTTTGGTTTTGCAGCACTGCTTTTTTGCCACTAGGCCACCAGAGCTCTTTTAATCCCACCAATTTTGATGTCTTTCTTTCATTCTGTGCTGCTGCTTTCTTGCTGGTAGCAACATACTCATCTTCTCTTTCTAAACTGGCTCGATCTAAACCTAGTCAGATGGCAGGACCAAGCAATCTCATCATTAGTATGTGTATACCTTGTTTACTTGTTTTTATCCGACTGTGTGGTAAAAGTCAAAGCCAAAGGACTAAGAAAACCATTTAGAAAATTCAGCTCACACAACAAAAACAGTGACTCTACCAAGACCTGAAACATTGCAAACTCATTAATAAGCATCATATTAAGCAAAAGTGGGGGGGTTTGCTGCTGAAGGAGACTTTTCATCACTACTTCACAGTCAAATTTTTTAGACTGAGTAACAGATAATGATGATAAACTAAACTAATGATAATAAACTACTGTTTATCAAGTATGGTAAGTTGTAGAACTTTTTGTTCTATGTCTTGCTTTTTATGTAGAATAGATAAGATTTTATTTCTTCGTTATTTTCATTTTCCTTCTAGATGAGACCAGATAAAATTTAGTATTGGTGTATTTTTCAGTCATAAAATATGCATACAAAGGAGTCATATGATGTAAATCTCTGTTTTAAATGATGGGACAAAATCTATTCTTATTACTGAGTGTTAGAATTAGACCACCACCCAAATCTATGGCACTCCTCTGTGCATCTGCTCAATCACATGGCCTTTCCTGCCCCCCTCAGGCGACACTGTTCTGTGTTATAAATAACTTCTTTGCTTTGCAAAGTATTTTGGTGATAAATGTTTGTATCTATAATATATTGGTTCCTTTTTGCATATTTTTGAGTTTATATAAAGAATATCACTCTGAATGCATTCTCCTTAAAATTTTTTAAAAATAGTTTTTGTTTGAGTGTAAGTTTGAAAATTATATTGGTTTCTAATTCAATCTGAATACATTCTTCTTTGACATATTTTTTGTGTAATGCTTTTTTTTTGAGATTAGTTTATGATGACTAGATTTCACTAATGCATAGTATTCCATAATCAGGAAGTATCTTAAGACCATAGCTTATATACACTCTTTAAGAGATACTTGACTAAGATCTAGCTTTTTGCTATTATTAGTCATTAAACTTTTCTGCTGTTTCTAGGTACATCTATGAGGATATCTCTAAGATATTTACTGGAGTTGAATTACTGGGTCATAATATTAGTAAGCTATTTTCCCTGTAATTATTGGTAATGATTTGGATTTCTATGATATTTGGATGTGTTGTTGGTGAATTTAGATTTTTGCATGTTGTCTACATGGGGGACTGCTTTCTAATCTGATTATGTTGTCTAATCTTGATGGAAACTACTGTTAATAGTCTGACGATGCATTACCAAGTGGTATGGAGTTGGACTGCCAACCCCACAGGCATGTGGTTCGAATCTACCAGCTGCTTCACTGGACAAAGATGAGCAGTCTCCTCTCATGTGACTTACTGCCTGTGAAAACTTGCTAGAGGATTAGTTATGAGTCTGTTCTAACTCAATGGTACATAACAAAATCAACGTTCATTGCTAAAGTTACTATTATAAGCTGGCTGGTACATTTGCATTTCTTGAACATTTACTATGAATTTAACAATATCCTGTTGATCTGGAAAGGAGCCAGTTGTAAAATACATAGCTAATAACAAAAAGTTGATGGTTTTAACCTACCAAGTTTGTTGGTTTTTTTTTTAAATTGTATCATTTTTTGTGTGTGTACCGTCAAATCAGATGTGACTGGTACAGGAGGAGATTGTTCCTCCTCCTCCAGCAGAGCATCTGGTGGATTTGTACTGGGAACCTCTGGGATTGCAGTTCAGCTTCTTGCCACCAGGCCACCAGAGCTCCCTCAGACTTTTTCTTAGGAGTAAGATGTAGTAGTAATCTGTTGTTGTTTTTTTTTACAGAGGTTTTGGATTTCCATTCATTCATTGCCGCAATTTTCTCCCTTCCCACCCCTCCCCACCAGCTCACTTCCCCCTCCGAAGAGAGAAAAAAAAAAAAAGAAAAAGGAAAAAAAATTCCTTCATTAGTATACAATTCCCACGTCCCTTCCCCCCACCCCCCACCCCGAGCACACTTCTCTATGCAACCTTAATTTTGGATTCCTGTGCTAACCATAATACTCAATCATATATCACTTCTAATCTGTTCTTTCCCTTATCTGTTTCAATACAATACACATAATTTATCCAGTTTTTTCTGTCATACCCCCACCCTGATGTCAGACCCATTCTACAACAGTGGCACCATGCAGTATTTGTCCCTTTGTGACTGAGATATTTCACTCAGCATAATGTCCTCCAGGGTCACCCACTTTGAATTATATTGCATGAGTTCCTTGTTTTTCAATGCTGTATAGTATTCCATTGTGTGGATATACCACAGCTTCTCTATCCATTAGTTTGTTGATGGGCCCTTAGGCTGCTTCCAACTCTTTGCTATTGTAAACAAAGCTGCAATAAACATGGGTGTGCATATATCTGCTTGGATGGCAGACATGGTCTCTCTGGGGTATATTCCCAGTAATGGGATTGCTGGGTCAAATGGTATCTCTATTTGCAATTGTTTGAGAAAGCGCCACACCACCTTCCACAATGGTTGCACCATTTTACACTCCCACCAACAGTGAATAAGAGTTCCAGTTTCTCCACATCCTCACCAGCATTTGTTGCTTGCTGTTCTGTTATATTTTGCTATTCTTACTGGGGTGAGATGATATCTCATAGTTGTTTTGACGTTTTCTTTTTAAGATTATAATCTTGGAACCCCCATCAAGCAGTTCCACTCCTTCCTCTAGGGTTCCTAATAAGTTGAAATTCACTAGGCTTGGGGTTTTTTGTTCAGTCTGATTCGGTTTGATTTTTGATGAGATGGAAGAAAACAAGTTGCCTCTAGCATTCCCTTCTATGACCTGATTATTTTTTGCTTTGAAATCCACCAGCTGCTCTATAAGAGAAGGATGGGAAATATTTTCCCATGCTTCTGAAAACCCGCTGGAGGGTCAGTGCTATGGGTCATTTCCAACTAGATGGTACACAATACACACAGTTCACAACACCATGTGCTTTACCAGTAATAGAAGGCATATGAAAAACCAAAAGGAAATGTTTATTTATTTATTTTACTATTTTTTTGTGCACATATCATCAAATCCGATCTGACTGGTACAGGAGGAGACTGTCTCTCCTTTTCCAGCAGAGCGTCTGGTGGTTTGAACTGTGCAGCTCTGGGATTGAGGAAATTTTATTTTTGAGCTAGCATGGATGATAGAAGAATTGATGTCTTTAAGTTTTGGTGGTAGAGAAGAGTATTGAGCATACCATAGACTGATAAAAGAACAAACAGGTCTGTCCTGAGGAGGGTGAAACCAAGCTGCTCCTTGCAGGCAAGGATTTTTAAGCTCCGTCTGACATACTTCGGTCATGTTGCTGGGAGAGACTAGTCCTTGGGGAAGTATATCATGCTTGGAAGGATGGAAAGATAGTGCATGAGAGAAAGATTCTGGATGAGATGGATTGACTCAGTACCTGGGATAATGGGGGTAGGTGTGTTGGAGAAAATGAAATTGAAGATAGGCTCAAGATAGGGCAGAGTTCAGAGCTGTTGTACCTAGGATTGCTATGAGTCGCAAATGATTCAATAACATATAACAACAACAACAAGGATTATGTTGCAATTGTATAGGACACACATGTCCTAAATGGATTCTACTGGTAGGATTACTGGAATAAGACTCCTTTCTTCATACTCGCACAATTTTACTGATTCCTGCCAGGATATAGGATGTACTAAATGCTCAGGACTGTAGTCTTCAATATGGACTGAAACTCAACATCAAGAAGACGAAGATTCTTACCACTAGGCTAATTGGCAGCACCATGTTGGATGGAGAAGAGATTGAGGTTGTTAACAATTTTAGCTTGCTTGGCTCCATAATCAACACTCTTGGCACCAGCAGTCAGGAAATCACAAGATGAATTGTACTGGGAAAAATCTGTCAGGGATCTCTCCAGAGTACTGAAAAGCAGGAATATCAGTCTAGAGACTAAGGTGTACCTGATCCAGGCCATGGTCTTTGCAATTACTTGCTCTGTATCAGAAAGCTGGGCAATGAGTAAAGACGATAGAAGAAAAATTGATGCCTTTGACTTGTGGGTCTGCAAAAGAGTCTTGAACATACTGTGGACCACCAAGAAAACAAATATATCTGTCTTGGATAAGGTGAAACCAAATTTCTCCTTGGAGGCTAGAGTTTTGAAGCTCCATTTCACTTACTTTCATCATGTTGCCAGGAGAGACTGATTCTTGGAAAAGGACATCATGCTCATAAGGGTGGACGGACAGCTCAGGAGAGGAAGACCCCAGGTGAGATGGAGTGATACTATGAGTGAGGCATTGGAGATACGTGTGTCAAAGTCAGTGAGACTGGCTTAGAACTGGGAAGACTTAAGAGCTGTTGTACATAGGGTCACTGTGAGTTGCAGGAGACTGACTTGACAGCACCTAACAACAACAACATGTTCAGGAAACATGAGAGGCTGAAATATTGATAGATGTTATATGTTCCATAGGGTCAGAGAAATCTCAATAATTTGATTCTTCTATCTTGGTAAGTATAACCAAGAATTCTTTTTCTTTTTTAAAAGGTTTAAACTAACAGAATCCTCACACCAAAGATTCAGAATCTTCTTTTCATAGTGCCACCTATACCCTGACACATTAGCTTGTACTGTGGACAAGCCATTCTGTCTCTCTGAAAATGTTTTCTTGTGTTTAAAAATTGGAAGTAACAATATTTGTCCTACCATTAATTTATTGTAAGGATAAAATGAGATTGTTGTTGTTAGGTGCTGTCGAGTTAAGAACGAGTCATAGCAACCCTGTGAACAAAAGATCTGAACCCTGCTCTGTCCTGGGCCATCCTCATACTTCCTGACACATAAGAGCCCATTGCAACAGTCACCGTGTCAATCCACCGGGTTGAGGGTCTTCTCCTTCGCTGACCCTCCACCCTTCCCAACATCATGTCCCTCTTCAAGGAATAGCACCTCCTAGCAACCTGTCTAAAGTATGTGAGGTGAAGCCACATCATTCTTGCCTCCAAAGAGCACTCTGGCTGCATCTTCTCCAAGACATATCTGTTCGTTCTTTTGGCCGCCCATGGGATGCTCAGTGCTCTTCTCCAACACCACAACTTTTTGTTGTTGTTGTTTTTCTGTCACATTATTATTTTTCTGTCATCCTTATTCATTGTCCAGGTCTCAGATACATAGCTAGGAATTGGAAAGAATATGGCCTGAATCAGACACACGTTAGTCCTCAAACTGATATCATACTCCTCAATAATTTGGAAGGGTCCCTAACAGTTAATTTTCTCAGTACAATGCATCTCTTTATTTACTGACTATGTTCAGGATACAAATATAAAGTGGTATTTAACATTTATGTATTTATACTTTTGTGAGTCTCTGATAGCATATTTTGTGTGTTAACTAAGGTGTGCCATTTAGTCTGTTTATGCTTGAAAATTGCACTGGAGATAAAGCTACTTTTCTCAAGAAGTTAACTTTACCAGCAAAAGGGAGTATGATAATTAGAGTAGGAGGAATAAGATAATTAGAGTAGGGTGGTGTGTTATTCTGCTTTGTTGCTACTTTCAGCAAATAATTGAAATGTGTTACACTGTGGGGGGAAAGGCCTGAAACCAAAACCTCACTGCCATCATGTTAAACTGACTCATAGGGGACCCTCCGTGAGTTTTCAGGAGGTTGTAAGTTGCACAGTAGGAGATTGCTCACTGTCCCCTGTGAAACTGCTCATGGGTCTGAACTGCCAGAGAGGTGCCACTCAAAAACTAGAGTTTCCGAGTTTTAGTCAGACCCTGGTATTTTCATTTCCTTCCTGTACAACTCAAAATTGGATAATGAATTAAGGATCACAGAAGAAGAATTGATTGATGCCTTTGAATTGTGGTGATAGTGCAGAGCATTGAATGTACCATGACTTGCCAAGATACTCCTTAAAGGCAAGGGTGGTGAAAGCTTGGCTCACTTACTTTGGGCATATTATGAGGAGAAATCAGTTTTTGGAGAGAGACATTACGCTGGGAAAGGTCAGAGAAAGAGAAGACAACCTTCCACAAGGTAGATTGATACAGTGGCTACTGGAGTGGACTTGAACATGACAGAGATCATGAGGATGGCACAGAATAGGATAAGATGCAGTTCTGTTGTTCACAGGGTCACTGGGAGTCATAGTTGACTCAGTGACATCTAACTCTAGTTTTTGCAGACACTTGTAATTATAGAAAGCTGGAAATATTATAGGAACTATAGCCTTTGGTAAGGAGCTGTGGTGGTGTAATCTGTTGGGAGCTGAGCTGTTAACCCAAATGCCATGGCTTCTCTGGAAGTTTGACTCCATCAACTGTGCTGTGGAAAAAAAGATGAACACTTTCCCCATACAATTTGCAACCTCAGAAACCCATTGGAGAGTCAGCTATGGGTTAGCTCAGGTTCAATGACAAAGAGAGAGAGAATAGTTTTTGTTGGAGTAAGAGCTGAGGCTCTGGCAGTGAGTGACCTATGTGCTGTGGATGCCTTTATTTCCCTGTAGCCGTCACAGCCAAGAACATAATCTTTTAGTGGCTGATACCCTTTGCAAATGAAAAAAAGAGTACAGTTAAAAATTCAAGGACTAACAATTTCTTGATGTCTGGAAATAACTTTTGCGGTATAACTTATACTTGATTTTTAGAAAGAAGTGCTTTATATTCCCTTTTTGAATCAATTTTAAGACCTATGAATCATAAATTATAGTAGTAATGATGGTGGTGCTGGTCATAGTGATGAAATATTTCTGAATCAGTCTTTAACACGTTGCTGCACACTTATAAAATTGATGACCATGCTTAGAAACACATTTGCCGTCATTTGCGGCAATGTTTTAAGGATCTTCTACCTCCAGTGAAAGTAAGTGCTTCTCTGTCACCAGCTTAAGCAGTCTCTCTGCACACATCCAGCCACTGAAGATTTAGGGTACTTGTCTCCTGCATGATGTTGCTGCCTGTGCTTTTCATGTTTATGGTCTTTTACCTTCAAATTCTAGTCATTTATTTATGGTTACTCAGAACCTACTCGTACCATGTATGCAAATCACGTTTTTTTTCCTCTTAGTTGATAATCAATAACCCAAGCAAGCAGCTCAAAATGTTGGAGCCAACAACCTCCATTAAATCCTAAAAGCATTACCAGTTTCATTCTAGAATACATCATTCTATAAGTCTTGCATAAGTACCTCCTGTAAAAAAGGTTGTCTAACTCTTCCCCACTTGAGTTAGGGTTGAGGCTCTTCTTTCAGAAACCACTGGGTTAAGGTCCTACATTTTGCTCCAGCTTCCACATGCAAAACTATAATAATATTACTGATCTTGTGTGATCTCAGACCTCAGCCAGCATTGCAAATTGTTCAGCCTCTCTAGAATATAAATGCTTACTGAGTTTCTAGGAAATGCATGTTTCTCTTAGCTTACTTTTTTTTTCTGGAATATTTTTCTGTAGATTTTTTTTAGTTGGTCTTCTCCAGCTACAGTGCTTTTAAATATTTCTTTACAAGTAGCAGCTAGTTCAACTTCAGTTAACTGAAAAGGGACTGCATGGCTGTCCAGCCAGCAAGCCTCCTGTCTGATGTTATTCAGTGCTTACTTTATGCCCAGCATGAGCTCAGGAGGATCAGAAGAAATGTTATAGTCTTCACACTCTAAAAGCTTTAAAATCCAGTGAGGTGAGTATGAAACTGATGCTTATAGTGAAGCTTACAAAGAGAAAACATTTGCCTGGCCAAAACCCTAGGTTCATGATGTTATGTTAGCAATCAGGGGAGCTTTGCTTATTAACTGGACATTTTAGGCCAGAGACAAGAGCAGTTAGATCTCTTTGACCAACATTAAGAATGATCCATTCTTTGAGTTATGAGAGCTCCAACTTAATTTCTAAGAAGATAAGCTGAAGTCTCTTGATGGCAGAGTAAAAAGATTAAGACTCTTCTTTGAGGAAGAAGAAATATTTACAAGGGTCTTTAAAATCATAAAGGAAGTTTTAAGAAACCAATACAACAATAGATTGATTGCTAAGATTATAACTATTGTACTTTAAAAATACAGTACTATCTCCTTGTCAGAAATACAATTTCATAATTCTCCATATTTCTAGTTTGTCCTGTCATAACTAATTAAAAACACCATGTGTTTTTGTTTTTAGAAAATGATATTGAAAACAGCTTTATCTTGGCAGTTTTTTAAAAATACAAAGTACAAGTATATGTTTTATGTATTTGCTTTTACTTAGGGAAAAAAAACTTACTTAGAAAAATAAAACTTGGGTGTAGTGCTCTGTGGTATAAACAACTGAACTATTTTACTTTTTACTTTCCTATGAATGAGCCAGTATATATTTATGACTGGAGTTCCAACTATAAAATTCAGGTAAGGGGTTTAAATATACCCTAGAGTATTATTTAAAAATAAATTTGTTTCTTTCAAATAGAATACCAACCTTAAGTCTATGACATTTAGGAGAGAAATTAAAATATTAAACTTTATTGCCTAGTAAACTGAAAATAAA
>NW_006399895.1:7937364-7964858 GCF_000299155.1 Elephantulus edwardii
ACAACCTCTCCAAAGACAAAGGTCTACTGTTTTCTGCTGTGGAAGCTTTACTGGTAGTTGTAAGTAATTCCACCTCTAGGTAGGGCTTAGTACTCGAAAATGTAAACAAATATGTACTTTGTTTATATAAAGAAATACAGCTATGCTGTATTTCTTTCTAGATAGCGAACAGCCGAAAGGATTGCCTCAAAGCACCAGTAGGGGCCAGCAAAGAGCTCTTAGAGTTTTTCAGAACCGAATTGGCATTGAGATATGTTTATTTGATGTGTTAAATCCTTTTTAGACTTCTTTACTTACCACAACACTCTCTTAACTGAGTGAATTGCAGAGACAGTGGAAATAAAATATTCTGTGTGCTCAAACTGTTTTTGGGGTATAGTTTTTCTGCCTAATCTGCATATATTTTTAATGGAATGTTTGCTTAGCCTATTTCTTGGCAGGGTTTTAATAGTCAAAATATAAATGGCATCATTTAAAGACTGTACTACTTGGCTGCAAAAGGCCTTAAAATTGCAGGAGAAAATGTTTGGTGACAGCTTCTCTTAGGTGCCCCTCCCCCCCGTCCCAGTCCTGTGCTCAATTTTTGCGGTAGTATAACTATGCTAATTTTTAGTTCTATTCTTATAGTTTTGCCTTTCATAATTAATATTATAGAGGCTAAAATACTTATATGTTTGATTTAATGATAAAATTTTAATTCACACAAAGTTTTAGTATTTCCAGATTTTGAACTTTTGAAACATACACTTTTTTGTTGTTATTGTTGATGATGATGTTGATGTTATTTTAAATTAACCGTATATATGCCTTTCTACCTTAACTTACTTGACTGGATACCTCGCATGTCGACTATTCGGAAATTCAATCCTTGATTTGATACTCAATTACATGGGCTTTCATTCCTACCAACTTCCTGTAATTCTATGCCTACGGGTAAAAATATTAGTGGTTGGATTCTGCGGAGAAAGTACAGGCACAGTGATTCAAACAGTTAAATGTTCATTTAGAAGAGCTGGGGTGAAAAAGTACTGTTTCAACTTGAAATGCTAGAGGATTGTTGTTCTTGTGTTACTCATTCATGCAAATTGGAGAAGGTATAATTGAAACAAGGTTGGCAGTGTGTGAGTCAGTGTGCTGCCGCTGAGCTCAGCTTTAAAGGTCGCTGGAAATCAAGTGCTTTGTAAGTGAAGGCATTTTGACTCCAAGCGATTCAAGACATTTTGGAAACGTCAGTCTCAGGAATGGGCCGTCTTTTTCTTTCTATGCTATCTGGTATCTAATGTTTTATTAAGGGCAAAAGCTACTACTTAAGAGCTCTTTTAGAGACCACAAATGATTTTTTATTTCGATGCAGTGCAGCTGCTTCTAGCCTGTCCACGGACAGAGATCTTTGTTATGACTTTCAGCCCTTAACATGTTTGGAAATGAGAACAAATGGCACAAAGCTTACGATTGCACTTTGCAGCCAGAAGAAGTAATACTTATCCTTTGTCCGAAACCTCCGGAGATGATTTGGAGAGCAACGTTCACATGTGCTTCAAGAGACCAACACGGATTTCAGCGCCTAACGTTGTGCAAATGAAACTGACGCCCAGGCAGACGGCACTAGCTCCTTTAATAAAGGAAAACGTGAAGTCTCAGGAACGATCGTCTGCTCCTTCCTCGGAAAGTGTTAGTAAAAAGAGCAGCTGTCTACAGATTTCATTACAGCCAACAAGGTACGGTGGTTGTCTTCATACTAGTAATGTTGTAACTGATGGTGATGATGCGTCCCTTCCTTGCTTCCTGAGGGAAAGCATTGATAGCAGTACTGTGGTTGATAATGAACTGAATGCTGTGAATGATGTTAACCTTTTAAGCAGTTCTGCCATTTGTAGTGGTAGCCTTAGTAACTTTTCAGCCAGTGATAATGGATCTTATAGCAGCGCTGGTAGTGATTATGGATCATGTACAAGTATTACAAGTGGTGGTTCATACACCAACAGTGTTATCAGTGATAGCAGTAGCAGTACTTTTCCATCAACTGATGATCCTTTTTATTGTGGAAATGTGTCGTCCGAGACCACCTCCAGTAAGTGTGTGCCAAATAGGAATACTACTCCATGTGAAATATTTTCAAGAAGTACAAGTACTGTTCCCTTTGTCCAGGATAATGTGGAGCGTGGAGTCGAGATTATGAAGCTACCAGTGAGCCGGAACTCAAAAATTCCACTAAAACGTTGTTCATCTTTGGTCATTTTCCCTAGGAGTCCTTCAAACACCCCACCAACTTCTCCAACAAGTACCGGTACTTTTTCAAGTAAAGGATCCTATCAAACGTCACACCAGTTTATTATTTCTCCCAGTGAAATTGCACACAATGAAGATGGGACTAGTGCTAAGGGATTTCTTTCAACAGCTGTCAACGGACTTCGGTTATCTAAAACAGTTTGTACTCCTGGCGAAGCTAGAGACATAAGGCCACTTCACAAGAAGGGCTCACTGCAAAAGAAAATTGTTATTTCAAATAATAGTCCAAATCAAACTGTCTGCGAAAAGTCATCTGAAGGGTATTCATGTGTTTCAGTGCATTTCACCCAACCAAAAGCAACAACATTTGATTGTGAAACAGCAAATGGGGACTGTAAGCCAGAGATGGCAGAAATTAAGCTCAATTCTGAGTCAGAGTTTATTAAGCTCATGCATAGGACATCTGCATGTGTACCATCCCACCAGAATGTTGATTATCAAATAAATATCAATGGACAGTTGGAAAGACCAAATTCACAGATAAGCAAAAACCATGCTGTTCTACAAAGAAGTATTTCACTAGGAGGAACTTATCCAAATATTTCCCGTTTATCTAGCCTTAAGCACAATTGTTCTAAGGGGGGACCATCTCAGTTACTCATAAAGTTTGCACCTGGAAATGAAGGTAAAATTAATAATTTATCAAGAGACAGCAACAAAGATTTCACAAGGGAACTATCAAATTCCTTGAACCAGTCTCGCAAGGTAAGTTTCTTTGATTTTGGTAAATATTCATTTATACTAAAATAGCTTAATAAAGCATGTGGCTAAAATTCATTATAGCTTAATATTGTTACATACTTTTTGAACTAATGAATATTTTGTAGTAATGAAATTTATGTTTTTAAATCTGATAAACTTCTAGTAGTTTTCTACTGTTGTTTTGCCAATGTAAGAATAGCACATTCTTTTAAAAAAATTAAAAAAAAAAAGAATGGCACATTTTTTTAAAAAACCTCAAACACCTTCTAAGAGATTTAAGCCATAAAAACATTTCTGTAGCATTGAAGTAAGATTTAAATAACTTTGTAATATTTTATCTTGATATATTCCCATCAAGTGGAACTTTAATATATACCTGCATATTCTTTACTTACTTTAGAAAATGCTAATAGAGTTTTATCCCCTTCTCAGTCATCATAAAATAAGATGAAGGATGCTTATTTATTAAATAATAAGAACTTTCACAGAGATGTGGTGGTCTTTATATAAAAGAACATGGAGGGATTATTTCTTTAAAATGCTTGTATTTGTTAGATTATTGATTAAAAATTATGATACTACATGTTTAAAGCAGAGGAAAAAATAAATGCTATTTACATTTGTGTATATATATATATATATATATATATATATATATATATATATACCATAGGAATTTAGTTTCTAGCCTGTTTTTCTTTAGCCACTAGTTTAAACAGTTTCCTAAAATGTAATTCAATATTTTGAATTCTTTTAATCACTAGGCATTTCACAGAATTTTCTAGTTCCTATACTAGTAATTTTGACATTTTGGTATTTTTTTTGCTTTATTATGCAAGTACTTCAACTCAAATGAATGTTAAGCTACTTGGTCTTTATAAAGTATTTTAAATTTAAATATATTTACATATTTTCTATATTTGGAATGTCTTGCCAGATTCCAGGATATTTAAAAAAAATCTGACTAAACCAATTTTAGATGGCAACATGCAGAAAATTAGCTTATCTGTTTATTATTGTATTTACATAACACCTAATATCTCTATTAAGGGTTAAAACAACAACATCAGCAGCACCTTCTGGTCAAATAGCTTTAGATAAATAAAACATTAGGTAATTGTTAGATTTTTTTTCCCTCTGTTCTGAAATCTGGTAAATAAAATCACTGTTATCCAATCCCCAGATGCCAATATAAGGAACTTAATTTGCAGAGGATAAAGAAAAAAATATCAAATTTCAAATTTTGACGTATGTTTTAGAATTATTAACTCCATCTGGAAAACGTTTTAAAAACTATCTTTAAGAATATTGCTAGCCTTTCAGAGGTTTTCTCCCTAAAAGAAAGCAAAGAAGTAATGTTTTGAAGAAACACAGTAATAATAGCTTCTTAATTGAATTACACACTACTGATGATTTTATTTTACATTTTATGGAGTAATTAATCAAAAAGGAAAAGATGATTTAGACATACTAGTAATACTATCTTTAAAATTGTTTATTTAGTGGCTATATTATAGCTTGTTATTTTTGGAAGAAGGTTATTTATAATGCATTTTTAAAAAAATGAAGTGTACATTAAATGCCTTTTGCATGGCAAACATACGTTTCTTAACTATTCTTATTGACAAGTAAGCTAATTTTAGTGACAATCAGATGCCTAACTGCAGATTTATTGGGTTATAAAATAGTGAAAGGTGCAGTTTTCTGGAATGCTGTGAATTGTTCCTCCTTCTAATGATCAAGCAACTCTTCTTTATAAAGGTACTATAAACATAGTACATAGTTACAAAAGTATTTTACACAAGAATAGTGGCATTTAAGTTCAGTTATACTAGATCTAACTTGATCTGATTGATCAGTGATAAGTCAAGGGTTTGTTTTAAGAGGAAAATATTAGGCTTCCTTTTTCTAATCAAAGCAGAGACAAAAATAATAGGGTTTTAGAAATAACCCACTGTTTATCAATAATTATATATTAATCTAATTATAGTGGTATATTGTAACTCATTTATAAATAAACAGCTCCCAAAATATTTCCCATGACTCCAGTTAGTCTGGGTTAGTATTCTGATATGCTGAGTCTGGATTCACATTTAACAAGTTGATATTAGAGTAGCATTTAGTAATGTCAGCTATCTGTACTGAGCAGCCGTGAAATTAAATCACTGCTTTGGTTTGAGACCCTGGTTTCTAAAGCCCTGAGAGATCTACAGATTCTTTTCCTATGTGTTTGGCTACCACTCTGTAGTAGCATAGTATCAAGTTTCTAGCTCTCTATAATCAACAGCTCATTAATGGCTAATTTTTTAAATTTAGTGAGAACATTTACCTCTTATCTGTGGCACAAGACTCTGTCCTGTGTTTTTCATTTAGAATGAAGATGGAATAATGTTTATTTCTGGCATACTATAGAATAAGAATAATTGGCCTATATTACATATATGTATGTTTGAAATACAGTGTTATTTTGTAGATGTCTAAAAATAGGTTTTTTTTAAATATCTTAACATTTTGTGTATATTTTTTTGACTGTTAAGATATAGATTAAGAAGTGATGAGTTTGGTTTTATTTTAGAAAAAGTGGAGATATTTCTAGTCAGTTTATAGCAATGATGACTACTTTGATTACAAAATCAATGTAATAGTTTTTTAGAACATATAATTTTCCCCTATCTGTTGTTTTTGGAAATTCTTATCATATTGTATTGTTAGGATACTCAGAGATTTTGTTACTATTATTTAAAATTATTTAACATTATGCCTAAACTTATATATTGATTTTATTCTTCATTTATATGCATATATTATTAGAAAATTTGGATTCATTTTAATATTATTTTGTTAAAAAATATTCATTCATTGTCTTACATGGAGTCCCAGGTAGGTAAATTATTTAAGCCTAAGAAATTTGTATCTCAATTATTTCAGAAGCCTTTAAGGCAAATCTCAGAATTCTACATGTCAATAATTTATTTACTTATATTCTCTAAAATAAATAATTTTACTTTTATCGTGATATTTTGCTGTCATATGTGAGTCAGAACTGACTCATGGATGACCCTCCAGCTGGTTTTCAGAGGCAATATGAACGGGAGGAGACTGCCCATTTTTCTTCCATGGAGCGGCTGGTGGATTCAAACTGTGGGCCTCTTTGTTGGCAGTGCAGTTCCTTACCATTAGACCACTTTCTATTCTTGTGTAAGTTCTTAATTTCTGAACATTAGTAGGATAGATAGAGAAATTTTGTTAAATTGCTCTTGAACAGCCCTTAATAGCTCATATAAAAACCAATGTCCCTTATAAAATAAGGCGCTCTGGTGGTATGCTATGCTGCATTGCAATGCTAACAAAAAAAAACCAACCCTGAAGATAGAGTCCACCAGTTTCTCTGCAAGAAAGATGAACAGTTTCCTCCCATAAAGATTTACAGTCCCAGAAACCTGAAGGATGGTCTGGGTTGGAGTCTTACTTGAAGACAATGAGATTTATAAAACATTATCTGTGCTGTCAAGTCAATTCTGACTTTTCTAATTGCGCCATCTGGCAGAATAGATCTGTTCCACAAGGTTTGCTGAGACTGTTGTCTTTATAGGAACACATTGCCAGCTTTGTTAATGTCAGCATTGCTGAGGTTTTGGGCCAGTTTACCTTGTTGTGAATAGCTGACCTGTGAAAATATTTACCAGCACCCCTGACTGCTACGCCCTAGATGCTATGTCATACTTGGAAAAGACCCTCAGTGAGATAGATCAGTGCTGTGACTGCAGTGGTGACTTAAGCACAGCAGAGCTTGTTTGGACAGCATAGGGTCAGGCAGGCTTGCTCTGTTCATACAGTCTTCTTAAGTTGGAGTTCACTTGATGGCACCTAACAGCACCAACAACCCCCCAGTTATGACAATCAAAAAAGTTCTCTCACCATTGCCTTTGTGCCTTGGGCAGCAAAAAACTCCCAGTTGAGAAGGGCTGTTGTCAGAAGATAGTTCAAATCCACCAGCTGCTCAGCCGGAGAAGGATGGACAGTCTCCTCCTATGTGATTTACTGCCTCTGAAAACCTATTGGAGGGTCAGTTATGGGTCAGTTCCCACTTGATGATACAACCTCAACATTGTCAGTAGAAGCAAAACATGCAAAGCTAAGATGTGAAAGAGAAGCTCACACTGTAAATAATGTCAAGTAGATAGTAATAGAAACAGCAGTAAGTAGTGTAACTAGACTTAGGAAATAGCCTCAAGGATTGAGATGCCTGGTAATGGAGAAGGAGATGATGTCCTACTAGTGTGTAGAGCTCCATGCTGAAGAGATGCTAAAAAAGATACAGTAAGCTAATGGAATGCTTTCTAGAATAGTGTAAAGTGCTCATTTTTATATTATTAAATTTTTGTGGTACCATGATGATAAATGAACCCAAGCTTCTTAACTTGAGCTACTGGGTAAATAGTGATGTTATGAACTAAGATAAGGAATTCAAGAGAAGGTACTGGATTGGGAGGGTGAAGAGAAATTCATGTGTCATTAAGTTGATTTACCCAGAAGCTATCCCTGTGATGCTACTGTTAAATAAGGCAGTTGAAAAAGGTGTAGGGCTCAGGAGAGAAGGGACCATTGGACATGTAGACTGAGAGTTATCTAATTAAAGCCCCCAGATAGGGGAAAATGGATACACAGAGAAGACAGCAAAGGGGAAGTATCTGAAAATTATGGAAAACCAACTTTAATGAGACTGAAAGAAAATGTAATGAGAAGACAAGAAAGATCAATGAGGCGTCAGTGGCTTAGGGATAGAATTCTTGTCTATTCATGGAGGTGCCTTGGCTTGGATTTCTTGGCAAGTGCACCTCATGCACAGATACCACTCTTCTGCCACATTTGCTATGATTCAGAACAAGTTTCAGAAGAGTTTTCAGATTAAGATAGTCTAGGAAGAAACAGCTGACAATCTGCTTCCAAAATTTAGTGGAAAAGCTTATGAATTACAACAGTTAGACCCCACCTTATCATGAACTAGATAGCTTTTTGTTCTGTTGTACATGAGTCTCCATGAGTTACAAACCACCTCAAGGGCAACTAAGAAAGAGAAGCCACTAAAGAGACTTAGACCAGGAAAGCTTGTTGGCATGCACATTGTATGGGAAGAATTTGTGTCAATGGCATGTAGTAGGGTCTATCCTTGCTGACTATAACAAGAATAGACTCAAGAATAGTGACATTAAAAGCCAGATTGAAGAGAGATGAAAA
Organism: Elephantulus edwardii; assembly: GCF_000299155.1. NCBI lineage: Eukaryota > Metazoa > Chordata > Mammalia > Macroscelidea > Macroscelididae > Elephantulus > Elephantulus edwardii. Next base: position 7,945,594 of record NW_006399895.1, read on the forward strand.
AGAACAGGAAGTAGAGACAGTAAGTGTATCTGCTTGTTAAATGTCGTGAAAGAGAAGAATGAATGGAGGGCAAGATTTGAGTGGGAATTGACTTAACAGCTGTGGGTATGCTTTGGGATATGTTTCGTTTTTAATGGAAGACACAGTATTAGTAGATATAAGATGTGTAAAACAAACTCCCTGTGTACAGAAGATTATCCTTTCTTTTCCAGAAAAGCAAAGAGAAATGGTTGTAGCTCTTTTCATTTATTATAAATTAGATTATTAAGGGCCCTAAAGATAGCATTAGAGATTTGGTGATATGAAAAGAAGGAAAGGAATATGTTGTGAGACGTTGCCTGTCAATATCTATACTCATCTTCAACAAGACTATTATAATTCCTGAATTGGCTTCCTACCACCAAAAAGAAAACAAAAGCAGAGCTTCCAGGTAGAAAACAAGTCAGTATTTGAGGTTCATTTCTATAAGTTACTTGACGAATAAATGTACCCTTTAGATCTTCTTCTGGATATAGAGTCCCTTGTATGTTAGCTTCTAGACTCACTCTAACTCTACATTATAGGCAACAGTAGAACAAGACAGACCTGGAGGAGGCAGGAGTGGGAGCCTGGTTAGTCAGAGAGGGTTTAGCAGAATCCCTGGGTGTGGCCACACAATGTTTTGAGGTCAGGAGGTGGTTAGCAGAAGGAGCGAATGAGTGTTAAGAAAGGGCTTCAGTTATGTTGTCAGCATATCCAGGAAATATCTGAAGTATTGCTCAAGTGTCTGGTTTAGTATTTTTTTTTTTGTTTGCCCATGTATGAGATTGGGAGACTATGGTCAGATGAAGACAGACCTTGAGACAACTCTGTGACATGTTATGGGGTAAACTCTCAGTGTGACAAGTGTTATTTAAAAGCAATTATGAGATGTAAACAAACTGCTTAGATGCTGTTATAATTAGAGTAGGAGATCTCCAAACTTGGAAGAGCAAGCAGCCCGCATGTCTTTGTAGTTTACAGCTAGTTCATGGACTAGTTACAACAAAGAGTATCTTGAATGGGTATATTTAAGATATTTCTAATTGTGTTATTGTGTTGATTGCCTTCAAGTCGAGCACAACTCATAGTGACCCTATAAACAAAAGGCCTGAAGCCTCTCTACAAATATTGACATTTATCAAAGTTCATAGAGTTTCTGGAGGCATGTTATTTAGGAAGTGGATGTCACTTCTGTTTCCAATATTTCTAATTAGGCTATAAGATATGAGGAAGCAGGAAATAGAAGATATTAGGACTCCTCCTCGTTTAAGTGTATTACTAAGCAAAAAAGACATTTATGCCAAGGTATTAGTAGTACAATGAACAATGTCATTAAATTTAGTCATTCATTAAGTAATGAAACATTCTTAACAGGTTTTCTCCCTAACAGGATCTGAAAGTGTAACATTTTATTAGATGGGTAAAATAATGGCCAGCATCATTGTTTTGTTTCTTTTTCTCTCCAAGTTCCTAAACTCTGTTCTAGTACTTAATGAAGGCTTGTGTATCCGTAATAAATGAAAATGGCTTCTAAGGTATTGATTGTTTTTAGCTGCTGTCAAGCCAGTCCCAGACTCCTGGGACCCCCCACCCCCACCCCACCCCAGCATTGGATCACTATTACCCCTAGGGTATTTACTGACTGATTTTAGAGTAGATTTCCAAGTGGTCCCAGTTTGTCTTTATCTGGAAGCTTGGCTAAAACTTCTACAGCATCTAGCCACTCCTAAGCCTCCGTGGAGGGCACAGGTTCAAATACACCAGCTGCTGTGTGGGAGAAGGATGGACAGTCTCCTCCAGTGCAGTTAATAGCTTCTGAAAACCCATTGGGAGGGTCATCTGTGAATCAGTTCTGACTCTACAAAACCCAGGTCTCCAACACAATAGGAGATTTTACAGCTGAACCACCACTGATTTCTTAAAATGTCAATTAGACTAATGCTTTTCAAACACTTCATGTGTTTGTAGATGATCTTCAGATCCTGCTTTGAGAAACAAGGTGTAAGACCAGTATTAGGACAGTATTATTACAAGTCACCCTTGGACTATTCAGGGAGTCCTTAAAGTGCCTTTATGTTGAATAATTGATTAAAGAGATATCTGCATTATATTCTAGATATTATTTAAAAGAATCAAAATTTTTATTGCGAGGAATAAGATTACTCTTGACTCATAGTTAAATAAAGACATAAAAGAGGATCATAGGTGTGCCTGTGGCTTGGACCAAAATTATTTGCACAGGATTTTAAATCTTCTTAGGTATTAAACTAACCGTGATCATGAGAGAGCCTTAGCATGACTTTTGCAGGGTTCTGACTTAGATTTCTTTTTCCAGGATTACATTTTTTTTTCCAGTTAAGAATTCAAAGATACTGTCTACAAGACATGCAGGTCTGTTAAAAAAAAAAAAAATCTCTTTTTTCATGGTGGTATTTCTAATTTGGGACTTCTGATGGCCTAGTGTCTAGAGATTTGTGCTGCTAGTGCAGAGGCAGCTTCTGTCTGGTGGTTCGAATCCACCAGCTGCTTGACAGGGGAAAAAATGGGTAATCTCCAGTGGAAGGAGTTGGCGCTGCCGATCCAAAGGCACACAGTTCAAATCCACCAGCTGTTCCTCTGGAGAAAGATGGACAGTCTCCTCCTATGTGGTTAAAACCTACCTTTGAAAACCCCTGGAGGGTCAGCTGTAGGTTGTTCTGACCCAGTGGTATACAACAACAACAACAACAACAACAACAACAACAGAACCCCAGTTGATTCTGTCTTACGACAATGAGGGTTTTAAAAGTTATTTCTGGTTTATGAGATTTTTAAAACTTACATTCTTTTTTATCAGTGTAAGACTTTTTCCTTGTTTGATTATTTTAAAATTTTTTTCCACTCATATAAATTGTATTTCACACATTCCTTCATACATATCGTGTTTCATACAATCATTCCCCTACTTGTGTCTTATAAAATTAATCACAATTGATCTATGCGCACTATTACCTCGTCTTTTTTTAGATCCCACTGGATCTTTCCTAATTCCTACATCCCCTCCCCCTGCCCACCAAACTCTGCTACCCCATGACTCCCCCTGCCTAGCCCCCCCTTTCTCCTCCCTCTTTGAATATTTATACACATCTTACTAGTTATCCTGTTTTTACAATAATGATCTTATGCCATATTTCCTTATGAGATTGAGTTAGTTCACTCAGCATAATCTTCTCCAAGATAAGATTTTTAAAATATACAATTGAAATGTTACTTTCCTTAACTATTCTGGCTTATAAGAACTCTTTTGGCTTAGAAAGTTAGTAGGTACATTGCTAACCAAAAGGTTGGTTGTTCCAACCTCCAGCCACTTTGTGGGAGAAAGAAGAGGGGAAACTACTCCCATAATGATTTACAACCTCAGACACCGTTAGAAGCAGTTCTACTCTTTTCTATAGAGTTATTGAGTTGGAATCAATTTAGATGACGATGGATTTTGATGTTATAGCTTAATCATGAAATATCTACATCCTTGTGACCATTTTACACCTTTTAAATATACTTCCCTCTAACAGTACCAGTTAGTATGAACTTCATGTTGCTAACTGCCATTGAATTGAGTATGACCAGTAGTGACTCTCTGTACAACAGGAGTGAAGCCTGTCCTATCCTGTGCCATCCTCATAATTTGTTACATACTCAAGCCTATATATAAATCTTACATTATTTTGTGTAATGATTCAAAACCACTGTGACCAATTCTTAGTTATAAGCTGTCTCTTTTATAGTTCTATATGAGAGTGCTTAAAAGCCATTTGTAGTACTTGGGGTGGTGGGAGGGGTGCGGGGGGATTGTGTACCAAGGAAGGAGTGTTTCTTTTACTTTTGAAAGAGAGGAGCGAACTGGGGGAGGGGGGCGGGGGAGGGGGGGGGGGGAGAGAAGTGCAGCAATGAATGAATAGAAATCCAAAATCTCTGTAAATGCTCATTAAAATTATTTAAAAATATATTAAAAAAGAATAAACTTTTAAAAAATGCTTATACATTGTTGGTGGGATTGTAAAGTGGTACAACGACTCTGGAAGGCAGTTTGACACTTCCTCGAAAAGCTGAATATAGAAATTCCATATAATCCAGCTATTTCATTGCTTGGAATATACTCTGAGAAAATGAAAAGTGAGGCTCAAATGGAGAATTGTATGCCAGTGTTCATAGCAGCATTATTCACCATCACAAGAACATAGAAACACCCCACATGTTCAGCTACAAATGAATGAATTGGGAAGTGGTACATTCATACAATGGAATACTAAGTAGCACACAGGAGCAATGATTTTGTAAATTACTAATTAACTTGGAAAGGACTAGAGAGCATTATACGGAGTGAAATAACTCAGTCTCGTGAGGACAAATACTGTATAAGTCATTTTTTGTAGAATGAGTGTGAGGATCCAAAGCGGGGGAGGGTGGAAGCAGAGGGTGGATGGGTGGGGAGAGGGGTGAGGTGTTAATCATAGGGTCGCACAAATTGATGGGTGGGTGGGGGTGAAAGAAATGGAAATTATCTTGTGTGAAAAACAATGTATTCAAACTTTGTAAATAAACCAATATTCAATAATAAAGCCATTTGTAGTTAATGTCATACTGCCACTTAAATGATTTATCACTTATGAAATAAGAATCCATTTTTTAAAATCCTGAGACAAATTCTGTTGAAGCAGTTTAAGAAATCTTTCTGGTGGTAAAATTTTTGTAGGCTGTGGCTGCTCATGGCTTGGTTTGATTTTAGGGAGATAAAACATTTCCTGAAGGAAAAAACAAAAGAACCAGAGCAAGAAAACGTTAAAGATGACTTAGGGTAGGGGGGAAGGGGAGGAGGGAGGGAAGGAGAAAGAGAGGAAGGGGGAGAAAGAGAGGCAGACAAATGTAAATTCTCTAGAAGTGGTGAGAAAAAGTATAGAGAAAGAGATTAACCAAGTGGTCAAATTTTCATTGCTCCAGTTTTCTAGAATGCAATTACATAAATCAGAGACTTTGATTTATATACAGATGTATTCCCAATGTTTAGAACAGTGTGTAGCTCATAATAGGCACTCAATAAATATTTATTAAATTGGTGAAAGAAGACAGGAACCCTTTGGAATAGGGTAGAGATGGCATAGAATCTTGATAGGCAAGGATGACTGGGTGGCCCTGGACAGATACCCAAACTAGGGCATTTAAGGTGTGGCTATAATGATGAGTGGAAGTTACTTGATGCTTCATCCTTTGCATGAAAGAGTGGCACTCTTAAATGAATACCTTGTCCCTGGGGTGGATGCCAATGGAATATTATGATCGTGACTCAAGGATTAGTTTCCACAGTGGAGTCTGATTCATAGCCTACATATTCCACTAACGGGTACCGTGGAACTTTTAGTCTGGAGAGAGCTCAGATCAAGTTTTCGAAAAAGAAGATTGAAATACAAGACTTCTAAGGGTTTTAAAACAAAGGCCATTTTATTTGCTTTAATGCTATCAGTGTTTTTATTGTTTAATACAACAACTTCCTTCTAGATTTGCTTTAAGAGCTAGGATTCTCAGAGTTATTCCTGGAGTTTCAAATAACTGTTTTAGCTAAGAATGACCTTTACCTTTTGTACCAAGGCTGAAAGACTGAACCCTCTTAAAGAGTCACAGAGCTTAATGGAAACTCAAGTCGTCTTCAAAGCAAATGTGTTTAACAAGTATTTATCAAACAGTATGCGCCTGCCATCAGTGACAAAACTGTTCTAGGAGTCAAAGAGTTTATAAATAAATGAGAGGGCATAATGTAATATATAGAAAACATTCTGAACTCTGTAAGGTTTAACGTAAAAGAATTCCCATACACCCCTTTTGAGTAGCTGAACACCTGCACTCTAAGAGGCACAGTTGCTTGTGTAATTTGCATTTAGGTTTTGTTTTTATTGAAGAAATACATGGGCTTGTTTTATGTTTCTTTCATATTTTCCTTTCTGCCATTTTTCTCTTTGTTCTCTCTTCCTAGAATTCCTGTCATCATCCAGGTTGCACCTCTTTGATTCACCTTTTTCTTTTCTCTCTTGTTTTTTGTTTCTTTACCTGCTTACTTTCTGAAAGATTTCCCCCTTGTATTTAATCTTAAAATTCTTGTTATTCTTTATAAAAGTTGTACCTTGTTTTCTGATGATTCCTGGTTCCCAACACCCTGTTACTTTAATAAATACCATCTCTTAGTCCTGTAAGAATATTTTAGTTCTACCTTTATGTACTTTTTTTTTTTACACTTTTTTCTGGATTCTTCCTTGTTTCTGGTTTCTTTCTAATTATTGTTATTTGTTCTTCTTATTTGGGGGTGCTCTCCTCCAGGTGTCTGGTGATGTTGGCTCTTCCTTCCTATTTTGGAATAAGTGACTATGAAGTCACTTTGAGGCTGTGTGATTGTGTGGGGCCTCTTCACTGGAAGGCTTCACTAGCTGTTGCCTCCCACTGTCAAGGTTCTGGAGGTCTTCTCTCATAAGTTTGGTTTTTTTCTCCAATGCAGAAATTTCCAATTTTGTACAATTTTTTGTTTTATAACTACAGTCCGTGATAAACTGGGATTAAAGGGTGTTCCCACCCCACAGGCTCTGAAACTGAGTTAGTTTGGGGTAAACTATGTCTTTGTTTTCCTATTGTGACTTGAGTGAAAGTTTAAAAGGCAAGTTAGTTTTTCATTCATTCATTCATTCAATATACATTTTGTGGCTTTCCCCCCCTTATACTTATTCTTTCTTCTATTTACAAATCATATTGGATTATCATAGAATCATTCATAGATAATTTTTATAACATTAATTGCCATTGATTAATTTAACTAATTAATTGCTATGTCTAATAAACCCCATATTGTGTATTGCCATTCTTTTCATCCAATATATCTATTTGTTAGTTTTATTTTTAGAAAAAATGGATTTTCATTCATTCATATTTTACATATATATACATTGTATAGATTTTGTTTTATAACATTAATTACAGTTGACCAATGCCATGTATTATAACGTCTCATCAAATCCTTTCTGTAATCCACCCTTTCCCTTCACCTGACCTATCCATCCACTAACCTCTGTCCCCTTCCTTCTCCCTCCTATCCCATCCTTATCAACTCTTCATGTTTGTATCTATCTGCATGCACATTTTGTTTTATACCATTAATTACAATATCCAAAATATAATCACACTTCTCCAACTTTTCCCCTGTCATTAATCCTTCTATCTTTTCATGCCTTTTGGGCTTTCTCCTTGGGAAAATGCTGCTCTTAGAAATTATGTGGTGGGTTGTTCTAAGAAAAGAGTGAATGCCTCTTTGGTGTTACTGGTGACCTTATCAACCTGTCAGTTGTTTGGCTGAAAGTTTACCCACAGAACTGAGTTTTGTTCCAGTTGAAGGAGGGTAAAACCATGCTAAAAGCTGATGGGTATTGGGGATTTTAAAATTTTTTTTTACATTTTATTTTATTAGTTTTTGTGTGTGTACCATCAAATCAGATCTGACTGGTACAGGAGGAGGTTGTCACTCTTTCTCTAGCAGAGCATCTGGTGGGTTCGAACTGCACACCTCTGGGATTAAAAGCTGAAATTTTAACTATGTAAAAAGTTGTTATTTAGTTCCTGACTTCTTAAGATATTTATGACAATTTAATTAACTTATTATAAAGGAAATGTCTGATTTTTAAATATTCCTAGAAAGATTAAACACTTGTTTGTAATAGAAATGGCGTTTTCTTAACCTATTTCCCAATTTTACATTTAAATGTAAAAATAATGGTCACTCTGAGGAGGAGAACTCAGACTTCCAAACCCACTGCCAGTGAATTGATCTGAGTCATAACAACCCTGTAGGACAGAGAGTAACTGCCCTCCTTACAGTGTTACCATGGCTGTAAATCTTTGAGTACAGACTGCCTCATCCTTTCTCCCTCGGAGCAACTGATGCATTGAAACCACCAAGCTTTTGATTTGCAGTCAAATGCCTCAGCCATGGTGCCACCACAGCATCTTGAGCAAGAGAACAGACTTATTTTAAAATATGTTAGATATAAAATGAGGTAGGAGAAGAGATCTCTTAACTGCTTTTTTTTAGTGTAAGGTTGTAAGACTTAAAAGCCAACTATCATTTTTATCTTGACAAAAAAATGCTATTTATACAACTAACAAATAATTTTTTTATTTCATGGTTTTTTATTTCATGGTATCTTTGGAATATTAGTTATCTCCATATTGGAAATAAGAAAACAAGCTCAAAAAAGTTAAAATGATTCAGTCAAGATCATAAGTCTAGTAAACGCCTATTTAGATGTGAACTCAGCTCAGCTGTGAAAGCACTTTCCCACTCCACCACTGACTCAGGAACTCTCCTCCTATCCTGTAGTAAGAGAAGACTCCAAAATAAAGCTCTTGAGGAAGTTTATTTTAGTAAGGATGGCATCAAAAGGGGGGAAAGTAAGAGTTGTCTAAAGGAAAATTTCCATTTGGGTTGACTACAATGTGGTGACTAATTTTTGCACCGTGAGGAAAATATAAGCCAGATCAAGCTTGTGCTTGCTGCCATTGTCGAATGAAAATGAAGTCTTAAGTTTTGTGTTTTTTTTAAACATGTTACTGGAGAACTGGTTTCTCTTTCTAATTTTAAATACCAGAGAGTTAAAATGGTTGTGGCTTCAAGGTTTCTTGCCTGCAAATCAAGTAGAGGTTTAATGGGTAATCTCTTTGAAGTTTGTAGATAGAAAACTTTTGACAAACCAAAAATTAGTAACAATGTCTTTCAGGCCTTATAGAGCTAGCTCCAGTTTAATACCTAAAGAAATGGGTGTTATGATATTAATAAGCTTATAAAGTCTAGATGATATTATCTTTACAGATGATTAAATTGTAACTTGGAGCCCTAAATCTAACAATTACCTAAAATGCACTAAATAATAATTTCCTACCATGCACAAGGAATTACTAGGAATATTTAGGCATAATTTAGGAATTGTTTTTAAACTTTTTTAGATGTTTAAATATTCTTATAAATAAAGTATTAAATGGACTAGTTTTCTTATAAAGTATTAAATGGACTGGTTTTATCTGAATATAAATTTACTTGAATTGTGAATTTTACTTTTTGTGGATATATTTTTTAATTTGAAGGCAGTGTAATTAGAGCATTAGGGTTGAAATTTTATGGTACTTGAAAAATAAGTTGTACCTGTATGTCAAAATGGATTTCGAAGTTGTAGTAGCTGACCTTCAAGTGGGCTTTCAGAAGTTGTAAATTTCACAGAAGATTGCTCGTCTTTTTCCTGGGGAGAAGCTGGTGGATTCAGACATATGCTATTGCGTTGACAGTGCAACTGTTTGCCACTAGACCACCAGATTCATGTAAATATACTAATCTGGCTCATCTGACCAATTGTGTGCATTTTACAATTGGGGGTGTATGCTAGGGTTGGGAATGTGGCTCTTGGCCACTAGAGGGCAGGAAAGGTCAGAAACAGACAGGGGAAAGCTGGAAACAAAAGTAGGGAAATGTTTGCACTAACCCTTAATAAAGAATACCATCTTCTGTAACTCAAACAATTCAGCCCTTGGGTCAAGAAAGCCAGGCAATGAACTAGGTACATTGGGCATAGGTAAGCTGTGAGCAACCTGCTGTTGTTGATTGCTTTCAAGTCGAGTACAACTCACAGCGACCCTATGAACAAAAGGTCTGAAGCCCCTCCACAACTATCGACATTTATCAAAGATCATAGAGTTTCCAGAGGCATGTAATTTAGGAAGTGGACACCACACCTGAATTACTACTAGGTCACAGAAAACTGAGTTTAAAGTTAAAGAAGACAGAAAGCAGGAAATTGAGCAAATAAGTTGAACCTCCTGATTATTGCTCCAACTCTGCTGACCAGACTCACCTATTTATAAATTGTCGAACTTAAGGAGCCTAGTTTTTACAAAGAAGGGATTCACTGAGACAAAGATGATAACTTCATTTTCCAGTAAGTCGTGCTATCCTGTTGTTGGTATGTGCCATTGAGTCAACTGCGACTCTCGATGACGCTTTGAGCCACAGATCTGAACCTAGCCCTGTCCTATACCATCCTCACTGCCTCTGATATACCTGAGCCCATTATTATAGTCATTGTGTCAGTATTTCTTGTTGAGGATCTTTCTTTCCTGTGCTGATCTTTTTAAGCTTGATGTACTTCTTCAAGGACTGACTCCTCTTAACAGCATATCCAAAGTATGTGAGACAAAGTTTCACCATTTTTGCTTCTAGGAAGCACCCTGGTCACAGTTTTTCTAAGACAGAGTTGTTTGTTTTTCTGGCAGTCCAGGGGATGTTCAGTACTCTTCTCCAACACACCCAAGTCAAAGACATCTATTCATCTGTTATCCTTAGTCATTGTCTAACTTTCAGATGCATAGCAAGTAATCTGAAAGACTGTAGCTGAGATCAGGTGCACCTTAGTCTTTAAACTAATTTCTTTGCTCTTTACCACTTTGGAGAGGTCCTTGACGGCAGATTTTCCAAATACTGTATGTCTTTTGATTTCTTGACTGCTGGCACCAAGTGTGTTGATTGTGGATTCAAGTAAGATGAAATCATTAACAACTTCAATCTTTTCTCCATCTTTCATGATGTTCCCTATTATCCCAGTGGTGAGGATTTCATTTTCTTGATGTTGAGATATAATTTCTATTGAAAGCTTCAGTCTAATCTTCTGTAGCAAGTGTTTTAAGTCCTCCACAGTTCAGCAAGCAAGATGGTGTCATCTACGTAATTCAGGTTGTTGATGAATCTTCCTCAGATCGTGATGCCACATTCATCTTCATAGAATCTGGCTTCTCATATAATTTTCTCAGCATACAAATTAAATAGGTATGGAAAGAGATGCTATTTTACTGGGGTTTTTTAGTTATACCAAATACCTACCTGTATTTACATAATACCTTTTGAGATTGTCTTTTGGTATTTATTACCTCCAAATTAAAGCAAATTGAAATTAATAAAAGGAGCATAAAACCATTTTCCTTAAAGGTTCTTCCCCTGCAATATACAACCGTGGCATTCTCCTTGTATTTCTCCTTCACAAACTGTGCTCACCTTTTAATTAGTCTGTCTTTCAATGCTGCAGGACTGGACAGTTCTTGAAATCAAGAACATTCTCCCAGTCGTAGCACTAGAATAACAAATAAATTTATTATTTATTTATAAATTATTATAAATTAAAAATCTATAAATAAAGATTATAAAGAGTCTAGCCTCAGAAACCAGCCATGAACGTTTGTTGACCTCAAGGAATTTACACTCTAGTTAGAGTTGAGAAAAATTCCAGTATAGATGTTAAAAATAAATACAAGTTGAACTTGAATTATAGAGGATAGAGGGGAATCTACAGTTTAGTCTCAATAATAAACTTTCCATTAGAATGTCATTAGCCTGGGTCTTCATAAGATAAATAGGGTTTGCACAGGTGGAGATGAAATACTTTAAAAGGATAGGAGGCAGTGTGAATTTGAGAGGACAAAATATAGGATTTATTCACCAAAGCTAGGGTGCTCTATGGGGGAGGCTTGAATTAACAAATTTGCAAGGTAGAATGGAAAAACAGTCAGTCTAAAATCCATTGCTAAGTATTGAATTTCCTGTGAACCAATATTTTTAAATCTGTAAGGTACCATAAATAAGGCATATCTCATTGTCAAATAAGTTTATAAAATGTTGGGCACAGTTATTTTTTGGAATGTCACAATGCACACTAAAATTTAAATCCCTACAAATTCTGCAATAAATAGACATTTTTAACTTGGTTTCACCAGATGTTCTTAAACTTGTGATCACCTTTAAACTCTTTTATCAAAATGGATTATACTTTCTAGCATATCTGGAGAATTATGTTTACACAATTAAGAGTTTTCCAAGGTTTTTCAGTAGAGGCTTGCCGCAGTTAGAAAGCAAAAAAAAATTTTTAACTGTCTCTTATAAACTAAGGTAAAAAGGCAAATACAGACATACCTGATTCTTTTTACTCTCTTTATATTCTGTTCTGTGTTATATTATTTTAAATGTCTTAATATGCAAGTTAAAGCTGAAGCTGAGGAAAATTAAATCAAGTCCACAGGAATCAAAATTTAACCTTGAGTCTATCCCACCTGAATTTCAAAACCATCTCAGGAACAGGTTTGAGACCTTGAACATTAATGAGCAAAGACCAGAGGAGCTGTGGGAGGATATAAAGATTATCATCCAGGAAGAATGTGAAAGGTCATTGTAAAGACAGAGGAGGAAGAAAAGACCAAGATGGATGTCAGAAAAAACTCTGATATTGCACTAGAGCGCCAAGAAGCCAAAACAAAGGGAAGAACTCAAGATATTGAGTTGAACAGAAGATTCCAAAGGGCAGTGCAGGAAGAAAAAGTAAAATATTAGAATGAAATGTGAAAGGAGCTGGAGTCAGAAAATCAAAAGGGCCAACTCACTTAGCATTTCTTAAGCTGAAGGAACTGAAGAACAATATCAAGCCTCAAATTGCAGTACTTAAGGAGGCTTTGGGCAGAATATTAAATGATCCAGGAAGCATTAAAAGAAGATGGAAAGAGTATACAGAGTCATTGTACCAAAAGGAATTGGTAGACACGGAAGAATTTCATGAAACAACATATGAACAAAAAAGCCTGTGATTGATGAAGGGAAAAGTTCAAGCTGCTCTGAAAGAATTGGCAAAAAATAAGGCCCCAAGAATTGAGAACATACAGATTGACATATTTCAACAAACAGATGCTGCTCTGGATGTGCTCACTAAGATGTGCCAAGAAATCCAGAGGACAACCACCTGGCTAACTGGAAGAGATCTATATTTGTTCCCATTTCAAAGAAACGTGATTGAACAGAGTGCGGAAATTATCGAACAGTATCATTGATACTACATGCAAGCAAGATTCTGCTGAAGTTTATCCAAAAACGACTGAAACAGCACATCAACAGAATTGCCTGAAGTGCAGGCTGGGTTTAGAAGAGGCTGTGGTACAAGGAATATTATAGCTAATGTCAGATGGATCTTGGCTGAAAGCAGAGAGTACCAGAGGAATGTCTATCTGTGTTTCATTGACTATACAAAGGCATTAGACTGTGTGAGTCACAACAAACTGTGTCTGACTCTGAGAAGAATGGGAATCCCAGAACACTTGGTTGTGATCAAGTGTTCACACTTGAACCAGGAGACAGTCATCAAAACAGAGCGAAGAAACACTACATGGTTCAAAATTGGGAAAGGTATGTGCCAAAGATGTGTCCTATCTCCATATCTTTTCAATCTATATGTGGAACAGATTATCCACGAGTCTGGGCTCTATGAGGAGAAATGTGACATCAAGATTGGAGGTAGACTCATCAACAGTCTGCATTATGAAGAGGACCTGAAGTGCTTGCTGCAGAGGGTCAGGGACTACAGTTTCATTATGGATTGAAGCTCAACATCAAGAAAACAAAGATTCTCACCACTGGACTGATTGGCAGCATCATGGTAAATGAAGAGATTGAGATTGTTAGCAGCTTCAGTTGGCTTGGCTCTACAATTAACACTCTTGACATCAGCAGTCGGGAAATTAAAAGACAAATTGCATTGGGAATGTGTGCTTTCAGAGACCTCTCCAAAGTACTGGAAAGCAACAATGTCAGTCTGGAGACTAAGATGTGCTGGATACAGGCCATGGTCTTTGCAATTACTTGCTATGCATCAGAAAGCTGGACAATGACTAGGGATTATCTTAGAACCACCCAGTCAGCCTGGACATTGTTATTGTTACTTGCTGTCCAGTTAGCACTCCTGGTGACCTTCTGTATACAGAACAAAGCATTGCTCAGTCCTGCACCATCTTTGTGATTATTTAGACATCTCACACATTGCTGGTGAGCCGAAATTGACTCATTGCTGACCCTTCAGTGGGTTTTCAGAGACTGTAAGTCACATAGGAGAAGATTGCTCATATTCCCTTTCAGAACAGCTGGTGGGTTTGAACCTGCATATTTTGAGTTGATAGTGCAACTTCTTACCACTAGATGGTTTTATAAATTATTGGCTTTAAGGTCTATAACTTTGGAAATCCAGATTAGCATTTTGATTAGATTACTTTCTTATGTGATTCTCATACTATACTTACCACCTGTAAGAAAAGCAAATTTTCAGCCCCAACCCATTTAATTAGGAATACTAGAGGGGAAGCGAGGAAGGGACCTGTCTTTTAACAGCCTTCCAGGCGATTACAACACCTGCTGATGTGTAGCACTCCTTTGTAAACCTTACCAGAATCCTTTGAAATTTGAGTTTAAGCAACAAAATCCTCTAAATTATTTTCCTCAGCTGCCCTATTACCACATGTTTACTTTAAGTGAAAACCTTAGTCCATCTTTTCATACTTGTTTTTAAATTTCTAAACTCTGAGACTTTATAGAATTCCTTGATTCCTAAGACGTTACTCTTTCACAACATTGGAGGCAACCACATGCTAAATTTGATTCTATTTAAAATAAGTATGTAATTTCCCAAATAACAGTAGCTTCTCCTTTGAAAGTTTATCTTATTCTTCCACCAGGAAGTTTGTCAAGGAGTTCTGGTGAGTTAGTCATAAGGAGTTGTATTACCAGTCAGTCCAAATACAGGTGGTCCAAATCCACTAGCTGTTCTATGGAAAAGGATGGACAGTCTCCTTCCATGCAGTTTACAACCCCTGAAAACTCAGTAGAGGGCAAGCTATGAGCTGCTTCCTACTCAAGGTTACATAGCAACAAACTTAGTACAAAGTCCTAGAAAAGTATCAGAATTTCTTGGATCTTAGAAAGGTGAACCTCAGTGACAATTTTCAACCAAGACTAACTGCTGCTTCTCCTTGAGGAAGAACCTTTTTCCTCTCATTTTTTTTCCTGCTTTGAGCATTGTGATCTTTTTAAAATTTTTTTATTTTATATTGGTTTATTTATCCCTCTTATTTTTTAATTACATTAATGTGCAGTGCTGCTATAGAACTAAGAAGAACCATTTTGGTAATGTTTTCAAGGTTGCAATCATAATTTATGGAAACAACTCTCTTTGGTTGTTATTCAAAGCTTAATCCTCTGCTCCACCAGACTTCTATTTGATATCCAGCTGTGGATTATTTCCTGGTGAAGTAATAACTTTATTTAGTCTCCTTGTTATTTTTCTTTATTTGAAAGATTAATTTGAAACAGTGGATGAGTCTGCACCCTTTCTTGTGAGAGGGAGAAATATTGAAATAAATGCAAACTCTTTGTTTCACTTTATATTTTCATTATTGTTGTCGAGTCTGAACCTGGCCCTGCAGCAAGTTTTCAGAGGCAGTTAATTGCATGGAAGTAGTTTGCGCATCCTTCTCCTATGGAACAGCTGGTGAATTCCAACAATGTGCCTTCAGAGTTGCAGCACAGCTCCTTACCACTAGACCACTAGAGCTCCTTGGAGTTATACAATATAAACGATTTGTAAAAGAAAATTCTCTCTCTCCTTGCAGTGGAGTAGTAATTGACTCCTAACTAACTCTTTAGTGGGTTTCTGAAGCTACAGATCACACAGGAGGAGACTTTTAATCTTTTCCCATGGAGCTAATGGTGTATTTGAATCAAAGAGGAGCAGTTTTTGGATAAGTAGCAAAACTCCCTGTGAACTGTGTCATCATAACTCTCTAAAAGTAGGTGGGTACAGTATTTTTAATTTCAAAAATAATTGTAAAATTCTTCAGTTGTGTTTAGATTTTGATACTACACAATCTCTGAGTCCTCTAACTCCTTGTCTGCTTCAGATGCCTTCCCTTCTGGAGGATATTAAGAAATGGCTTCTATTTTCACTGTAAATAATAAACTGTAAAAAAAAAAGCATGTAAAGATAAAAAAACTCATCAAGACATTTCATGTAGTGTTAAGGGTTTATTGCTCAAAATGACTTCTAGCCACTAAGTCTGACTTTGCAATTTGAATGGGTGAGAATATGCAAATAGGATATGTTAGCCTATTCACAATGCATCCAACAGCCAAATGGAGAGAATCTCACCATTAGCAATGATGAAGCAAGAGAATGCAGTGTATCCTTTAGGGCCAGTGATTCTTGAACCAGCCAGAGCAGGGCCTTTGGGAACAGCAGTGATAGCAACCAGCAGCAGAGAATCTAAGTCTTGATATGAGACGGACCTGACATTGGGATGGACTATGCCATGGAATTGAAGCTAAGAGTCTTTTGTTCAAGTTTGTTGAAGGACTGAGGCTGACAGAGAGGTAGAGAGCCAGGACTAATTGGCAAGACTCAGACCCTAAAGCTGCAAGGCTATAGTCTAAAGTACCTCTGAGTACATTTAAGAAACTGTCTTGACTGATTATATTATGCTACTAACCTGAATTATAGCCTTTTGACTTTGTGATCTATGAATTATTGTAATGGATTTTGGACCCAGTAATGCAGTAAGATTAATGTTTGGATGAGTAGAAAGATGTGCAGGAGTGTAGGGGACATGTCTAACTTCATGAGAATAGGTGTTTGTGTTGTTAATATTGTTGACTGGGACCGTTTCTCTTTGTGAAGTTGGTAAAGGTCTGTGATGACCATTCTTACATGGCCATTTTTTGACAGCTCTTCAGTTTCTGTAGTTGTATGATGAAACCGCTGCAAAAACTGATTTGTCAGAGAAATTAAAACTGAAACTGAATGAAATAGCGTTTTCACCCATCTCTCTTACCACCTTCATCTCCTAGGTAAAAATGCCTTTAAAAATGCAAGGGCTACTGATAGTGATAGAATGTATTGCCAAAATTTTCAAGCTCTGTGATGCAGTATGTCTGAGAACAAGTTCAATGTCTGTTTTACAGTATAACCTTCCAACAAGCTGACTAAGCAGATCACAACCTTGGGGCTTCTGTTTGCTTTAAGCAAAGATAACTGACTTTTGAGAGATGTGCAAAATCTGTCTTATTATGATTTGATAACATAAGTTAGATTACGTTGTTTACCAAGAGCCATTTTCCCCTTGATTTGCTAAAAATCACTATGACTTGGACTTCTAGAAAAATTTCTAAAATAAGGTCATAATATAGAGTGAGCCAGTATGAAGTAAGAGAGAAGAAGGTATGTAAATGCATTTTTTACTTGGTAGAACTGGCTTTTAAAAGCTCATACCCATCTATTTGACTGATGATCCTGTAGAACTCAATAGAACAACTTTACAGGGTTTCTAAGATTATAAATCTTTACAGGAACAGTGCCACATCTAGAAAAGGCCTTTGTTTTCAAAATCCTTTTTCTCTATTCATAGCATTTAGTTGTATGAAAAGTAGATTTTGAAAGAAAGGGTGTTCATTAAAAATTATTTTTCCACTTTGCTGTAAAATGGTACAACCTCTCAGGAAGGCAGTTTGCTGTTTCCTCAAAAAGCTGAAAATAGAAATTCTATATGATCCAGCTATTCCACTGCTTGGAATATACCCAGAGAAAATGAGAATTAAGGCAAAGAGACTTGTGCAGCAATGTTCATAGCAATGTTCATTCACCATCGCCAGAACCTGGAAACAGCTCAAATGACTAACCAAAATAGAATGGATTGAGAAACTGGTATATTTCATACAAAGGAACATTACGCAGCATGCAGGAACAATGATTTTGTAAATCATTACCTAATATAGGAGGGAATGGAGAGCATTATGCTAAGTGAATGAACTCAGTCCCGTAAGGACAAATACTTATATAAACCATTATTGTAGGATGAGTATGAGTCTCCAAGTGAGAGAAGGGGAAGTGGAGGGGTGAGGATGGGCAGGAGTGTGGAGGGTGGTTAATCATAGGCTCACACAAGTAGATGAGTGGAGTAGGTGGTGGTGAAGGAAACTGGAAAGATCTGGTGTAGAAGAACTTTGTAAATAAGCCAGTATTTTAAAAAAGAATAATTTTCAGAAATATTTTGAAAGCAGAAGTTATATGTTTATGTATATAAATACTATAAATGTGCCATTCATATACATTATCATTATTTTTCTCAGTGATAAATATGTATCAGTAGCCTCCAAGTCAAAATATCTATTTGTGTATAAATTAAGAAACCATATAACCTCTTAGGTTAGGGAGCTCTGGTGGCCTTAAGGAAAATGAAAGTTTAAGTTCTACTTCAAACAAACGGAAATATTTTCTCCTTAGTGTCTTAGCGTTAGCCCTTTTAACTATGCTCTGATCTTTTTTGATCTCTGAAATAGTTATTGATTTCTTTTTCAGAGAACAGTGGCTTGAAACATTTTATGGCTATTAATTGTTGCCATTTATTTTACTGCCTATCCACAGTTCACCCCTTATAATTAAGTAATTTGTACAGAGCAATCTTGGCACGTTTTGGTAGAGAGTTTGAATATAATTATGAGAAGATATAGTACTTGTTTGCACTGAATAAGATGTTAATTCAAATGTAAACCTCTTCATCTTGTGCTGAAAAATAATAGGTAAACTGAAAATATCTAAGATAAAAGTATAAATCACTTTATATGTGATTTTCAGCTCAATCAGGAAGCTAATCCCTTTTGGAATACTGAATCAGTCATCCAGATCTGCTTCTGTTTTAAATTACACCTGCTCCTCACATTTTTACTATATTGTTTTCCAACATTTTGCTTTTACCACTATGGTAAAATATCTTTCTGACTACTGTGTGCATTAACAGCCTATGTTCAGCAGTAACAAATGCCAAGGTAGGAGGCACAAGGTAAGGTGCCTCTGGCTCTGTTATCAGCCTGGCCACGATTCTCAAGTGGTTTGTCGGTTATGAAGTAATATGATGTAATGTGGCAGTTTTTAAATGATGTGGTTTGGGAGCTGTGATGAAGTAGTCATCTTGCTATCTTTCATTTTCACATCATGATACTTTTCATGTAATGACCTGGTCTTGGAACTAAATCATGTCAGTAAGTGAGGAGTGGATATATACAATATTTAAGTTACACAAAATAAAAATGATAAGCAGATGTGTTACATATACAAAATGATATAATACAAGTTTATACACTGAGAATTGTTTTTTTTCCTTTTTTTATTGGGAAAAACATATTGGGGGTATAAGGAGGTGAGGGTTGGGGGCAGAAAGGTGAGGATGGGCCAGGATGCAGTTGCAGAGCTACACAGTTTGGTCGGTGGGGGGAGCAGGTGAAGGAAATGATGAGGGTCCAGAGGGGACCAGATACTACAGAGGAATGACATGCATTTTCC
>NW_006399895.1:7965843-7996628 GCF_000299155.1 Elephantulus edwardii
TACCCCAGTCTGGTCCCCTCGCCTGACTGAGGACTCTATGGTCAGGGATAGTGTTTCCAGAGAATTGTTTTTATTGGTAAAAAATTAAACACAACCTAAATGTCCTCCAGTTGTTGTCAGGTACGTTCAAGTCGAGTACAACTCATAACAACCCATTGTACAACAAATCTGAACCCTGTCCTGTCCTGTGCCGTCCTCACACTTTATGACACTCTCGAGCTCATTGCAACAGTAACTGTGTCAATCCAGCTAGTTGAAGGTCTTCTTTTTGCCAACCCTCTACCTTTCCAATCATAACATCCCTCTCTAAGCAGCATGCCTGAAGTATGTGAGACAAAGCTTTATCATCTTTGCCTCCAAGAAGGACTCTGGCTGGACTTTCTCCAAGACATATTTGTTTCATTTCTTTTCTTTCTTTCTTTTTTCTTTTTTTTTTTTGATAGTCCATGGGATGTGCAGTGCTCTTCTCTAGCACCACAGCTCAGACATAAATTTTTCTTCTGTCATCCTTATTCGTTGTTCAGCTCTCAGATACATAGCAAGTGATTGAAAAGGCCATGACCTGCATCAGGCTCACCTTCATCCTCAAACTGACATCATTATTCCTCAATAATTTGGAGAGGTCCCTAACTGCAGCATTTCCCACTGCAGTATGTCTCCTGCTTTCCTGACTGCTAGTACCAAGGGTATTAATTGTATATCCAAGTCAGATGAAATTGTTGAGAACTCCAATCTTTTCTTCATCTTATCATGATGTTGCCTATTGGTCCAATGGTAAGAATTTTTGTTTTTTTGACATTGAGAATCAATCCATATTGAAGGCTGCATTCTTTGATCTTCTGTACTAAATGCTTCAAGTCCTCTTCACTTTCCGCAAACAAGAGTGTGTTATTTGCATAACAGTTTATTGATGAGTCCTCCTCTAATCCTGATGCCACATTTTCTTCATAGAATCCATCTTTTAAAATAATTTGCTTAGCATACAGATTGAATAGACATGGAGAGAAGATACAGCCCTGATACACTACCTTCTTAATTGTAAACCATGTAGTTGCTCCATTTGGCCTAGGTATAGGTTTCACATTAACACAAGTAAGTGTCCTGGAATTACCATTCTTTTCAATGTTAGCAATAATTTGTTATGATTTAGAAGTCAAATGCTTTTGCATAATCAATAAAACACAAATAGACATTCTTCTGGTGTTTTTTGCTTTCAACCAGGATCCATTTGACATCAACAAAGATATCCCTGGTGCAATGACCTCTTCTAAATTCTATTTGAACTAGTGACAGTTCCCTGTCTGTGTACTTTTCTAGCTGTTTTTTAATGATCTTCGGCTGTATTTTGCTTACATGTAATATTAATGTTATTGTTCTATAATTTACACATTTGTTGAGTTATGTTTATTGGGAATGAGACCAAAATGGATCTCTTCTAGTAATTAGTCCAAACAGCTATTCTCCAAACTTCCTGGCATAGACTGGTGAGTGCATGCAGAGCTCCATCTGTTCACTGAAATATGTCAGTCAGTATCCCATCGATTCCTGGAGCATTATTCTTTTTTGCTAATGCCTCAGTGCAGCTTCAATTTCATTATCATTGGCTCTTGTTCATAGGTACTTGTTGAAATTTTTCACTGAGGGGCCCTCAGTTAAGAACTAGTTAAATATTTTAGTATCCCATACAGTGGCACACCATACAATCATCAAAATTAGTATTTCTGTATTTAGTGATAATACACAAGAGGGAAGACATGGAGCTGTAGGGGGAAACGTGATGCAGAATAGTATGTAAAAGAAAAAAGTGAAGGGATACTCAGGAAGCAAATTATAACATTTATTGCCTCCTAGGAGGTAAGAAAGATGAAATCATGGAACTGAAAAGTAGGAGCCTTTTTGCTTCATTTTGAATTTTGTACCTCGTTGATGTTTTGTCATGAGCTTTGGTGCCCTAGTCTGTAGGGAGTTGCACTGCTAACCCAAATGTCACGCCTCTCTGGCAGCTCAAATCCACCAGAGGCTTTGCCAGAATAAGATGATCTATCTCTTCTTGTACGATTTCCAAACTCATAAACCCAGGGGAGGGTCAGCTCTGAGTCCATTCCAAATTAGGTACTACTTGGATTGGGTGTTATATAGAGTCAAATCTGCGTGATAACAATCGTATGTGACACGGTACCATTGCCCCATTGGGTTTTCTTGGCTGTGATCTTTACAGAAACAGATTGCCAAGGTTTTTATGCTGTGGAGAGGATGGGTGGTTTCCAACTGCCAACCTTTGGTTAGTATCCAACTGCTTACCTAGCTTCTCCACCAGGGCTCTATATAGTTATGTTACCTATGTTTTATTTTTTAATTTAATTTTATACTACTTTATTTACAAAATTCAAATACATTGTTTTAGAGAACAGATTCTTTCAATTTCACTCAGCCCCCTACCCATAAAATTATACAACCCCATGATTAATCCCCCCTCCCCCTGCACATCATGTTACCTATGTTTTAAAAAGAGAGGTCTGGTGACCTGTTGGGTGCACTACCAGCCCAAAGGCAGTTGGTTTGATTCCATCAGCTGCTCCACTGGAGAAAGGTAGGTAATCAGTTCCTCTTGTGTTATTTACGACTTTTGAAACTTACTGAAGGGCCATTTATGAGTTGTGTCCCACTTGACAGCATGTAACAACAACAGATTTTTAAATTCTTTTTTTATCTTTATTAGAAAATGAGAGAAAAATGCTTATAGCCAAGTCTGAAAATGAAACAAAAGTTAATTACCATATGCTTAGCTGTATTTAACATTCATGTACAGAATTAATTTCACTGTTTAGAAACTATGATTGACCTCTTTTTAGTATGAAAGCAAAATACTTGTATATAGCTAGGCTCTGTTTATGAGGAAGTGGGCCTTTCATTAATACTTGATCTCTATGTAGATTTAGCCTACGAAATGATTTAGAACTCAGATTTACTGGAAACTCATTTTAAAGTAAATTTTATTTCTGTGCCGTCATTCTTCAACTTTTTTTTTTTAATTCTGGGGGTGTTTTGTTGTTATTGTTGTTGTTAAACTGAACTCTTAAAACAGAAGAGTCAGCTATTCTTCAGCCTTACCAAAATTCATAAACATTTGTTTATGTAAAATTAGAGCCATCTATTGGGAGTGCTGGGGGGTTATTATTAAGGAGTTGTGTTGCCAACTCCAAGGTTTGTGGTTCAAATTCCCCAGCTGCTCTGAGGTGAAAAGATGGGAAATCTCCTCCCATATGATTTACTGCTTCTGAAAACTGCTGGAGGGTAAACTGTGGGTCAGTTCCAACTCAGTGGTACACAACAACAGCAATATTCCATGAGTAAAAGATGTCTCCTTATCTGTATGATTTACAGCCTCTGACAGCCTGATGGAGAGTCAACTATGAGTTGATTCGTACTCGATGGCACATAACAATAACAGCATAGTTCTCTATGAGTCATAGGCAATTCAATGGCACTTAACATAGTTCTAGTTGAAGTTTGAAAAAAATTAGTAATGTGGAAAACAAGATTTGGGTTTTATCTTTCTGTGCTCTGAAAATATTTTTGAGAAACTGAAATTCCTATTTTAAAAATATTTTTAAAAAACTATTATTTACAGATTATTAAACTATGTCCGCTACAGATGGTCTTATTTAAAATCACCTGCTGTTCTAAATTCTTTTTCAGATATTCAGTCATTCTTAAATTACTTGTTTCTTACTAAATAACAAATTTATTTTCTGAAATAAACTGCATCTAGTTCAAAGATAGGAAATAACTCTAACAAAGAAATGCTGGATATTCAGAATTTGGAACAATTGATTGGCTGGGAAACAGTAATGAACATCACAGACTGACTTGCCTTCTAAGGAATGAATTTGAAACTATTACTTTTCCTTTGTAAATGGAAAAAAGAACCTCTAATTGTCCTGTATTTATAGCAACCATATATCCCAGACTTTCCAGAATCATTCCCAGTTTTTTATTCTCCATCTCCTTGTCAGTCCATGCATATTGATTTTTTGGTTTGGAAAATTTGTCCTTTCTAATAATAGAAGTACAGCAGATATTTGGGCTTATTTAATTTTAAGTAGATGTTATGAAAGAAATTCATTTCAGGTCGCTTGATTTATAGAAGAAAGGCAGGATGTGGTAAAACTTTTCAAATGCATGTTTGTCTACCAGTTGTTTGAGTCATGATGTTTTCATTATGTGGGATTTTTGTTCTATGCTTTTGTATACAAGTACAAACAGTGAACAAGGAATATTGAGCAGTAAATGCTAGTGGTGCTTGGGTGGGGGAGCTTAATTTTAATTTCTGTCTTGCAATGGAAAGTTAGGACTGTCAAAAAGATGTATAACTAATAAATTTTAAGAAATAAGGAACCCAATACACACATGAAAAGATGCTAACATTATTGACCATTGGGGAAATAAAACCATGAACTGCCTTTTCAGCACGCTATAAACAAAACTTGTTGCTGTTGTGTTGGTTCCTAATAGTGACTATGGAGGACAGAGTAGAACTGCCCTACAGCGTTTCCAAGGTGTCAGTGTTTGAAGAAGTTTTGTCATGAGAAGAAGCTGGTGGGTTCTAGGCAAATACTTTAGGTTAGTAAACCAACCACTTAACCACTGCACTGACACACTTCCTTTAAGAAAACAAACTTCCTGTCAAGTTGATACCAATGCATGGTGACCCTCCATGGGGTTTCTGAATGTCAGTCTGTAG
The DNA here is from genome assembly GCF_000299155.1 of Elephantulus edwardii. Lineage (NCBI taxonomy): Eukaryota > Metazoa > Chordata > Mammalia > Macroscelidea > Macroscelididae > Elephantulus > Elephantulus edwardii. Next base: position 7,970,588 of record NW_006399895.1, read on the forward strand.
ACTAAATTACACATGATTCAGGCCATGGTCTTTTCAGTCACTTGCCATGCATCTGAGAGCTGGACAATGAATGAGGATGATAGAAGCAGAATTGATGCCTCTGAGTTGGAGAAGAGCACTGACTCTCCATGACTACCAAAAGAATACACAGATATGTCTTGGAAAAAGTTCAGCCAGAGTCCTCATTGGAGGTAAAGATGATAAAGTTTGGTCTCATGTAATTCAAGACTATTCTTTGGAAAAGGACATCATGCTTGGAGAGGTGGAGGGACGACAAAAGAGAAGACCCTCAACCAGATGGATTGACACAATGATTGCAGCAATGGACTCACGGGTATTAGAGATGATGAGGATGGCACAGGATAGAACAGAGTTCAGGTCTGTTGTTCATTGGCTTGCTATGATGGCACTTAACAACAACTCAGTGGCACATAACAGCCACAACAACAAATCTTTAAGAGAAAGATCGTCTTTTCCCCTTAGTGCTGTGGATGGATTTAAACTATCAGCCTTTTGTTAGCAGCCCAGCAATATGCCACCAGTGCTTCTTCTTTTACTAAAGACTGTATGAGTCAATAGGGCTGAAATAAAAGCAAAACAAACGGAAGTTTTAAAAATTTCTGTTTCTTTTTAAAACTAAACCTAAGTCTCCAGGTAATTCTGTTAACCAAAAATAATCTCATTCTTCAATTATATTAGTTTTGACTGTTATATTTAATGTCCTTATTCTTAGATTCCAAACAAAACAAAAAACCCAAACCTAAACAACTTATGCAGTATAAGATCTACTTAAATAAATAAAAAAATAAAGACATGTATCACAGTACAGTATAATTAAAAAAATTAAAATTAAATTAATTAAAATTAAAATTAATTAAAATTTAAAAAGCTAAATTGTCTCTTTAAAAAATAGCAACTCAAATCCTGAAAGAAAAATGTGTCCCTTAAGTAAAGCCATTTTGCTAGGCTTCTGTGTCTATTTTTATTTGATTGCTTTTTGGTTGATTATTTTTATATATTTAAGAATTCTTCATAATTTCTAGATATAACTCTTTTGGAAGCTATATATAAGTATTTTCTACTAGTCTGTGACTTGCCTTCATTTCTTAATATAGCTTTACATCAATCATAAGTTTTTAAATTTTCAAAAGTCAATATATGATTAGGTATTATTGTCATGACAAGAGTCCAGAATAAGAAATGCATAGTAAAGTGGACTGGAGAGGGGGGTGGCGGATAAAAATTCTTTCATTGTTACAAAGAATTTTTTTTTCCCAAAGAAAAAAGCAAACTGGGGAGGAGGGAGGGCAGGGAGGGAAGGCATGAATGAATGGCAAATCCAAGTTCTCTATAAACTTTCATTAAAATCTCAGTAAATTAAAAAAAAAATTTAAGTGTGATTTATCATCATTTTATGGCTATCTTTTGGGTTCTGGCTAAAAAATACTTGTTTACACTTTAAAATTACAAAGATTTCCGTATTTTCTTCTTGAAATTTTGTAGTTTTTACTTTTAGATCTGGTCCATCTCAAATTCTTTTTTTAGTGTGGTGTGAAGTAAGGGTCCATTTATTTTTTTTTTCTCCATATGAATATTGAGTTCTTCTAGCAATGTTTGGTGGAAAACTTTCTTTTCCCCTTGAAGCCTTTGTTGAAGAGAAATTGACCCTTGCATTTGTGGATCTACTTTTAGACTCAGTATTCTTTCCATTAACCTATTTCTTTAAACTACTTTTGTACTGTTTTTATTACTTTGGCTGTATTGTCTTCAAGTCAGGAGCTATATATCCTCCCAACATTTTCCTTTTAGAAAAAAATTTTTGGCAATTGTATGTTTTTGAATTTCCATATAAATTTTCTAATTAACTAAAAATGTTTCAAAGACCTCTCTTTAAACTTTGAATGATGGAGTTGAGGAGAAATGGCATCTTAAGAATATTGAATCTTCCCATATTTTGTTTTACACAATCACAGTACTGTCTTGTATTTCTACCAGTAGGGGATAAGGGTGCTGATTTCCCATCTCTTGTGAATATTTGCTATTGTTTTGCTTTTAATCTTAGTGATCAAGATGCTGTTTTTAAGTGCCATCAAGTCAAGAATAATTCATAGTAACCCTGTGAATGACAGCTCTGAACCCTGTCCTATCCTGTGCCATCTTCATTATTTCTGACAACTTGATCCTATTCCTACAGTTACTGTGTCAATCCACCTCTCCAAGGATCTTCCTCCCTTTTGCTGACCCTCCATCTTTCCCAGCATGATGTTCCTCACCAAGGAATAACCTATCTTAGCAACATGGTCAAAATGTGTGAGACTAAGCTTTGTCATCTTTGACTCCAAGGAGCATCCTGGCAGCATTTCCTCTAAGACATATCTGTTTGTTCTTTTTTTTTTTTCTGAAAAAATTTTTTAATGATTTGCTTACAAGTTAGTATACATTGTATTTCACATTGTTCCATACAATCATTCTAATGCATTATGTTTTATAAAATTAAGCATTATTGGACCTTGCCCATAATTACCCTTTTTACCCAGATCCTTCCCATTTACTTCCCCGTCCTCTCACCAAACCGTGAAACACTGTAGTTTTGCTCCTACCTATCCTCACAGCTCTGCCCCACCCTTTCCTCCCTTGAGTTCCCATACATGTCTTACTAGTTACCCTTCGATTTTTGTAATAACAGTCTTATGCAGTACTTGTTCTTACTGAGACTGCATTAGTTCAGTCAGCATAATACTCTCCAGCCTCTCCCAAGCTATGTAGTATTTTTCTAATCCTAGTTCCTGAGTACTGTATAATATTTCAGTCTATGAATGTATCACAATTTCTCAATCAGTTCGGTTGTAGTTGGACATTTGGGCTGTTTCCATGTTCTTGGGATGGTGAATAACACTGTTATGAACATTGGTGTACAAATCTCTACTTGCGTCTCAGTTCTAATTTCCTTGGGGTATGTTCCTAGTAGTGGAATAGCTGAGTCATATGGAATTTCTTTGTTCAACTTTTTGAGGGAATGCCAAACTGTCTTCCAAAGTGGTTGCAATCCCACCAACAGTGTATGCGAGTTTCCACCTTTCCACATCCTCTCCAACATTTATTCCTTGTTGCCCTATTAAACTTTGCCACTGCTATTAGGATCAGATGATATCTCATTCTTTATTTATTCTTTTAGCAGTCCATGGGATATTCAGTACTTTTATCCAGTAGTACAGCTCAAAGCATCAGTTCTTCTTCTGTCATCTTATTCACTGTCCGGTTTCCAGATGCATAGCAAGTTATTGAAAAGACCATGGCCTGAATCTTGGCACACATTAGTCTTCAAGCTGTCATCACTGTGCCTCAGGAATTTGGAGAGGTCCCTAACTGTAGACTTGCCTAATGCAGTACCTCTCTTGATCTAGTACTAGTACCAAGGGTGTTGATTGATTAGGATCCAAGTAAGATGAAATAATTGATACGTGAAATCTCTTCTCTCACTGTCATGACTTTGCTTATTGGTCTAATGGTGAGGATTTTTGTCTTTTTGATGTTAAAATGTAAACCATATAGAAAGCTGTACTCTTTAACCTTCTGCAGCAAGCACTTCAAGTCCTCCTCACTTTCAGCAAGCAAAATTGTATCATCTGCATAACGTAGCAAAGATTGTTGAATAGTTTTCCTCTGATCCTAGTCCTACGTTCTTCATAGAGTCTAGCTTCACCAATAGATTGAATATATATGGCAAAAAAAATTCAACCCTGGTGCACACCTTTCATAATTTTCAACCATGTAATGTTTTCCTGCTCTATCAGACAATAGTTTCTTGATCTAGATACAGGTTTCATATGAGTATAATTAAGTGTTCTGGAATTCCCATTCTTCTCAATGTTAGCCACAAATTGTTATTATCCACATAGTCAAATGCTTTTGTATAATCAATAATACACAAATAGCCATTCTTCTAGTCTTTTCTGATTTTAACTAGGATCCATCTGACATCAACAATGATATCCTTGGTGCCACAGCCTTTTCTAAACCTAGCTTGAACTTCTCACACTTTTCTGTTAATTCTAGATGTTTTTTGATGTCCTTCAGCTATATTTTGCTTTCATGTGATAATAAAGATATTGATAATTTTTACATTCTGTTGGATCACCTTCCTTGAGAATGGGAACAAATAATGATCTCTTCTAGTCAGCCAGCCAAGTGCTTTCCTGGCATAGACTGCTGCATGTCCAGGACTGCATCTGCTAGTTGAAACATTTCATGTAGTATCTCATTGATTTCTGGGGCCTTTTTTTTTGCCAGTTGCATCAATGATGTTGTTAGGTGCCATTCAGTCAGTTCCAACTCAAAATGACCATATGTAATACCAAAACAAAATATGGCAAGGTCCTTTGCCATTCTCACAATCATTGAAGTATTTGATCTCATTGTTGCATCCACTGTGCTAATCCATCTTGTTGGGAGTCTTCCTCTTTTATTGGCCTTCCTCTTTTATCAAACATGATGCCCTTTTTCAGGGCCTCCCTTTCCCCCATTTCATGTCCAAAGTGTGTAAAACAAAGTCTCATCATCCTCACTTCTAGGGAATATTCTGTACTTCTCCCAAGAAAGATTTGTTTTTCTGACAATCCAGCCAGTAGTCTTCACTAACACATAATTCAAATACGTTCATTCTTCTCCAGCCTTCTTTATTAGTTGCTAACTTAATTTAATGCATTTATGTGGCAATTAAAAATGCCATGGCTTAGGTCAGACAAATCTTTGTCTCAAGATGATTCCTTTGCTTATTAACCATTTTTAAACAGATCTCTTACAGCAGATCTACATAATGTAATATATTCTTTGATTTCTTGCTGCTAATTCCATGGGCATTTTCCCCCTCCATCTTTTATGATATTATTTATGATCCAGTTGTAAGAATTTTTATTTTATTTTGTAATTCATGATTGGTGGACGATTTATCAACAATCTCTGTTATGCGGATGACACAGTCCTGCTTGCTGAAACTGAGGAGGACCTGAAGCGCCTGCTGCAGAGGGTCAAGGACTGCAGCCTACAATATGGATTGAGGCTCAATGTCAAGAAGACAAAGATTCTCACCACTGGACCAATCGGCAGCATCAGGATGGATGGTGAAGAGATTGAGATTGTACACAGCTTTTAGTTTGCTTGGCTCCATAGTCAACAGTCTTGGCACCAGCAGCCAGGAAATTAAAAGGCGCATTGCCATGGGAAAGTCTGCTGTTAGGGACCTCTCCAAAGTACTGAAGAGCGATGGCGTCTATCTGGAGACTAAGGTGCGTCTGATACAGGCTTTGGTCTTCCCAATCACTTGTTATGCATCAGAGAGTTGGACAATGACCAAGGAGGATAGAAGGAGAATTGATGCCTTTGAGCTGTGGTGCTGGAGAAGAGTATTGAGAATACCATGGACTGCTAGGAAAACAAACAGATTTGTCCTAGAGAGGGTTAAACCGGGTGGCTCCTTGGAGGCAAGGATTCTGAGGCTCCGTCTAACTTACTTTGGACATGTTGTGAGGAGAGACCGGTCCTTAGAGCGGGGACATCATGCTTGGGAGGGTGGAGGGACAGCGCAGGAGAGGAAGGCCCTCTATGAGGTGGATTGATTCATGACTGGGATAATGGGGATGGGAGTGTCAGTGACAGTGCAATTGACACAGGACAGAGCGGAGTTTAGGGCTGTTGTACATAGGGTCGCTATGAGTCGCAGGCAACTCGACGACACACAACAACAACAACATATTGAATTTTTACTTTAGGCTGACTTATCTGGAGAAACAAAATCAATGAAAAGAGAGAAAGGGGAGAGAGGAGGGGTTGGAAGGAGAGGGGAGGGGAGAGGGAGAGGGAAGGTAAGAGGGGAGGAGAGGGGAAAGAAATAGGGAGATTGAAATAATCTAAAAAAGTTTCTGACACTGTTGTAGGATCTAGCGAGTTTCAAGTCCCTAGGTCAGACATGAGGCTTCTCCTGGCTTAAGACCAGAGGAGTTAGATGCAGAATCCAGATCAAGCCAAAAATGCAGAGAAGCCCAAAAATCCAGAGAGCCTTGCTCGATGTCATGTTATTTATTGTAGGCCACAATCCTGAAGAAACTCTTGTTCTACTGATTGTTTGCTCATAGCATATCTCGTCATGGGATTGATTACATCATAAGTACTAAGCCAGAATCATGAGTCAGCCCAGCTGACAAACAACCTAATGATCAGAGTGCTGCTGTTCTCTTTGATCTTCATCAGTAAGTGTTTTAAGACCCTTTCATTTTCACCAAGCAAGGTTATGTTACTTGCTTATCAAAGGTTATTAATTAATGAATGGATCTTCCTCCAATCCCGATACTAGTTTCTTCATACTGTAAATCCAGCTTCTTGGGTTAGTTATTTGCTTAATATTCAGGTTGAAAAATGGGGTGAAATAATTTAACCCTGGTGCACACGTCTGGATTTTGAATGCTGTATCCCTTTACTGTGTTTAAACAACTGCCTTTTCATCAAACATCAGTTGATAATCAATATGTGGTTTTTATTTCTATTCTCTTTTCCATTGATTTGTGTGTCTTTTGTTATTATAATACCAGCCTCTTTTGGTTACTGTAGCAGTATAATGTGTTTTCTAAAATCAGGATATGTGAGTGTTCCCTTTATGTTCTTTTCAACTTCGCTTTAACTATTTGGAGCTTCTTATCATTCACTCTATATTAAATTAAGGATTGCATTTTCCTATTTATATATAGAAATCTGTTGGAATTTTGACCAAGATTGTATTGGGCCTGTGTAGTATTGACATTTTAACAAATAAGTTGGTGGTTTTTTTTCAGTTTGTGAACATGGAAAATCTTTCCATTGATTTAGTTTTTAATCTCTTCCAGTGGTGTTTTATGGTTGTCATTATACAGAGCTTCCATATCCCTAGATTGATGCCTCTCCCTCTCCCATTGCTTTCCAGCTAGAGCTGACTCATAACTGAATTCACCAGGCTTTCAGAAGCTGCATGTGAAAAGATAGTTCAACTTTCTCCCTCAGACTCTCGGGTTGGTTTGAACTGCTTTTGGGGCACTCCGCAACTCCCTAAGAACTAACCATGCCACCAGACATCCCTAGATTTTTTCCTGTGCATTTTATTCTCTTAGATGCTTGTAAATGGGATTGTTTCTCTAACTTAACTTTCCGGTTTCTCACTTCCAGTGTTTAGAAATCCAGCTGATTTTTGTTTGTTCAGTTTGTACCCTGCAATGTTGCTAAAGTCTTCTTTATTAGCTCTGAAAGTTTTCTAAGGCTCCAGAATTTTATTTTATTTTTTTAGGTTTATACCGTGATATATAATTTTACTATCCACTTTGGATACTTTATATTTCTTTTTACTTGTCTATTTATCTGACTAGAACTTGTAATAGAATTTTGAATATAAATGTAAGAATGGGTGAGATGTTATCTCATAGTTGTTTTGATTTTCATCTCTTTTAGAGGTAGGGATTTTGAACATTTCTTCATGTATTTGTTGGCCATTTGAATGTCTTCTTTGGTGAAGTGTCTGTTCATATCCTGTGCCCATTTTGCAATTGGGTTATTTACTTGTTGTGATGCTCAAGTATTTTATAAATTCTAGATATAAGTCTCTTATCTGACATGTCAAATATTTTTTCCCAATCTGTGGCTTCCCTTTTTCCTGCTCTGTTGGAGAAGTTTTTAGAAGGTCCCATTCATCTATTTTATCCTCTCCTGATTGTAGATTTTTCAGGACTATTAGAGTTCTTCCAAGCTTTTCTTTAATGAAGTTTATAGTCATTGGTTTTAGTCCTAGGTGTGTGATCCATTTTGAGTTGGTTTTTGTGTATGGAGTAAGGTGTGCATCTTGCTTGAGTTTTCTACAGATAGTTTTCCAATTTGCCAACACCATTTGTTAGAAAGGCTGTCGTTTCCCCATTTAATTGATTTCATCCCTTTGTCAAAAATCAATTGACCATATAGGTTGATTTCTGGATTCTCTATTCTATTCCATAGATCCGTGTGTCTGTCATTATACCAGTACCATGCTGTCTTGACCACCATGACAGTGAAATGCAAATCAAAATAACTATGAGATATCTCACCCCAGTAAGAATATCAAAATTTAACAGAATAGCAAGCAACAAATGCTGGCGAGGTTGTGAAGAAACTGGAACCCTTATTCACTGTTGGTGGGAGTGTAAAATGGTGCAACCACTGTGGAAGGTGGTATGATGCTCTCTCAAAAAGTTGCAAATAGAAATACCATTTGACCCAGCAATTCCATTATTGGGAACATACGCTAAAGAAACCACAGCTGCCACCCAGGCAGATATATGCACACCCATGTTTATTGCTGCTTTGTTCACAATAGCAAAGAGTTGGAAACAACCAAAGTGCCCATCAACAAACGAATGGATAGAGAAGCTGTGGTAAATTCACACAATGGAATATTATGCTGCATTGAAAAACAAGGAACTCATGCAGTATTATTCCAAATAGATGACCTTGGAGGACGTTATGCTGAGTGAAATATCTCAGTCACAAGAGGACAGGTGCTGCATGGTGCCACTATTGCAGAACAGGACTGACAACAGGACTGAGAAAAAAATTGGATAAATTATGCATACTGCATTGAAACAGATGAAGGAGAGAACTGTTTGAAAGCGATATATGGTTGGGTATTATGGTTATGACAAGAGTCCAGAATGAAGGTTGCACAGTGGAGTGTACTTGGGGTGGAATTTTATACCAATGAAATAAATTTTCTTTTACTTTTCAAAGAGAAGCGCAAACTGGGGGGGGGGAGGGGTGGGCAGGGAGAAAAATGCAACAATGAATGTATGGAAATCCAAAATCTCTGTAAATGTTCATTAAAATTAATTTAAAAATAAATAAATGGAAACAAAACAACTAAAACAAAAAGAATGAGAATGGTGACACACTATGGAAAATATATCAAGTGTTACTGAACACTATATATACAAACCTTGTTAAGTGGAACCAAATTTTCTGTGTAACCTATTTAAAGAAGAAAATTTCTTGTAAAATTATAACCTCCTTTCCTGTGATTTATAGCCTCTGAAATTCACTGGAGGCTTAGCTGGTTCTGAGTTGATGGCAATGAGTTTGAAATTTTGAGACTGTGTTTTGAGGATTTTTATGTATATAAAATTTTTGTTGTAAAAAAAATTATGCTCAAGCTTTATTTACTAAAAAAAAAAAAGAAATAAAGAAATATAAGAATGGGCACCCTGAACTTGTTCTCAGTTTCTAAAGAAAGTTCTCATTCTTTCCATTTAGTAATGTTAAGTCTTAATCTTTCTCCATTAAGTATATGAAAAACTGCTCAAAACTCTGATATATATGGAAGAATTTATCTTCTATTCCATTCTTCTTTATGGTGTTAGTCAAGGTTGATGGGCAGAGGATGAGAAAAGGAAAGAGTGAAGGAATAGGAAAAATTCAGTGAGAACTTGAAAAGACAAGGTGATGATAGGTATAGATCAATAGTAATTAATTATAGAAAATTCATTATATGTGAATGAATGATTGTATAAGACACAATGTATGTAATAAAAAAAGAAAAGATTTAATCCAATGCCTTTTTGGTATCCAGGTGGTTCTTTTAGAAATGAGCACATGATTGTTTTCCTTTGTTTTATTGATAGGTTGATTGGCATTCTGATACTGGGGTTTTTTTAATTCTTTTAGTGTAATGAATTCCATACATTGATTTATCTGGGTATTATTAAACTAACCTTAAATTCCTAGAACAAACACCAGTTGGTTACACTATCATTTTATATATTGCTGAAGTCCATCTGCTAAAGTACTGAAGAAGAATGTGGCATCAGAATCAGGAGGACTCATCAACAACCTGTGCTATGGAGATGTCACAGGCTTGCTTCCTGAAAGTGAGGAGAACTTGAAGTGCTTGCTACAAGAAAATTAAAGACTAAATAGCGTTCAGTATGGATTACCTCTCAACATCCAAAAAACAGAAATCCTCACTACTGAGCCAGTAAATATCTTGATAGATGGAGCAGAGATGGAAATTGTTAATGACTTCATCTTGTTTGGATCCACAGTCAACACTCTTGACATTAGCAGCTAGCAAGTCAAAAGATGGGAATATCTGCTGTCAAGGACCTCTTCACAGGGTTGAAAAGCAATGATGTCATTTTAAAGACTAAGGTGCACCTGATCCAAACCATGATCTTTTCAGTTACTTGCTATGCAACTTTAAAGTTGGACAATGAATAAATATAACAGAAGAATTGATGACCTTGATTGCCAAAAAGGCAATCAAATATGTCTTGGAAAAGGGACAGTCAGGGTACTCCTTGGAGAAAAAAGATGGTGAAATGTCATCTTACATGCTTTGAGCATGTCATTAGGAGGGGCCAGTCCTTGGAAAACGGTATCATGCTTGGAAAGGTAGAGGGTAAGCATGGGAGGGGAAACACCCTCAATGAAATGGATTGACAAGCAACTGTAATGGTAGCCTTGAGTATGTCAGAGATGATGAGTATGGCACAGGATATGACAGGGTTCAGATCCATTTTTCATAGAGTCACTAGTCATAGTTGACTTGACAGCACTTAACAAGAGTGTACTTTCAAGAATGTTTGTCAGGACAGCAAGTGAAAGGAACTCTTAAACATTGTTGGTGGGATTGTAAAATGGTGCAACCATTCTGCAAGGCAGTTTGGCACTTCCTCAAAAGATGAACATAGAAATTCTATATGACCTAGTTATTCCACTACTTGGAATATACCTTGAGAATATGAGAACTGAGGCACAAACTGAGATTTGTACACCAATGTTCATAGCAGAATTATTCACCATCACAAGAACATGGGAACAGCCCAAAGGTCCAACCACAAACAAATGGATCAAGAAATTATGGTAGTTCACGCAATGGAATACTATGCAGCACCCAGGAGCAATAACTTTGTAATTATTACCTAACTTATGCTGAGTGAACTAACTCAGTTCCACAAGGATAAATATTATATAAAACTATTATTGTAGAATGAGTATAAGGATCCAGGAGGGGTGGGAGAGGCTGGACGCAGAGGAAAGGGGGGATTAATCATGGGGTTGTACAATTTGATTGGTGGAGGGTGAGGGAAATTGAAAGAATTTGTTCAAATTTGTATTAGAATTTTGTAAATAAACTAATGAAAAGGGGGGGGTAAAGGAATGTTTGTGCCTATTCATGAGACACATTGACCTTTAATTTCCTTTGCTTATAATGACTCCTTGTTTTTACAATGATGATTATGATTCCTTAAAATGTGTTGGGAAGTGTGATATCTTTATCTTCTGAAAAACTGGTAAAAGCAGTATTTATTCTTTGAATGTTTGTTAGGAGTAGCCAATGGAATAATTTGTGCCTGAAGTTTTGTTTTTAATATGTTTCCTAATAACAAATTAAGTTTCTTTAACAGATAGAGGAGTAATAGAATTTCATCTTTTATCATTTGTGGTAAATTGTACTTTATAAAGAATCTAATCATTTCACCAATATAGTTAAACTTATTGGCATGAAGTTGATGGTAGCATTCCTTATTTTTTTTAATATTTTCAAGATCCTTGGTGATTCCTCATATTTTACTTCTGATATTGCTTAAATGAGTTTTCCCTCTTTGCTTGATTAGTCTTGTAATCTTTTCCATTCTTTTGTTTCTAGCTTATCTATATATTTATGTTTGTATAGTGCATCTCTTCCAACTAAAGGTAGTTGCCACTGGGCACGTAAATGTTGATATCTAAATGTAATTCTTTGATAGAAGTTTATTGGCATTCCTTGGAGAAATGTCTAATTCTAGCTATAGCAGGGTAGGAAAAATTTAAGGTAAGCATAGAGCAGTTTGTAGCTCTGGAAAGAATCAAAGTGCTTTATAGAGAATGAGGACTTGTGAAAAAAAACGAGACTAATGTGAAAAGACTAAATGGCTAAATTGGTTTTTTTTCCATGCAATATCGGTATTATAATTATTTTATACTGGTTTACAATACAAAGTTCATATACATTGTTTCCACACCGAATCTTCCCCTTTCATTTACCCATCACTTCCTAAATGGCTAAATCTTGACCAATTTGAATAACCAACGGAGTCACTGTGATGGATTTTATTCCATAAAAGACTAATAAATTCAAACTGATGTATATAAATAATTGGATAACTAAATGAGAATGAGGACAAGAGAAAAATTCTTCCTTTCAGAAGAATTCCAATGACTAAATGTAGACAGAGTGGTGGGTCCGTAGAAATCTGTCTTGGAGGAAGTACAATCAGAGAGCTTGTAAGAGGCAGAGATGGTGAAATTTCATCTCACATCCTTTGGACATGTTGTCAGGAGGATCTCGTCCTTGGAAAAGGACATCATCCTGGGGATGGTAGAGGTTTAGAAAAGAAAAAAAAAGACCCTCAAAGAAATGGATTAGTGACCATAACAAATGAGCTGGAGTATGACAGAGATTGTGATGATGGTGTAGGATGGGTCAAGGTTAAGATCTGGTTTTCATAGGGTCACTGTGAGTCATACTTGACTCAGTGACCCATTCAGCAGCAGCCAAGAGACATGGCCTGTCACTGGATAGTACAGTTTGCAGTTAGCTACTAGTCTGAACTTGACAGTTCACATCCCTTTACAGCACTGCAGAAGACAAGCCTAGAAATCCGCTTCTCAGGCCGTTATAGCCAAGAATATGTCACAGAACAGCATGTACAATAGTATAGATCTGTTTGCTCTGTTCTTTATGCTGTGTTGTCAATTATGGAACAGTTGTGTATATTTAAATCCCTATATAATAGAGTATATTTCTGCTGTAATTCTATTATGTGTTTTAAGAGATTGATAGAAAACAAGCACATACCCCCCCTGCACATGCTCAGATATGTAGCATTCCTAATAATGTTTATTTTTCCTTTAGATCTGACTTTTTAGCTCAGAATTATTTTCAATCTGAAAAATTTGCTTTAGCATATTTTATAGTGCTAGTGTCCTATTAACAGATTATCGCCATGTTAGACATCCAAAAGCATAATTATTTATGGTTGCTCTTTTGGGTTTTGCTGTATGTGGGATTCTAAATTCACTGCCTTCCTTTCAGCATTTAATATATCTCCTTGGATTATCTTCTGGATTCCATTATTTTTTAAGAGAAGTCAGCCATCATTTTTATTTTAGTTCCCAGGTCTAACGTAGTGTTTTATCTTTTCTTTTTATATTGTTTTCAGCAAATTAATTATGTGCCTCTGGGTTTTAGTTTTGGTTGGTTTTTTTTTCTTAATATATATTCTGTTTGAGTTTATTGAAATTTGTGGGTTTCTAAATGCAAGAAAGTGTTGGTGATTTTTCCTCCAAGTGATTTTTCTGTCTTACTCTTTCAACTCTCCTTATATGACTCCAGTTAAACATATGTTAGACTGCTTGATATTTTTCCACGTGTTCTCTTTATTTGTCATGTTGGATAAATTCAATTAATATATCTTCAAGTTCCTGGAACTCTTTTCTAGCTGTCATCAATCACCTGTTAACTCAGGCAATAAGCTTTATTTTAGGTATGTTTTTGGATTCTAAAATATGCATTTGTCTCACTTTATAGTATCAGCTTCACTGCTGAATGACTCATCTCTTCATTCATAGTGGCTTTATTTTTCCTGAAAATCTTTGAAGATATTTATACTCGCTACTTTAAATTCTTTTTTCTCCCTCCCCCACCCCCATTTCAAATTAGTGTGTCATCTTCTTTCTAGTTTTTTGGACTGCTTCTTTTGATCCCACTCTCAATGAGTTGGTTCTGACTTCTAGTGACTCAATCAGGTTTCCAAGGCTATGAATCTTTACAGGATAAGATTGCTTATCTCCCGAAGAGCTGCTGGTGGATTAAAAAAACCTGCCAACTTTTTGGTTACCAGCCCAATAAGTAACACTGAAAGTTCTCTAGCTCTTGTTTTTTTCAATACAATTATTTGATGAAGTAGACATGTGGGTGGAGTTTATATCTAAAGTTAGAAGCTTTTCTGAGACTCCCTTTCTGGAATTTTCCCATTCATTGTCTACTGATGTTGACAGTAGCAGACTAGGTTTTCTGACTCTTTAAACCAGTACTGTTGTAGATTTTTCAGTTAAGTTCTAGCCACTCCACACCATATTGACTACTAAAAAAAAACCCACACCATATGGGCTACTAAAAAAACCCCAAAAAACAACTGAACAAATTAAAAAAACAACAACCCACCACGAGTAAACAACCACACGTGCACACACACACACACACACACACACACACAATTCACTGCTATTGAGGTCATCTTGATTCTTAGTGACTCTCCATTTCGAGTCCAAGGCTATAAATTTTCATAGGAGGAGGATACTCACTCATCTTTCTCCTGTGGAGCAGCTTGTGGAATCAGACTGCTGACCTTTGGGTTAGTAGTTACCACATGTTACACACCATGCCTTCAGGCCTCCTTAATCAGGATTGGTGGAAAATCCATCAACAATCTGTGTTATGCAGGTGACACAACCCTGTTTGCTGAAACTGAAGAGGACCTGAAGCATTTGTTGCAGAGGGTCAAGGACTGCAGCCTTTAATATGGATTGAGGCTCAACGTCAAGAAGACAAAGATTCTCACCATTGGACCAATTGGCAGCATCAGGATGGATGGTGAAGAGATTGAGATTGTTTACAGCTTTAGTTTGCTTGGCTCCACAGTCAACACTTTTGGCAACAGCAGCCAGAAAATTAAAAGTTGTATTGCAATGGGAAAGTCTGCTGTTAGGGATGTCTCGAAAGTACTAAAGAGCAATGATGTCACTCTGGAGACTAAGATGCACCTGATACAGGACGTGGTCTTTGCAATCACTTGCTATATGTCAGAGAGTTGGACAGTGACTACGGAGGATAGAAGGAGAATTGATACCTTTGAATTGTGGTGCTGGAGAAGAGTATTGAATGTACCATGGATTGCTAAGAAAACAAACAGGTTCATCCTGGAGAGGGTTAAACTGGACTGCTTCTTGGAGGCAAGGATTCTGAGGCTTTGTCTGACATACTTTGGACATGTTGCAAGGAGGGACCAGTTCTTGAAGAGGGACATCATGCTTGGGAGAGTGGAGGACAGAACAGGAGAGGAAGACCCTCTATTAGGTGGATTGATTCAGTGACTGTGGTAATCAGGATAGGTGTGTCAGAGGCAGTGCAATTGGCAGAAGATAGAGTAGGGTTTCAGGCTGTTGTACAAGGGTCGCTATGAGTTGCAAGCGACTCGACAGCACAGAACAACAACAACAGATAGGATTCACACTAGATGGAGTACTACCAGGTGAAAAGTAACAAGAGAATTTGTATGAATCTTAACCAGTGCAATTTATTCTTGCAAGGATTTATTTAAGTTTCTGTTAGCACTTGGTCACATTTTGATTCTTTCAAAGTGTACCAAACAATTATTAAATTGTTTGGTTTTGATATTTTATTAGAACATGCAGTTATTATCTGCAGAAGAATTACTGTAAGGTACACTATCCTGCAATTACCAAAAGTTGTACTATATTACATTTTACTTTCCATTTATGTTCTGTAATTTTTTTAAATTTCAGAGTCTTCTCTGAATAATGACAGTAGCTCATGAAGATCTATTAAAGTAATTGTGCATATTACTGATCTTAATTTTTTTTCTTTGCTCTTTTATAGACAAGAGATGATTTCCTTGGTCAAGTGGATGTTCCTCTTTATCCATTACCGGTTGGTATAGGTGTTAGAAATGTTGTTTTGTGTGTTTATTTTTTTAATTCTATAAACACCTATTAGTCTGTAACATAGTTATGTAAATATTTGATTTCTAAAATATATTCTATTCTTGAATGTTTTGGTCTGGAAACTTACTGCATTTGTTCCCATTTCAGTTTTAAGTCAAGCTAAACCTCTTGAATCTCAGTAAGAAATAGCAAGCCACTGAAGTTTGTTGACATAATGAAAGCATTGCTTAAGGAAGATCAACGTTAAAAATAGTCTTTTGAATAATTACAGTGAGGAGAGTCTAAAATCAGAAAGAAGCTAACACAGTTTACACAGTATGGATATGAAACAGAATCTTGGCTGGGTTGATAGAAATGAAAGAAACAAATTCAGGAAAACACTTCAGAATAAAACGTTACTAGGCCTAGGGTCTGACGTTGAAAGAGATTGAACAAAAAAGTAAAGATAATACAAGTTGAATTTGGCAGATAGGATAATGTCTCAAGTAGAAAGGCTGTGAGACAAAGCCATTTTCTTTTGGAATATAATAAATTCATTTTTACTTTCTGGATTTATGTATAAAGAAAGACAATATCTAAAATGAGCAGCTAGCAGATGTGAAAATAAATTGTGTAGGGAACTGGGACAAGAGAGATCTAGAGTCATCACTGCAGAAGTAACAGCAGACTCTGAAATTATTGACTCTCCAAGTAAGAGTTATGAACAGAGTCAGCCAATATTACAGGAGAAAGACAGGAGGTAGGAAGTGAACTAAGATGAAAGAATATTTAAAAGAAGAATGTCAAGATGTAAAAAGTTGCCACAATTCAAACTGCAGCAGAGAAGTAAGGGATAACAAAAGCAGAAAAAACCTGCTAAGTGGTTAAGAAAAATATTGTATAGGTCTTTTGAGGTCATAGATTGACTCTCTGCAGTCTTTAGAGATCATAGGGTTTTAATATATCCAGTCCTGTTTTAATTTTTAGGCTCTTTACTCTCTTGTTCACCTGGAATTGTCTCTAACCAGGTTAGACACTGTACATATTTTGTATTCTTTTCAAACTGCATTGTAAAGCACTCTGCTATTTTCCTACCTGTTCTCTTCTGCTTTCTTCTATAACCAGTGTGGTCAGCTCTTTTTAGATTTAGTTATGATGCTGGCTACAATTCATATTATGCAGAAAGTGAAAGCATGGCATTACAACTTATAACTGTTTTATAAACTACAGTTACTTATTAATTTTTTACTTCACTTATATCTTCAGACGTAGTTATGAATATTCTTCAAAAGTACATATTTTTGGTGTTGTGCAGTATGTCTTAAAAATTCCTTTTTTAAAGTTGCAAATAGAGATGCCATTTGACCCAGCAATTCCACTATTGGGAATATACCCCAAAGAGACCATAACTGACATCCAAGCAGATAGATGCACACCTATGTATATTGTGGCTTTGTTCACAATTGTAAGGAGTTGGAAACAACCCAAGTGCCTATCAACAAATGAATGGATAGAGAAGCTGTGGTATAGTCACACAATGAAATACTAAGCTGCATTGAAAACCAAGAAACTCATGCAATATTATTCAAAATGGGTGACCCTGGAGGACATTATGCTGAGTGAAGTATCTCAGTCTCAAAAAATACTGCATGGTGCCACTGTTGTAAAACAGGACTGACCTTGGGGTTGGGGGGAGACTGAGAAAAATGGGTTCAATACTGTATACTGTTGAAACAGATGAGGGAGAAAATTGTTTAGAAGGGACATGTGATTAGGTATTTTTGTCATAACAGGATTCTAGAGTGAAGGCTACATGGTGGAGTGGACCTGGGGGGGGCGGGGTTTGCAAAACAATGAAAGAATTTTTCTTTTACTTTTCCAAGAGGGTAGTGTACTAGTGGGGAGGGGTGGGAAGGGAGAAAAGTGAAACAATGAATGAATGGAAATCCAAAGTCTCTGTAAATTTTTACTGAAATTAATAATAAATTGAAATAAAACAAAAAAATCCCCCAAATCCCTATTTTATTCTAGACAGAAAATCCAAGAATGGAACGACCATATACATTTAAGGATTTTGTTCTTCATCCAAGAAGGTCAGTAAATGAAAAATATTTGTCTTAAAATCATGTCATGTATTTTATCTCTTCATTGTACATTATAGTAGCTTCTTTTTAAATTCAAGGTTTAAACCTTAAACTGATGTAAAATAATATATGCACATTGCAGAAGTTTTCAGGAAAAATAGTAAATGATGATACTCTTTCCTACAGAAGTATTTGTCAAATTAGCATTTGTCAGACTGAAATTTGCCTTTTTTTTTAACTTTAAGTATGTGTTATGTTGTCTGTGTTAAAAGGATCACTTTACCAAGATCGCAAATATAAATAAATCTAAAATCAATATCTCACTGCACAAAATCAATCTCAGCAAAACCTAACTATATTTTGTATCCTTTTAATAAAAAAAATTATATTTCAGAAAAGTCATATTCAGAGAAAAATGACACAAGCCAAGATTGGAATTTAAAATTCAAGTAGCATGCTAATAATTCCATTTTCTTACATGGAAAAGCTGTAAATAAAACTCTTTTTGATCATCCATACCACATAGTCAAGTAAAATTTAGTCAAAACATGTGTGTTGATTTACAGTCAAAAAGGTCAGAGAAAAAGAGAAGAAAGACATCTGTGAAAACAACAGTATTTTTCCTGTTTTTAAACTGAAAATATATTTAAAAACATTGTTGGGAATTGGCAAAAATTTTCACTCAAATAATTTTTTAGAAATTATTCTTTGTGATATATAAATACTAAAACAACAAAGTAAAAGGAACAGTTCCTCTGTGGTTGAGTTTATGTTTACTGTCTAAGAAAAGTCATGTATTTAATTTCTGTGGCAGTCTGGATGAATGTCTATCTTTTATTTTTTTGCTTTAATTTTAGATATAAGGTGTAAAAATGATTGTGACATCTGCATTCCAAGAAGAACTGACTAAATATATTTTTCTTCTCTTATCTGATTGTTCTAACCAGCCTGCTTTTTAATTTTTCAAATACTTTTTAGTAGTATTACATTTAAAAAAAAATACAACTGTTTATATCTCTTCTCTGCCCTGAATATTACTGCAAGTACAGAAAGGACTTTAATTTAGATGGAAAAATGTATTACAACTCTTAGGGTTCTTTTTGGTTTTTGTTTTGAGATCCATTATGTCAGAGCCCACAACTGATTATCCAATTGAAAAACTTGAAGCAGACAATGGCAGAGAAATTTCTCAACAAAGCATTACCTATACTCTACTTTTTATTTCATATTATCTATACTCTTTTATTTTATATTATCCATACTCTACCTTTTATTTCAAAAAGTCAGTGTTCACATCCCCTTGAATGTAGAGACACCATCCATGTTAGTATTTTTGGAAATGTGCATTAATGATTTCACAGACTACTCGAGAAAGACTACACTGGATTTACCAAATCCATGAGATTCAACTTAAAAAAGTATGGAAGTTTTGAAGACCTTGAAGACAAAATAAAGAGCAAAAGATATTAATTATATTATTAATATCTATAAAAATCATACGAAGGGAACACTATATTCAAAACAAGAACAAGTAAAGACTTCCTAAGTAAATCTTAGAATACTAGATTTGGTAGGGGCAGTAGGACTTATTTAAAACTGAAGAAAGATAAGTTTTAAAAATTGTTGTTTTATGTGCCACTGAGTCAAAACTAACTCATAGCTGACCCTCCAGCAGGGTTTCAGAGGTGGTAAATTGTGTGGAAAGAGATTGCCTATTTTTCACTCACAGAGAAGCTGCTAGGTTTGAACCACATGCTTTTAGGTTGGCAGCAAAATTACTTCCTCTAGTCCAAAAATTAGAAGACTTAAATTATTAATACAGTGAGCCTTGGGCCACTCATCAGTCAAAGAGGTATTATGCGAGATGTCAATGTTTTAGGTGCCCTACAGTCTGCTCTGACACACAGTGACCTTACGTCACAACAGAACAAAACCCTGCCTGATTCTGTGCCCTCCTCACTGTCTCTGCTGTGCTCATGTCCATTGCTGCCAGCACCATGTATGTCCATCACATTGTGTGTCTTCCTCTCTTTGACTGCATTACCAAGCATGATGTCCTCCAGGGAGATGAGGTAAAATAACGTGTGACAGATTCAAATAGCTGTTCAAGAAAGGGAATGGATTTCAGACAGCTTATCAGGCCTCGCTATCCACTTTTCTTTCATCTAGTGCAGTATGACCAAATTAGTATCTAAAGCACATCTCTGGTTAATATTTAAAGCACATCTCAAATTCTCAATGTCTTCCCAGT
The DNA here is from genome assembly GCF_000299155.1 of Elephantulus edwardii. Taxonomy (NCBI): domain Eukaryota; kingdom Metazoa; phylum Chordata; class Mammalia; order Macroscelidea; family Macroscelididae; genus Elephantulus; species Elephantulus edwardii. Next base: position 7,990,670 of record NW_006399895.1, read on the forward strand.
ATTTGTAAAATAAAGTCCATAGTTTTCTTGTTTTGCCAGGGCCTCATCATCTGGACCATTCTACCTCCTCCATACACTATGTATTTTGATCTCTAGCCTAACTCAGTTATTTCTATTTTCCTCACCAAACCTAGGTTTCCTATTTATTCCTTTGTTCTTGAGCTTCTCTCCACTCTGTCACCATTTCTTCTACTACCGCAGATGAAAATCTTACCAATACTATGAGTCTCAACTAAAATGGCAACTTCTCTTTGAAGTTCTCTTTGCTTCCTTATACAAACTTTCTAAGCATCTTAATTCATATTATAACTTTGTGTATCAGTTACTTATTGAGGTATGTTTCTTTTTGCTTGTCAGTTTTTATGTTTTGTTAAAGTCTTCCACACCAGAACTTGTCTTCAAATCTTCTCTAGTAGATATTCAATAAATTCATGTTAAATTAATGAATTTCTTCCAATTGTTAAATTTTATGAATAATTATTTTCTTTTCTGCAGTCACAAATCAAGAGTTAAAGGTTATCTGAGATTAAAAATGACTTATTTACCTAAAACCAGTGGCTCTGAAGAAGATAACACAGAACAGGCTGAGGAATTAGAGGTGAGATATAAATTATTTTTGGTTAAATTGAAATAAAACATTTATTTCTTCTGTACTCTGAAAAATAAAATGAAGTTAGTGTGTGCAATAAGAATTCTTAAGACTGTTTCTATAAAAATATGCCATTAGTTCTGTTCTTAAAAATTAGAAAGTAGAGAATACAGTGATTCTAAATGAAATACTTCCTTAACCATTTTTAGTAGTGCTCTATGACTATACCATGTTCTACTGTATTAAAACAAAAATGAATTTTCACATTAACTATATGGACATTTTTTTGAAACCTCCGTTAATTGATAGGCACTGTTTTGTGAAAAATAATTCCTGTTGCTTATCCTATCCTGAAGGAGCCTTGGTGGTGCAGTTAATAAGTGCTTGGTACTAACTAAAAAGTCAACAGCTGAACCCACTAACTGCTCAGCATGAGAGTAGTTCTGGTGATCTAATGGTAAGGAACTTTGCTGCCACCCCAAGGCATGCAATTTGAATCCACCAACTGCTCTGGGGAAGAAAGAGGAACAGTCTCCTCCAGTACGATTTACTGCCTTTGAAAACCCACCGAAGGGTCAGCTCTGAATTGATTCTACCTCAACAATACATAACAACAACTGCTCTGCATGAGAAAGACATGCCAGTCTACTTTCACAAAGTTTATCTCGTAGGAAGTCTTACGGGGTAGTTCTACTGTCATTAGTTGCAACATGTTTGGTCTTTAAAATGATATATCCTGATGCAGGAAGCAGTGGTGGGTGCAAGGGGCAAGGGTAGAATGGTATGTAGGAATGAAGGAAAGTCAAGGGACCTGATAAAATTTGTTTTGAACAAGAAGAACTAAATAATTTTCATGGAAGGTAGGATAAGAGGAAAAGCCCAATCAAATATCAAGGCAGAGCTACACATAATGGTGGTAAGTGTAGACGGGGCAGAGAATATATTTTTATAATAGAATCAGAGATAGTTTTGGAGACTGGGGTCCTTTCCATAAGCTCTGGCTGCTGGCTGGATAAATAACCTCAGGTAAGTTGTTGTACCTCTCTGAACCCAAGGATCTTTATTTGCAGTGTGATGAATTTGTACCTGATGACCTGCATGATTTCTTTCAGAGAAAAAGTCATTATCTGAAAAGAGAGCAAACAAAAAATCTTTTCTTTGAGGATGCTTATGAAGGAACATTGACATCAAATGGTGGCAATATTGATGCAAACATGCTGAGACCACACATTATATTGGGCACCAAGTTCTTTTGTGCTGTTCTTTTTTTTGTTCCTTCCTCAAGAGGCCTCATCAGATTAAGGTAGACTAGGGAGAAAGACCTGGTGATCTACTTACAAAAGTTAGTCAGGAAGACCCTATGGATTATAAGAGATTACTGTTCTATATACAGAGTGCTGGGAGATGAGCCTTCTAAATTAGAAGATGCTCAAAACTGGAGAAGAGTGGTGGTCGAACTGTGGTGTTGCTAAAGAATAGTAAATATACCTCAGACTACCAAAAGAACTTCCAAAAGATTGAGACTGTCAACTACTTCATCTCACTTGGATCCACAGTTAACACACTTAGTACCAGTAGTCAGGAAATTAGGAGACATAGTTCACTGGGAGAGTCTGCAGTTAGGGACACCCTCCAAATTATTGATGCATAATGATGTCAGTTTGAAGAGTAAGGTGCATCTGATTCAGGCCATAGTCTTTCTGATCACTTATGTTATGCATCTGAGAGCTGGACAGTGCATAAGGATGACAGAAGAAGAATTGATGCTTTTGACCTGTGGTGCTGGAGAACAGCACTGACCATCCCATGGATTGTCAAAAGAACAAATATATATGTCTTGGAGAGGGTGCAGCCAGAGTGTTCTTTGGAGGAAAGAATGATGAGGCTCCCCTCACATATTTGGGGCATGTTGCTAGGAGAGGCTGTTCCTTGCATGAGGACATGATGCTCGGAAAGGCAGAGTGAAGGAGAGGAAGACCCTCGACCGGGTGGGTTGACCCAGTGACTGCTGCCATGGACTCTAATGTGTCAGGAAATGTGGGAATGTCACAGGACAGAAAAGGGTTCACATTTGTTGTTTATAAGGTCGCTATGGGTCATACTGGACTTGGCAACACCTAACAACAACAAAAGAACATAAAAATCAATCGTAGGAAAAATACAACCAGAATGGTCATTAGGAATAAAGATTATGAGACTTCAGCTCCCTTACTTTGGACATATCATCAAGAAAAAAAATCATGTTTGATAAAGTGGTTCTTTGTGCTGTAGAGTCATAGCTTATCCTCCAGTAGTTTTTCAGAGACAATAAATCTCACAGGAGGACATTGTCCAGATTTCTCTCACAGAGCAACTGGTGGGTTCAAAACACCTACCTTTGGGTTGGCAATACGACTCTTTACCACTAAGCCTTTAGTTTGGTGATCAAAGAATTTGTTATCGTCTTAGGTCTGTATTCACTATGTTATTGCTTATTTTTCTCTGATTTATAGAATAATTATTTTTTTAAAAATGTTAGATATTTACTGGGTAGGACTTTCTCTAACTGGAATTTGGGTGCACAGGAATAGCTTGTACAGTGGCACTCTGTTTTAAGTGAAGTATGCCAGCTATAGAGAAAAAAAATTATTTAGTAACTTTAAATTTTATGACAGCATTTTATTCTTTAGCAGCCTGCTCCAACTTGTGCCCACATGCAGATATCACAGGTACCTCATTCATAGTTCAGATTCTGTGGGCAGAGCTGTTTCACTTCATTTTATGGTCTCACGTCTCAGTGTTTGAATTCTCTCAGAATGCACCTTGTAATTTCAGTAGATGTAAGCATGCAGTAGTTTATTTATGAAAGGCTTAGGAATTCCAACACATGAATCTATGCTTATTTATCTTCTGTGTAGAGCTAGTCACCAGAGAAGTCTTGCTTGTCTAATTATTTAACATCAAGTTTGTGAGTGAGTATTCAAATCCTACTCTTTAAAGACAATTATTGTAATTTTAAGAAGATATTAATTCTTAAGGCAATGTGTGTTTCTTAGTAAAATAAAATATGGCCATAATAAATACTATATTACTTGAATTTTATACCTTTACAACTTTAAGATCAGATCACACAGTTCACATATAACATTCATTGTGGTTCAGAATGCTTCCTTTTCGGACTGTTTTTCACTGTTGTTGGAGTGTGGGAATTGCGTATTATTAGCTTTAGAGTGTGTAATGAGTGTTCATTGATATTTGTATTACGTGATGCTGATACTTATTTAGTTGGGAGTCACTATAAATAAAAGTGAAAAGTCCATCTAAATAATTTTCAAATGTGCACTCAATAGTTGTTCTTTTTTTTTAATTTGAAGCAGGCTTATTTGATGGCTTTTAATAAGTAGTAGTGTATTTTTTGTTTCACTTTTTTAGTTTACTTGGTTTACTAAGCAGATCATTAAGAGAGAAGTCTTAAAAGAAGATAGTAGACTTCCTGGTACCATTTTCCCAGCTGAATATTTTTACAATCCTCTAAAGCCATAATGAGAACCTTATTATATATTCATTTCCTAACTCTACAGAAAAATAATTAATGACCCGATTTCGTATTTTAAAATCTTAAGTTTTTCCAAAAGAATTAAATACAAATATTAAAGTAACATCTTTTTTTAAAAAAAATGAATTTTAATGAAAGTTTGCAAAGACTTAGGGTTTCTATTCATTCATTGTTGCACTTTTCTCCCTGCCCACCCTGTCCCCCCCAATTCACTCTTCCCTTTGAAAAGTAAAAGAAAAATTTCTTTCATTGTTTTACAGTCCCTCCCCCCAAGTCTACTCCACTGTGCAGCCTAAAGTCACATCTTTTAAAGCTGATACTAGGAAAGTAAAATCTTTTTTAATATAGAACTGAACTAACTAGTTTTTTGGTCTTCTTTTTTATTGGTTTTCATTCTTTCATTCCCAACTATTTTGTTTTATAACATTAATTACAATTGATCAATGCCATGTATTACAGTGTCTCATCAAATTCTCTGTGTGTCTTGCCTTCTCCTTCACCTCACCCATCCATTTGATCTGTTTCCATCTCCCTTCCTTCCCACCTCTTTCAACCCTCCACAACTGTCTCTGTGCATAAACTTTTTCCTTAGCTTTTTTTTAAAGTCAGTCAATCATGCATACCTTGGCTCCTGTGATTAATTACAGTCCAAACAATGTCCAATCATCTGCTCATTCCACTTTATCCTTTCTTTTCCATACTCCAATAAAGTATTCGTTGTCTATCCATTTATTTTCTGTTCCCCTGCTTTTCTTGTACTAGCTTGATTCTCTCCATTTAGAAACCTTTCCTAATCTTGTTTTGGTGTGTGATTTTTGCTTAACTATAACAATGTTCTTATACACTATATGTCCTTCTGTGAGTGACTTATTGCACTCAGTATAGTGTCCTCTAGACTAATTTACATTGTTGTTGTTTACTGTTGTGTCATATCTCTAGCGTGTTGTCAGAGACAGTTAATCTCATGAGAAGAGATTGCCCATCCTTCTCCCGCAGAGCTGCTGGTGGCCTCGAACCGAGTGCCTTCAGGATTGCAGCTCAGCTTCTTGCCAGTAGGTCATCAGAGCTCCCTAATTTACATTAGACTGTTAAATTAAGATTATGGGACAGGAGAGGTGAAAGAGAAGGAAGGGAAAACGTAGATGGAGAGAAACAAGATGATAGAGAATGAAGTGGGGAAAAAGAAAATGAAAAGAAAGTTGTTAGAGGAGAAGGGAAAAAGGAAACAGAATACAAACCCAAACCTGCTGCCACCAGGTTGCTCAGGACGCAGAACATCCCTCACGGTAGGACAGAGTACAGCTGCTCCTTAGAGTTTCCAGGGCTGTAAATCTTTAGGAGAGCAGGCTGCCTCATCTTTCTTCTGTGGAGCTGCTGACAGATTGTGATCACTGCCCTTTCAGTTAGTGCTTAACCTTTGAAACAGCTGTGTCTCCCTGTGTGGAGCCAAAGAATGAATGGAAACCCTAGGCTTCAATTTTACTTTATACCCTAGCACAGAATAGTTCTTTCTGTCTCTCCAATCCATGCTCTTCAACTTCTATTTTGCCTTTCCCTACAACCCTCCTACCAGAGGCCACCCAGAACAAATGAGGCTTGCTGTAGGAACCCTCATCTTTTTCTCCTTGCTGCCAGAAAACATTCCTTTTCCAACAAGCCCTTCTGTCTGACCCCACATTGGCAGATCCATCCTGCCAACATAGAGAGGTTCTCTTCTATCTTTTAAGTTAGCAAAATTCTTATCCCAGCCCCTAGAATGCAAACTCTGTATGTGTTAAGGAAATTATTTTGTCCACAATTAAAGAAAGTATATATTCCAGTTTATCCTTTTTTTT
>NW_006399895.1:7998488-8010777 GCF_000299155.1 Elephantulus edwardii
ATAAACATGGGTGTGCATCTATCTGCTTGGATGTCAGTTATGGTCTCTTCGGGGTATATTCCCAGTAGTGGAATTGCTGGGTCAAATGGTATCTCTATTTGCAACTTTTTTTAGAGTCGCAAGTTATGTATCTACTCATATACAGTGCCACATTCTTTTAATTATTGTAGTTTATGATGTCTCACTTTTTATTAATAATTTCAGTTTATTCTTCTTTGTGTGTATTTATTTGTGTTTTAGTTTGAAAATTTGTTTCTCATTTTATTATGAAAATCTACATTGTAGATTATAGAAAATCTTGGCACAGTTATATAATTTATAACTTGAGGAGACTTACAATCTTTGTCACATTATTATCTTGTGCCAAGATAATATTGTGTCTTTCCATTCATTCAAGATTTTATTTTTGCCTTTTAGGAGGATATTAAAGTTTTCTTCATTACTTTTCTAACTATACTATTGTTTAATAGAACGTTTCTCCTACTACTTTGTCTGTCTCTAACTCTTGCTATGATTCAATTTATCTATCATTTTAATTGCTCTAGCTTAAGTTATGTGTGTATTTGCCCCATATGTCAGAGAAGCCAAATTGTAAATGCCTTCTTAAACAACAACAAAAATTCTTTTGACTGCTCCATGACTTTCCTATAGTGCCTTTCTTTGAATCAAAAGAGAAAGAGAACAGATATGTGAATCATAACTACTCATTGATTAGGGAGTTCACTATTTCTAAATCGTTTGCCTTTCTTGATCATGCCTCTATATATTTGCCCTTCACCTATTAATGATTCTTGTATCTCAGAGGATTAATGACTTTGCACACTATGTGAAGTGTTTTCTCTGTAAAGAGACAAGGGCAAGCCTATAAGATATGGTTTCTCCTTCATTCAGTTGTTGAAATATAGAGACTAGACTTAGGTTACAGTAACTTAAAGCTGTATTTTTCACTTTCTCAAGCCGTTCCAACCTTATATCATTGCTTGTTTATCATGTTTATTTCAGAGTGTCCTTTTAAAATTAGAAGTGGCAAAATATTTTTTTTTCCCTTTTAAAGCCATTTCAGGCAAATTTAAGTGGTTATTTTAGGGAGAAAAAGCTTTCATTTTCAGGAAATATTCCAATTTTTATCTTAAAAAGTTGTTGACTTTTCCCATAGATGCCCTACTTCCATCTGTACATACTTTTTAGAATTGGTATTGACATCAGCAGTATCACTTTTCATTTTCTTTGGCATAATTTAAAGTATATAGTATGATAAATGCAAATAATGTTAACTTTAGACTGTAAAAGCACATTTTGGGTGATTTATTTTTTACCATGATTAAGAAGGAAAAAAAATTAAGCCAAAAATCAAGCATAGATTCTTAATTGTTACCATCCTGTTTTTCAGCCTGGCTGGGTTGTTTTGGACCAACCAGATGCTGCTTGCCATTTGCAGCAGCAGCAAGAACCTTCTCCTCTACCTCCAGGATGGGAAGAGAGGCAGGATGTCCTCGGAAGGACCTACTATGTAAACCATGAATCTAGACGAACACAGTGGAAAAGACCAACCCTTCAGTACGTGCTGATGGCCTTCACGTTGGTTCTTTGGGTACATTTGTACAGTTAGTGCTTATTCTGGAAGCTGGATCATACAGATTCGTCATAGTTTAGACATCCACAACCTGTAAGAATACCAGGATTTTTACCCAGCCCAGGGCTTAAAAACAATGCCACCCAGCTCAGTTTTCCTAGTGATAATATCTAAAATTATTTGAACCACAAAATACGACCTTTTTAATTGCTTCTTAATTTATAAAAAGTGTCAGTTATTTATAAACATTTTTAAGTACTGTGTAGCAATAAAAGGCACATTTTTCTCTTCAGAAAAATTTAGAAAATGTTTTTGTAATTCATTGTTAAAATATTCAATATGCACAATATACTATTTCTTTATTATACTAGTTTATTTACATAATTCTAATACATTATTTTTCACACCAGATTCAAAGTTCATAGAGTTTCCAGAGGCATATTGTTTAGGAAGTGGATGCCACTCCTGCTTCCATGGTTTAAGAGTAATCTAGAAAATATTGGTTAAATTCCTTATGACATATATGTAATTCTTGCAGCTTTCTCTTATAAACTGTGTGGAGCTGTTTGAGATTTTCTCCTTAAGTTTAATTTACATAATAAAATAAAAATACCACGAAATTATTTGTTAAACTCTCATATTCATTCATGTCAATTTTATTTTGAGTATCCACACGTGCTAGGCATTATTAGAGGCAGATTGAGAGACACAGATGTCACAGTCATACATGTTAAGAAATTTCACAAAAACTTAACTTTAATTCCATAAAATACTTTTAGTATTACACTGTGCTCACTCTTTAATCTTGTGTATGTTGAAGCAAGCTTTGGCTAAAAGCAGCAAATGCCGATCAAATAGAGGTGTTTTTAAAATATGCATAGAACTGTGACTGTCATTTGGCTATCTTAAGGCATAGTTGATGGCTTTTAAACTCCCACTGTAGGGACAACCTAACAGAGGCTGAGAATGGTAACATTCAACTGCAAGCGCAACGTGCATTCACCACCAGGCGGCAGATTTCCGAGGAAACAGAAAACATTGACAACCGAGAGTCTTCTGAGGTATAGAAAACATTTTTTTTTCTCACTGACAATACATACATTAGTGCAGTAGATGACAGTATCCGTGGCTTAAGCTTATCTGTTTGCTTTAGAACTGGGAAATTATAAGAGAAGATGAAGCCATCATGTATAGCAGTCAGACCTTCTCATCACCTTCCTCATCAAATAACTTAGATGTTCAGACTCATCTTGCAGAAGAATTGAATGCCAGACTCTCCACTGGTGGAAATGCAGCTGCCAGCCAGCCAGTATCCACCTCAGTAAGATACACTCATTATTTTACTGTACTGTATCCTATAAAGGCTTAAGGATTTTACATATTTTTCCATAAATGTTCCCTTCAAGGAGTATGACTTTTTACATAAAATTTTGCCTTTAGTGGCATGTGGTAATGTATTAGGGACTTTGGGATCCTAGAGCATTATCATTGATAGTTTTCAAGTATCCCTGTATAGGACAGAGTCATGGACAATCTAAATAGCCATTATAGTCGAAGTGGCCTCCCACGAAAGGCCACCGGGAACACACCTGTAATGAGCAGATTTCAGCAGGTGAGGAGAACACGAAGCATGGAGACACATGGGGTATCTCAGCAAGGGGGTGCTAGGAAAGGGCATGGGCTCTCTTTAGGTGATTTTGAGGGGGTTTCGGGAAGCAAGGCTTTGCTCTGGATTAGATGCTGTCAGGGAGTAGAGGTGGTCCTTTCGGTGGTGCAGGGAATTCATCTTAGCCATAGCTGTCTTTTACTAGAGCCGGTAGAGAAGCAGCATTCACCCACAGCAGGCAGGATATGGGGATATGGAGATATTTGGAATTTTGTGGCTTGGACAGTGGTCATGTTTTGTCTGTGTTCGGACATGATTATAATGCTCTTTTTCTCGTCTTGATCCACCGTGGCCTCAGAGTGTTTGTCTGATGCTGATGTTCTGGGAAGTTATGTTCAACTAAAAGCCTTTCAGTGAGTGCCAGACTGGCCACTACATTTCAGGGACTACTTTTCTTTTTCTTAATTATAATGTGGTTTTAACCTTATATCACAGATGTCACCAACACAACACATGTATGACTAAGAGCTAGCTAGTACTTTGACTAAACAAGGAGATAAATGATCTTCCCCCCACAGCAACCACTATGAAAGCTTTTGCCTGTGGGTTTGGGTTTGGAAATATACAGTGCCATGGTGAGACCTCTCTGGCTAGCTGGCGTTCTAGTCTGTCCTCCACAACATCAGGGGAGAATCTTTTTGTGGAAGCAAAGGTGATTGTTCTCTGATGATGCTATGCTCACTTGAAGTTGGAGTTCTCCAGCTTTTCATTCATCGAATACATATTTATTGTAAACATGTATGCCAGGCACTATAACCTGGCTGGTTCATCGCTGATGAATCTCATCATTAGAAATTCATCAGTAAATGAAGTAGACAAAATCTCTGGCCCTCATGGAGCTTACATTCTTCTGCAAATGTTAGCAGATCAGCCACTGCCTCTTATTGTAAATAAAGTTTTCTTAGAATACAGCCCTGGCCCAGTACTTAAATGTTAAGCTATAGCTGCTTTCACATCACTTAGCAGTTGAGTCCTAGTAATTATAGAGGCCATTTAGACCAAAAGCTAGATATTTACTATCTGGACCTTTGCAGTAAAATAAATATTTGATGACTTCTGGGCTCGTACCATCGGAAAGAAATTTCAGTGTAGACAGTTCTGTGCTTGGATATTCATGACTGTATCCAGAAGCTAATCTGCCTGCCTACTTCCTTTTTTAAAAAAAGGTCAGAGTCAGTGAGACTGGCTCAGCACAGGGCAGGCTTCAGAGCTGTTGTACAGGCAGGTGACTCAACAGCACGTCACAACAACAACATCTTATTTTCCATTTGTTTCTTGGTAGGAGAATGTGAAAGGTCAGTCAGAAGACTTAAAGAATAAGCTATTTTGACTTGCTAACTGTAAATCACACAGGATTCTATTCTCTTTCTCTCTTTTAAAAAAATTATCTGTGTGATACATGACTTCCATGTAATGGAATACTATGCAGCCTTTGAAAAGAATGAGTTGACTTTGAATATCAAAGCTGTATGAAATCTCTAAGTAAATTAAATCTTATTCATAAATACAAAACAGCAAAGAACGGAACAGTGTGTTTGGTATACCATTTATGAAAATTATTTAATAGTGGAGAATCAATACATGTGTAATATGTCTTGAATACTAAAGACCTCAGGAATATTGCTTGTCTCTAAACAGAGAGTCTCCTTCCTAACGTGTCAGAGATTGTGAAGTTAGGTCCAGGTTCCTATCTGTTGTTCACAGGAATGCTATGAGTCATAGATGATTTAACAGAACCTAACAACAACTAAAGAGAGAACAGAGTGAGCAGGACATATTATATCCTTTGCCATTCTGTAGGAGAAAGATGAGCAATCTCCTACCATGTGATTTACAGCGTCTGAAAATCCCCTGGAGGGTCACCTCTCAGTCTCAACTCGACAGCACATAACAACAACAGCAACAATATATTATATTATATAATATATATATATGTATATATATATATATGTATATGTATGTGTGTGACCTGTTCAAAATATTAGTTTATTAATTTGTTTTTCTTTTTTATTGTGAATTGAGTGAGAGTTTATAAAATAGGTTTTCCATTCCACTGTTCATATACATTTTGTTTTGTAACATTAATTAAAATGCCCATAATGTGACCACACTCTTCCTGCTTCCTCCCAATATCCTCCTCTTCCTGAATCCCTCTTTTCCAATCCCTTCCTACCTGCTGAGCTGTATGCTAACTTATTATTTTTAAAGCATTGTATGTTCATGGTTAGAAATGCTTACAATACTGAGGTGTAAAAAATAAAAATTAAGTCATCCATCTTAACTCCACCATTTGCTCCCTCAGTCACTATTAATGGTTTGACATATATTGTCCTTTATATTGTCTATATATCCATAACCACACATGCACATGCATATATTTGTGCATAATTACTCCAGTGAGATCATGTAATATATACTTTTCTGGATAACTTTTGTTTTACCCCCACATACTGTATGTTAAACTTTGGATCATCTCACTTTATATAGGTCTGCTCCTTTTAAATAAAACCAGCAAACACAACCATCAAACTCTGGCATATTGTACAAGTAGCCTATTTAACAAGTACGCTATTTAACCAGTGCGCTCATGATAAAGATCCTTGCTATAAAACAGTACTACAGTAGATGTCTTGATTTAACTTATGGGCATATTATAAATATTCATATCCTTTAACAAAACAAAGATGGTATAGATAGTGGCAGTAGCATGGATTTATATACACAGAGAGAAACACTCAGATTTTAAGGAAACAATTATTCTGAAATGTTCACGTAGAGCTTTGAAAGGGTTCTTTCTGTTTGACCTCTTGCTGAGAAATTACCTTTTTACACCAAATAGGCTGATTTTAACAGATCCCCAGATATTAAGATGTAGATTCTGATTCTCTATAGTTGGAATCCTTCTCATTGTTGTCGAGTTCGAACAGACTCATAGCTGACCCTACAGCAGATTGTCAGAGGCTATAAATCACACAGGAGATTGTCCACCTTTCTCCTATTGAGCCACTGGTGGATTTGAACTTCTTGCCTGAGTACCTTTGCTGTACAGTCTCTGTGCTTTTCAGCCAGCTCCTCTCCCCTCCCCCAACCGCTTCCTTTGCACAGGTGTACTCATCCTGCTTTATTATCTGCCATCTAAGGGCAAATCAAAATCTAAAGTTATCATCCTCTGTTTGGGTTTTTTATTAGAATCATTCCAGCAGAAGAGGCAGCTTGCAAGCCTATACTTTTGAGGAACAGCCTACACTTCCCGTGGTGAGTTTTATTTTATCCCTTCAAGTATTAATAAAAATGAAAAACACAAGCACCTTCTTTTTTAAGATCTAGGAAAGTTAGCGGACAGGTAGAGAATCCAGTACAGACCCTTCTTTGTCCATTTGTAATAAAATAGAATAGACAGCATATCACAGCCCAAACAGGAACAAAGCAGAGTTAGTTTTTTAATTTCTTTTTTAATTGAGATTTTAATGAAAGTTTATAGAGACCTTGAATTTCCATTTATTCAATGTTGCACATTTTTCTCCCTGTCACCTCTTCCCCCCAGTTCGCTTTTCTCTTTGGAAAAAAAAAATTCTTTCATTGTTATATAGTCCCTCATCCCCAACCCCCAGTCCACTTTACTGTGCAGCTCTTATTCTGGACTCTTGCCATGCAAATACTACCTAATCATATATTCCTTTTATAGAGTTCTCTCCCTCATCTGTTTCAATGCCATGTACATTATTTAATCCCCTCTTTTCTTAGTTTTCCCTCCAACCCCTGTCAGTCCCGTTTTATAACAGTGGACTTAGGCAGTATTTGTCCTTTTCTAACTGAGATATTTCACTCAGCATAGTGTCCTCCAGGGTCACCCATTTTGTATATTTCATGAGTTCATTGTTTTTCAGTGCTGCATAATATTTCATAGTGTGAATATACCACAGCTTCTTCAGCTGTTCATTTGTTGATGGGCACTTGGGTTGTTTCCGACTCTTTGTTATTTTGAACAAAGAAGCAATAAACATGGGTGTGCATATATCTGGTTGGGTTGCAGTTATGGTTTCTTTAGGGTATATTCCCAGCAGTGGAACTGCGGGTCAGATTGTACTTCTATTTGCAACTTTTTGAGAAAGCGCCATACCGCCTTCCATTGTGGTTGCACCATTTTACACTCTCACCAACAGTGAATAAGTGTTCCAGTTTCTCCACAACCTTACCAACATTTGTTGTTTGCTGCTCTGTTGGATTTTGCTATTGTTACTGGTGTGAGATGATATCTCATAGTTGTTTTGATTTGCATCTCTCTTAGAGCTAGGGATTTTGAACATTTCTTCATGTGTTTGTTTGCCATCTAAATGTCTCTTTGGTGAAGTGTGTGTTCATATCCTGTGCCCATTTCTCAATTGGGTTGTTTATCTTGTTGTGGTGCTCAAGTATTCGATAAAGTCTAGATATAAATCCTTTATCAGACATGTCATTACCAAATATTTTTTCCCAATCTGTGGCTTCTCTTTTTACCCTGTGGGAGAAGTTTTTGGATGTGCTTAGGGAATTGATTCTTAGAAGGTCCCATTCTTCTATTTTATCCTCTCATGGTTGTAGGTTTTTCAGGATGCTGGGAAGACTGTTCCTGGTGTGGATTAGTGCTTCAAGCTTTTCTCTACTGAAGTTTATAGTCCTTGGTTTTAGTCCTAGGTCTTTGATCCACTTTGAGTTGGTTTTTGTGTATGATGTGAGGTGTGGGTCTTGTTTGAGTTTTCAGCAGATGGTCTTCCAATTTGCCAATACCATTTGTTAAAAAGACTGTCATTTCCCCACTTATTTCTTCTCCTTGTCAAAAATCCATTGACCATAGTTAGATGGACTGATTTCTGGGCTCTCAATTCTATTCCATTGATATATTGTCTGTCATTGTACCAGCACCATGCTGTCTTGAACACCATGGCAGTGTAGTGGGATTTGAAATCAGAGAGTGAGATGCCTCTTACCTTTTTTCTGTTTTTTTAAATTTTATTTTATTAATTTTAATGAACATTTACAGATATTTTGGATTTCCATTCATTCATTGTTGTACTTTTTTCTCTACCCCCGCCCTCAGTTCGCTCCTCTCTTTGAAGAGCAAAGGATAAACTCCTTCATTGGTGTACAATCCCTCCGCTCCCCACCCTGAATGCACTCCACTGTGCAACCTTAATTCTGGATTCCTGTGATAACCATAATACCCTATCATATATCACTTTTAAACTGTTCTCTCCCTCATCTGTTTCAATGCAGTATACATAATCTATCCAGTTTTTCTCAGTCTTACCCCCACCCTGATGTCAGTCCCATTCTACAAGAGTGGCACTGTGCAGTATTTGTGTTTTTGTGACTGAGATATTTCACTTGGCATAATGTCCTCCAGAGTCACCCAATTTGAATAATATTGCATGAGTTCCTTGTTTTATTAGTGCAGCGTAGCATTCCATTGTGCGAATATACCACAGCTTCTCTATCCATTTGTTTGTTGATGGGCACTTAGGTTGTTTCCAGCTCCTTCTTGTTGCGAACAAAGCTGCAGTAAACATGTGCATATATCTGCTTGGATGTCAGTTGTGTTCTCTTTGGGGTATATTCCCAGTAGTGGAATTGCTGGGTCAAATGGTATCTCTATTTGCAACTTTTTGAGAAAGAGCCACACCATTTTTCACAATGGTTGCACCATTTTTACGCTTCCACTACAACCTCGCCAGCATTTGTTGCTTACTGTTCTGTTAAATTTTGCTATTCTTACTGGGGTCAGGTGATATCTCATAGTTGTTTTGATTTGCATTTCTCTTAGAGCTAGGGATTTTGAACATTTCTTCATGTGCTTGTTGGCCTTTTTTTCTATTTTTAAGGAATGCTTTGCTTATTTGGAGCCTCTTTCCATTCCAAATGAAATTGGAGATTGCCTTTTACATCTTGTTGAAGAATGGGATTGGTATTTGTATTGGGATTGCATTGAATGTGTAAATTGCCTTTGGTAGTATTGTCATTTTCACAATATTGAGTGTTGCTATCCATGAGCAAGGTATATTCTTCCATTTCTCCAGGTCTCTTTTTGTTTCTTGTAGTAATGTTTTGTAATTTTCTTTGACTAGATCCTTTGTCCTTCTGGTTAGATTTACTCCCAAGTAAATGAATCTTGTGATTAGCTATTGTGAAGAGTATTGTTTTTCTAGCTCCAGTTCTGTATTCTCTTTGTCATTATAGAGAAATCCAATTGATTTTTATATGTTGATCTTTTATCGTGCCATTTTGCTGAATTGGCCAACTATGTCCAGTAGTTTTCTTGTTGAGTCTTTAGGTTTTTCTAAATATACTATCATATCATCTGCATAGAAAGATAATTTTACCTTCTCTTTGCCAATCTGGGTACTTCTTATTTCCTTTTCTTGTCTTATTGCTACCACTAAGACTTCCAAAAAGCAGAGCTAATTTTTTACACTACACATGTGTGTGGTAATTTCTGCTGCTAGACCACTGGTTTCAAATCCCAGCTCCATTCCTTACTAACACTGTATTTGTTAACAAATTGTTTCCATTTTCTATGCATCTAAGCTTCCTTATTCTGGATGCTGGATCCGGCTAATGCCCAAAGTGTATCATCATCTCACATATTTTGGGCAGATTGTCAGGTGGGGCCAGTCCTTGGGAAAAGACATTGTGCTGGAAAAGGCAGAGAGAGAGGAACAAGATGGGCAGGAGCATGTTGAATATTGTGAAGATGGTGCAGGAGAAGACAAGGGTCACATTTGTTGTTCATAGGGTCACATTGAGTCATAATTGACTCAACAGCACATAACAATGACAGTACCCATGAAGGAACATGGTTCTTTTTAAAAACTTTCTCATTTATTAACTTAATTTCCCCATTATTCTTCACTTTAGCTTTTGCCTACTTCATCTGGATTACCACCAGGTTGGGAAGAAAAACAAGATGAAAGAGGAAGATCCTATTATGTTGATCATAATTCCAGAACTACTACCTGGACAAAGCCCCCTGTACAGGTACCTACAGTCTGTACTGTTTTGTTACAGGATTGGCACCTTCACTTGTTTTTGGAAATGCTTGCACCGATTTCTGGTACACACCAGATGCTTTTACCCACCTCTACTTATTTGTTCTCTCACTAGTGCTTCTTGTTGTTGTATACCTTTGCGTCAAAATCAACCCGTAGCTGAGCCTGTAGTGGATTTTCGGAGGCAGTTAATCACATGGGAGAATGCCCATCCTTCCTCCCCAGAGCAGCTGGTGGACTCAAACCCCGTGTCTTTGGGATTGCAGTGCTGCTTCTTAACACTAGGCTACCAGAGCTCCCTTGATCTCTAATAGGAATGTAATTATCCCTGGTATTTATATAAAAGAAGTCTGTATGAGAACAGAACAAAGAAAATAACACAGTCCACTGAGTAATTTTGTTATTTGAGTCGTCAACTCTATGTATTCATTTTTCTAAAAGATAATCCCTACCAAAACAATTGTGATGATGAAAATACTTTCTCCTTGGCAACAGTAGATCTCTAATAGGAATATAATTATCTTTTATATAATTTTTATTAGCAAAATACTTTTTTAAAAACCTCTATCTTATTACTATTAGCCTATATTTTTAAGGTTTTTTTAAATTTTAAATTGGTCTGCATGCAAAACCTGTATGAATTTTGTTTCATTCATATGCATTGTTTCACACATTCATCTGTTTGCATTGTGTTTCATACGATCATTCCCATATATTGTGTTTTATAAGATTAATTTTCATTGATCTATGCCCACAATTAACCCCATCTTTTCAGTTCCCCAACTGGATCTTTCCTAATTCCTTCACCTCCCTCCCTCACCCCAGCAAACTCTGCTACCCTGTGATTTCCCCCTCCCCCTCTTCTATCCTTGGGCCCCTAGCCCCTCCCTTCCCTCTTTGGACTTTTATACACGTCTTACTTATTCTATTTTTACAATAATGGTCTTATGTAGTATTTTTCCTTATGAGACTTGAGTTAGTTCATTCAGCACAATGCTCTCTAGCCTCTCCCATGTTATATAGTATTTTCAAAATCATTGTTCCTGAGTGCTGCTTAGTATTCCATCGTGTGAATGTACCACAATTTCTCAATCTATTTGTTGATTGAAGGACAATTTAGGCTGTTTCCATCTTCTTGCTATGGTGAATAACACTATTGTGAACATCAGTGTACACATGTCCATTTGTGTGTCAGTTTTGTTTTCCTTGGGTATATTCCTATCAGTGAAATAGCAGGGTCATACAGAATTTCTATGTTCAGTTTTTTTGAGGAAATGCCAAATTGCCTTCCAGAGTGGTTGTACCATTTTACAGTCTCATAAACAGTATATGAGAGTTCCAATCTCTCTGTATCCTTTCCAACATTTAATACTTGCTGTCCTGTTAAACTTTGCCACTACTGCTGGAATGAGATGTTGTCTCATTGTGGTTTTTATTTGCATCTCTCTTATTGCCTGTGATTTTGATCATTTCTTCATGTGTCTGTTGGCCGTCTGAATGTTTTCCTCTTTGAAAAGTCTTTCCATCCATGTCTTTTCAGTCTTTTTCTTGTCTTTTAGTTTTCATGTCTATCAGTCTTTTTTTCTGGAGGCCCTGTAGTATTCTGTAAACCTTAGTTATGAGATCTTTGTCTGAGATTTAGACATGTATTTAACACTGAAAAATAACAGATACTAAAATGGTAAATACCTATATTTATAATACTAAGTATTAACAAATTATCATATATGTTCCTAATTGTTTTTTAAATAATATGTTTCAGATGATGCTAAATTTTATTTAACCAAGCTTTTTGTCCCATTCCTCAGGTGGCTACTTTGTTGAGTTTGTTCTGTTTTCATTCTAACCTATTATATATACTTCGCTAGAGAACCTCATAGGGGTTTTTGAAAGCCTGCTATTTTGGAATTGAATGGCCAGTGCTGCTTCTTATTCTGTCTTACTCTGAGAGCACTACTGCAACCTGTTCATCCTGGGTGACCTTTCTAGCATTTGAAACACGAGTGGCATGTTGTTGTTGTTGTTGTT
>NW_006399895.1:8013352-8038520 GCF_000299155.1 Elephantulus edwardii
TTGGCTCTGGTTGTTGGTGCATATATTTGAATGATAGTGGTATTCACTGGACTTCCTTGTATGCGTATAGATATTATCCTGTCACTGACAGTATTGTACTTCAAGATGGATCTAGCAATGACTTCTTTAACTATGAAAGCAACTCCATTTTTCCTCACCTTTTCATCTCCAGAGTAATATATCATATGGTCATCAGACTCAAATATGACGAGTGGCATAGCTTCCAGAATCACAGCAACCCACATGTTACACCAGTACAGCAAACTGACAGACAAGTGTGGTACTAAAAAAGAAAACAATAAAACAAGCTTATACACATTCAGTTATAAAGTAATTGTTGTTGTTATTAGGTGCCATCAAGTTGAGTAAAACTCAGCAACCCTATGAACCCTGTCCTATCCTGTGTCATCCTCACCATCTCTGAAGCACTTAAGGCCATTAATGAAGTCATTGTGTCAGTCCATCTCTTTAGGGGTCTTTCTTTGCTTCACTGACCCCCCATCTTTCCAAGCATGATGTCCCTCTCCAATGAATAGTTTTAACCTAGGTACATGTTTGAAGTATGAAAGACAAAGCTTTGCTATCTTTGCCTCCAAGGAACACTCCAGCTGCACCCTCTCCAAGACGTACCTGTTTGTTCTTTTGGCAGTCCATGGGATATTCAGCACTCTTCTCCGGCTCCACAACTCAAAGACATCAATTCTTCCTCTGTCATCCTTATTCATTGTCCAGCTTTCCAATGCACAGCAGGTGATTGAGAAGAGCATGGTCTGAGTTAGGCACACCTTAGCTTCAGACTAACATCATTGCTCTTCAGCATTTTGGAGAGGTCCCTAACAGTAGACTTGCACAATGCAGTATGTCTCCTGATTTCCTGACTGCTGGTACTAAGGGTGTTGATTGTTGATCCAAGCAAGATGGAATCATTGACAGCTTCAATCCTTCCTGAATGTACAAACTTCAGTCTTTCGCTCTTCACCTTTATTTCTGTCACCAAGTCTGTACTTTCCAACTACCATTCCTTCCTCCTCATTTCCAACTTTTGTATTCTGGTCACCAATAATTATTAATTCATCTTAATTGCATGTTTGACCAATTTCACACTGCAAAGTTCATAGAAATCTTCCATTTCCTCCTTATTTCCTTCTCCTCAATTTTCCTAGTTACTGGTGCATACATTTGAATAATAATAGTATTAACAAATTTTCTGAAAGGCATATGTATAATTCTCTGTCACTCACAACATTTTAATTTAGGATAAACCTTAAAATTGTCCTTTTATGTATGAGTTCAACACCATTCTCCTCAATTTTTCATTCCCAGCATGTTGTTGTGTACCTATAGCTAACCTTCTGGCAGGTTTTCAGAGGCAGTTAATTGCTTGAGAGAAGATTTTCCATCTTTCTTCCGCAAAGCAGCTTGTGGCCTTGAACCATATGCTTTCGGTATTGCAGCACAGCTTCTTGCCACTAGGCAACCAGAGCTCACATTATGATATATGGAGAAAAGACTGAAGCTGTCAACAATTTCATCTTTCTTGGTTCAAAAGTCAACACCCTTGGTAACAGCAGTCAGGACATCAGGAGATGCATTGCATTGGGCAAGTCCAGTTGAGCAAATGGTCATTACAATGAGATGAAAAGGGAAAACCAGAATAGAAGCCAGAAGAAACTATGAAAATTGCACTCAAGTGTGGAGAAACCAAAACAAAAGAACTGCCAAATTAGAAGAGCTGAACAGAAGATATTAATGGGCAGCTTAAGAAGACAAAGTATGTATGTATGTATGTATGAATAAATAAATAAATAGAAGACAAAGTATTATAACAAAATATGCAAAGAGCTGGAGTCAGAGTAAAAAGAGAAACGCTCACTTAGCATTTCTTTAGCTGAAACAACTGAGAAATAAATCTGAGCCTCAAGTTGCAATACAAGAGAGATGCAAAGTCTTGAACAAGAAAGTATCAAAAGAAGATGGAAGAATATACACACTGTACAAAACAAAATTGGTCAATACTGAAAAATTTCAACAAGTAGCATATGGATAAGAACCATATGAACCATACAAACAAGCTGCTTTGAAGACACTGGCAAAGAATAAAACTTCAGGAATAGATCGGATACCAGGTTGATTTGTTTCAACTAACAGATGCAAACTCGACATGCTTATCCATCTGTGCCAGGAAATTTGGAGGACAATTGCCTGGATAAGAGACCCATATTTATTTCCATTCCCAAGAAATTTTATCCAACAGAATGTGGAAATTATCAAACAATATCATTAATGTCATATATAAGCAAAATATTACTGAATATCATCCAAAAAAGATATTAAAACTATCAATGATTTCTTACTTAGATCCCCAGTTTATCAGCAATCAGGAGATTAGAAGACGTATTTCTCTGAGCAAGTTTGCTGTCAAGGATCTCTCTAAAATATTAAAGAGCAATGATGTAAGTTTAAAAAATTGATTTTGTGCCTGATTCAAATCATAGTTTTTCAGTCTCTTGCTATGCATCTGAAAACTGGACAATGAATAAGGATGACAGAAGAAGAATGAATGCCTTTGAGTTGTGATATTGGAGAAAAGTATTGGATATCCCAGGGATTGTCAAAAGAACAAATAACTCTTGGGAAAAGTGCAGCCAGGGTGCACTTGGAGGGAAGGATGGTGAACCTTTGGCTGTCATACTTTGAACATGTTGCTAGGAGAGGATAGTCCTTTGAAAGGAATCTTATGCTAGAAAGATACAGGGTCTGTAGAGAGGAAGACCTCCAACAAGTTGGATGTACATGGTTCTTATGGCAATGGGCTTAAGTATATCAGTGATGACGAGGATGGCACAGGATAGGACAGGGTTCAGATCTGTTATTCATCTGTTATTCATATTCATGAATTGTATTTGACTTGATGACACCTAACAACAGCCTAGAGAACCAAGTAAAACATGGCATTGTTTATGTCTGCATGTATTTTAAAATTTGCATAGGTGTGATACAATACCTGTTACTCGGCATCTTTGGCACTCAACGTGGTTTTAATATCCTATCATGTTGCTGTATATAGATAAAGTTTATTTGTTTTAACATTGCTAGTCTTATCAAGGGACCTCTGATGGTGTAGTCTATAGGAAGTTGCACTGCTAACCCAAAGGCTTTGCCTCTGTTGGTTTGAATCCGCCAGTATCTCCTCAAGACAAAGATGAGCAATCCCCTCTCAGTTGGTTCTAACTCGACAGAAGTGAGTTTGCAGTTTGAATAGTCTGTCCCGTAACTATGCTACTTTTCCATTATCCATTTCTGTACTAGGTATTTTTCTTCTTTTTTTTTTTCTCTCCCAGCATTTGAATCTGCTTCTACGTATGAGGGGTTCCCACACTCTGAGTGGGTACAACTTTCTATAGACACTACTGTTTTCTTTGCAGCTGGGCATGGACTCACTGATCTGGTTTCCTTGAACAAATACACCCACAGCAGACTTTGACTTTTAGCTAACATCATGAGAAGTAGCTGCAAAATTAGGAATGATTAACAGTACAAAGTTCAACAAAACTTTTTATTAGGAAAAAGGAACCCAAGAGACAAACAATTATAAAAAGAATGGGGGCAGATAACTCTGTGTTGTAACCAAACCAACAGATAAGCTTCAGATTTTATGGACTGTATTCTGTATTCTGTTTGTAGGTTAGATTATCATTTGAACCATAGCTATGTGTGATTTCCCTGTGACACATGTGGCATTATTTAATCACTGTGCCAGGCCTCAGCAGAGACCAGTCAGCTGCCACCAAGCCAGAGCTCTTCTGCGTGCCCTCAACCACAAGCCCCACCCAGCAGTTCAGCCCAGCAGGTGACCCAGCCTTCTGAAATTGAGCCAAGTCTCCTTCCCATGGGCTGGGAAGTCCGGCATGCACCAAACGGGAGGCCCTTCTTTATTGACCACAACACCAAAACCACCACCTGGGTAACTTTAGTACTCTTAATTTAAATATGTAGTAACAATAACAATACTACTATATAACAACAATACTAAGCTTTTAATAAGTGTTCTGTGTACCTCAGAATCTCATCTATTTTCCAGTAATTAATTTTTAAATATATGGAATTCTTAATTTAATTTCTCTTCAAGATATGTTAATGCCTATTTTTTAATATTGTTTTGCATTGTTATGGAGCTACATTTAATTCCTATTTCCAGTTTTTAACTCACTATCCATAAAGGACAAGCAAATCTGTCTTGGAAGAAATGTAGAGTATTTCTTAAAGGAAAGGATGGTGAGACTTCAGCAGGAGGGGCCCAGTCCATGAGAAGAATATCATCCTTGAAAAAGTAGATAATGAGCAAAGGAGAGGAATGGCCCCAATGAGGTAGACTAACAGAGCGACTGCAGCCGAGGGCTTACACCCGGCAGAGATTGTGAGGTTGATTCAGGATTGGGCAGAGTTTTGTTATGTCATATTATGTCACTGTGAGTTGGAACTGACTCGAGGGCACTTAATGATAGCAATAAGGATAAATGTTTAGAAAGTTACCTAATAGTAGTTCCTTACATTTTTAAAAAAAATTTTATTTTATTATTTTTTTGCATGTACTGTCAAATTGGATCTGACAGGTACAGGAGGAGAGGTCCCTCCTTCTCCAGCAGAGCATCTGGTGGATTCAAACCACGTACCTCTGGGATTGCAAAGAAGACTTTTTTTTTGAGACTGCAGAGTTTCCAAAGCAATTTTTAATTTCTATCTCATTTCACAGCAGAAATAATCCTGTGAGGATAGGTAGAACGATTTTTTTTTGTTTTAAGATAAAGCTATAAGTCTCATTAAGTGATTGACTCAGTTTATTTAGTAAGCATAAGCTAGTGAAAAATCAGCAGCGAGTGAATAGATTTTCATTCATCATTGATTTAGTAACAAAGTGTTAAAAATACAACTACTTGATAGACTTTAGCACCATTCTTGTGTTCATGTAATGACGATTAAAATATTGGATTTTAAAAAAATACAACTACCTTAAAATAATTTTAAATAAAATTTAATATAAAAATAAATAGTAATATAGAAAAATTATAGCAAATAAATAAATTTTATTGTAATTTCTAACAGGGTGAACTGACTTTAATAACATTTATGGATTTACCTGCCTACCCTTGACAGATACTAATAAATGAAGAGTTATAAGAATATAACATACCAGATAGGCATGTTCTGGGGCTCAGAAATAATATAAGGCCCTACTTTTCCACCAATTTTTATTCAGAGAAAAGCTCTATGGAATGACACAATCCTAGGTGAAATGCCTTCAAATGCGCACTGAAAGAGATGAGGGAAGAGTTCACACTCAGAGAACTGATCCCCATCAATCCCTCCCGCATCGTTTCTTTCCATAATTATTGCATGAGGATAATGGATTGTAGGTAGAAACACCGTTATTTCAGAGATCAGCACATGAAGTAGAAAGCACCTTTTAAAAGAGCATATTTTAACTATCCATTGATATTAGAAAGCATGTCAACAATTAGATTGTCCTTCATTATTATAGAACTTATTTGTATGTGTGTGTATTTGTACTGTTTTCTTTATTCTACCAAAAAAGGAAGATCCAAGATTGAAAATTCCAGCTCATCTGAGAGGAAAGACGTCACTTGAATCTTCTAATGATCTAGGACCTTTACCTGTAAGTTTATAGAATTGCCACCAATATAATTAGACTGTCTATTGAGAAATACAACAGCTCTTTGACAACCATTATTAATATTGTTAACTAAAATGTTAGTACCTTCTACGCAGGATGTATTTTTTTTCTATAATTATATTTTATTAATTTTCATAAACATTTACAGAGATTTTGGGCTTCCACTCATTCATTGTTGCACTATTCTCTCTACCCTCCTCCCAGTTTGTTCTTGTCCAAATGCCACAGTGCTTGTCAAAGCCAGTTCTGATTAATCTTCTTTGTCAGTGTATCCTTTGCCATTCCCTATCACTCCTCCCTGAGAGAGACTTCACCGTGAGTCATAAGGAAAAGGGGACGGCGTATTCTCTTAGCTACTTCCTTACGCAGGATGTATTTTGTAAATTAAGTTTACTATAAAACCACTGCTGTTTTTTCCCTACCCATCCCCATCTAAAGCCTTTTTCTAAAATAATTGAAATACATCCTTCATTGTAGCCTGGATGGGAAGAAAGAACTCACACAGATGGAAGAATCTTCTACATAAATCACAGTATGTGCAATGTGGTTTTTTTTTAAGTTCATTATTTCTTTTATATTAAATTTTGTGCATGAAAATGAGAGCATCACATTCCTTCCCTCTCCTCCCACCCAGATATAAAAAGAACACAATGGGAAGATCCTCGACTGCAGAATGTCGCAATAACTGGACCAGTAAGTTTATTTTACTCTGCTTTTTACAGGGTTGTCTTCTCAACTGTCTCTTCAAGCGTGAATGGTCGCATTTGTGATTTTTTCCTCTCCCTAGCGACCCCAGGTTTTAGTTATTTGAAAAGGTTGTATCTGGTTAGCCTCAACCAGTGCAATAGCAAAGAAATGCTGGCAAACTAGCTACTAGAGATACTAATGCAGAGTTACTGAACTTAGGCCAACACGGGACATTGTCTCGAAGAGTCTTGACAGTCCTTATGGATCAGAGAAAAAAACCTGGAATGTTTTAGAGTGAAGATACCAGCTGTGCTCTGGTGACTCCGGGTCAGGTCTTAAACATTTTGGTTGTAATCGTTGTAAATTCTTACAGTGTAAATCATTATAAATGTAGAAGACACATTCATAACCATGTTTATGCATCAAGTATAAATACTAATGATATACAATAATTATACTGTTATTGAATTGGATTTAATTTTATGAAAATCATTATCCCTTCCCTTTTTTTGAAATGAAACCTACTCAGTTTTGAGGGAAACTTCAAAAAGTTGCAAGTAGCTAGAAAGACCTAACCCACACTGGTTTAAAGTCTACGATCTATTTCTTGTGCCTAGAATCTGTCAGCATTTACTAACTTTGTTGATATATTGTCTTCTAGATATATTCTTAAAGGGATAATTTTAATTGTATAATTTCTAAGCTTGCAATCATTGAATTCCTTACATATGTAAATTTTGTCTTAACAAAGGATTTTTAAGAAAAATTTTAAAGCTACCAAGAAAAAAGATACCTATATTGCCTATGGCTGTTCCTGCTTGTTTTCAAATTTAGAAAAATAAGTGAAATCAAAGATGCTGACTTGTTTTGGGGGTTTTGGTGTGTTGCTTTTACATTTATCATTTAGTATCATGAAATACCTTCAAATAATGGATAAAAAGGCAACTCCTCAGAGTCCAAGGAAAAATGTACATTTTTTGAATTGTTCCTTTAGTGGAGAAATCACTTTGAAAGTTTCTTTAGAAATGGAAATTTTCATTTCTGATATTTCTCTACTTGGAAGAAATTTCCTGTTTCTGGCATGCTGCATTTCAAGAATACAGCATGATTGAAATTGCAGTCATAGAAATTCCTAAATAGAATTTTATCTTAAGCAGAGGAATTAAAAAATGTTTAAGTTTTGTTTGTTGTTCTTCAACTTAATCATTTCCTTCCAGATAGTCTCTCTTAATGCATTTAACGTATGTTCATAAAATACCTAGAGGGAAACATTTTAAATTGTTCCATCCAGAATAAAAACAAGCTAAACTTTTTTATATTTTTCCTTTTTTCTCCCCCTCTCTGAAAGGCAGTGCCCTACTCCAGGGATTACAAACAAAAATATGAGTTTTTCCGAAGAAAGTTGAAGAAGCAGGTTAGTGATATTTTAACAATATCAGTATACAGGCTGAAAGTGATAGAGAAATGTATTTTTAAAAGTATAGAAAGTGTATTCTATTTTTGTACAAACTTGAATGACTATTTCTTATAGAAAAAGAACTTGATTTTTCTAGTAGTTATTATATATCATTGGAAGCCACAATTATTTAATGGCTTTCCTTATTTTATAAGATATGGAAAATGATATTAAAATTTGGTGTTCTATCGCTTTAGCCTGGAGTTTTCTAATGGGACTTATGGGATGTGGCTTTGTAAAACTGGGAGGAACAATTCAGCCAATCTCTAGATCCCCTTTCCATTTTGTTTGATGGTCACTCATTCTCTACAACTTCTTATAAATCTCTGCAGACTAAACAGACTTCTTCAATTTTTCTCTTTATTCTTAGCATTTTCATTATACCTTATTTTTTAGTATTTCATTATACCTCTTTCCATTATCACAGATTCAATATACTTGTAAGTAAATTTATCATCTGTGTATCTGTTCCATTTCTGTTGGAGAGGACCATTTTTTAATGTGTCTTTCTGCTTTGCTTACATGGAACTCAGGTGGCGTAGTCTTTAGCAAGTTGTGCTGCAAACACAAAGGCCAGGTTTCTCCTGTGGTTCAAATCCACCAGCAGCTCAATGGGCCAAAGAAGGGCATTCTCGTCCAGTACAGTTTACAACCTCGGAAAGTCAACTATGAGTTGGTTCCAACTAGTTGGCAATGAATTGAGATTTTGCTCGTTTTCCCCTTTTCCTGAAGTTTAAGAAGATCACCACTAGGTGGCTATATTGGGTTGCACTTTCCTGTGGTCAGTATCTGGCCTCTTCTTTTCCAGAGATTCAAGACGGTGGGTTGCTACCAGAGCTCTTTTTACCCTGATGCTGCTATTAGAAGCCATTGAATCAATTTCAACTCCTGCCATCCTTTGTGACAGAGTAGAAGTGCCCCACAGGGGTTTTTTTTAGCCTCTTGGAGGAGGAGGTTGCATAAACTTTATCTCTGGAGATTCTGGATTATTCATCTTAAATTTTAACGAACATGGAATAAGATTGTTTTTTAGTGTTTCAATATGTCAAATCCTAATACATTAACAGCATCTTAAAGTTACCTTAAATGATAGCTTTGTGTCAAAATTTCTCCTTTCTTTCTAGTAGAATTTTAAGTCTTTGTTGATTTATTTTTCCACTAAATATTTTCATTGGTAATGAGATTATGCTAGTGGTGTGAAAAACACTCCCTTCTCATAATTTCTAATTGTTGATGTCCTCCAAGTAGATGTTATGCGCCAAGACCTTTTATGCGTGTGTGTGTGTGTGTGTGTGTGTGTAAAAAAGAAAGATGATAGAATCATTTGTATAACAGTTTAGTGGGCACATGGCATGGAATGAAGGAAAGACAACAGGGACTCGAAAAGACGGAGTAATAATTAGTATAGATCAGTGTTTTTGTTGTTACATATGGTCGAGTCACCTATGACTCATAGCAACCCTATGTACAGTAAGTATCTCTGAAACCTGCCCTGTTCTGACCCAGTCTCACGGATTCAGACACACCAAAGCCCATTGCCCAGTTACTATTTCAATCCATCTCATCCGGGGTCTTCCTCTCTTGTTCTTCCACCCTTCTTCCTCTCTTGTCCCTCCACCCTTTCTAGCATGCTGTCCTTCTCCAAGAACCAGTCCCTCCAAAGTATATGAGACAGAGCTTCAAAATCCTAGCTTCCAAGGAGAAACTTGGTTTCACCCTCTCCAAGACAGACCTATTTGTTTTCTTGGCAGTCCATGGTGTATGTTCAAGACTCTTTTCCAGCACCACAACTTAAAGGCATCGATTCTTCTTCTATCATTCTTATTCATTGTCCAGCTCTCTAATGCATAGCAAGCAGTTGCAAAGACCATGGCCTGAATTAAGTACACCTTAGGCTCTAGACAGACAGTGTTAGAGAATGTTAATTAGCATTATTTTCCCTTTCTGGTTTCCATTTAAAGGTTATGCACAAAACACTGAGGAATGAAATATTTAGATAAAATTGTTATAAGTTCAAAGCCATAGCTATCTATATTTTTCTCATAAGGAGAACTATCGTCATTAAGTCACTTCTGACTTGGAAACCTTATACAGTTTCCAGGGCTGTATAATTTTACTGAAGTAGAAGAGGCCATAGCACAGGGGCATTATTGCTTATGTCAAAGGTATCCTGGTTGAAAGCAGAGACTACCAGAAGAAAGTCTGTTTGTGTTTTATTGACCATAGAAAGGCATTTGGCTGTGTGGATCATAACAAATTATGGATAACATTGTAAAGAATGCAAATTCCAGAACACTTAATGCTCATACAAAACCTATACCTAGATCAAGAAGCTATGGTATAAACAGAGCAAGTGGCACACCCACTGCAAAGTTTAAAAGAAAGGTGTGCATCAAGGTTGTATCCTTTCCCCATATCTATTCAATATGTATGCTGAGAAAAATAATTTAAGAAGCTTGACTCTATGAAGAAGAATCTGGCATCAGGATGTAGCATTATCAACAATGTATTATACAGATCACACAACCTTGTTTACTGAAAGTGAGGAGGACTTGAAGAACTTTCTGTAGAAGATAAAATATTTTAATAAGGATAACATCTCAATACCAAGAAAACAAAAAATCCCCACTGCTGGACCAATAGGCAGCATCATGATAGAGAGAGAAAGGATTGAAATTGTCAGTGATTTAATTTTACCTCAGTCAACACCATTGGTATCACTAGTCAGGAGATCAGGAGACATAGTGCATTGGGAAAGTCTGCAGTCAGGGCCCTCTCTAGATTACTGAGGAGCGAGGATATCAGTTTGAAGACTAAAGTATGCTTTGACTCTTTTAAGTTGCTTGAATTCTTTTAAGTCACTTGAATTCTTTTAAGTCACAGTGAATAAGGATGTCAGAAGAGGAATTGATGTCTTTGAGAAGTAGTGTTCAATAATACTGAATGTCCCATGGATGGCCAAAAGAACAAACGAACTTTTCTCTGCAGAGAAAGTGCAGCCACATTGCTCCTTGGAGGCAAAGATGACAAAGCTTCATCTCACATACTTTGAGAATACTGTTAGGAGAAGCTATTCCTTGGAAAAGGACATCATGCTTAGAATGAGGGAGGAGGGTCAGTGAAAGAGAGAAAGACCCTCAACCAGTTTGACCCAGTGACTACAGCAGTAGGCTCAAGTATGTCAGAAATGATGAGGATGGCACAGTATTGGACAGGGTTTAGGTATGTTCATAGGATCACTGTGGGTCATACTGAACTTATCCATGCCTCACAACAACAGTGTTGCTATCATGAGTAAATTGGATAATCTTTTTAAAATACTTGGAACAATGTCTTGTACTCTAAATGTTAGCCTTAACTAAAGGGTAGAACAAGATAGATTCCAAGGATTAGTCAGAGAAGTTGTTGTGGTGGTGGTTGTTATGTACCATTGAGTTGGAACTGACCCATAGCCAACCCCTCAGTGGGTGTTCAGAGGTAGTAAATTGCACAAGAGGTGATTAGCCTTCTTCCTCTCACAGAACAGCTGGTGGATTTAAACCAAGTACCTTTGGGTTGGCAGCTGAACTCTTTATCACTAAGCTACCAGAGTCAAAACGGGAGGAAAACCTTGGAGCCTAAAATGGCTAAACTATCATCTATCATCATTGCTGTTGTGGTGTGCCATCAAGTAGGAACTGAGTCATAGCTGCCCCTCCAGTGGGGTTTCAGAGGCAGTAAATCACACAAGAAGAAACTGCCCATCCTCCTCCAGCAGAGAAGCTGGTGGATCCGAACCACACAGCTTATAGATCATAGAATGCAGCTCACTGGAAATCATTCTAGAAAGGACTATGCATGAAATACCTTCACATGGACAATATTATCTCTATCAATAGCCTGAGAAATGAAAATCAGAAGTCTATATAAGTAAATGACTAGAAAAAAAATGCATGGATTTTTTTCAACGTGTAGATAAAACATTTAAGACCATGTATTTGATTTTGTTTACTCTGAATGCTCTACTTAAAAACAGATGTGGAAGGGAGCTCTGGTGGCCTAGTGGGTAGGAGCTGTACTGCAATCCCGAAGGCACGTGGTTTGAATCCACCAGATTCTCTGTTGGAGGAGGGGCAATATCCTCCTGTGCCATTCAAATCTGATTTGACAGCACACAACAAGTAAAAAAATAAAAACAAACTGTTGTAGTTAAAAGATTAATTTTGTAACTTCTGCAAGTTATCAGCTGCTGTCCTATTGAGTGGTATTTACAGCAACACTGTGAACAACAAAGACCAGTTTATTTATTATCATATTGAATTGATATTAACCATGTATGTCTTTTCTGGGTTTCCAGAATGACATTCCAAACAAATTTGAAATGAAACTTCGCCGGGCAACTGTTCTTGAGGATTCTTACAGAAGAATTATGGCAGTCAAGAGAGCTGACTTCCTCAAGGCCAGACTGTGGATTGAGTTTGATGGTGAAAAAGGATTAGATTACGGAGGAGTCGCCAGAGAATGGTT
This sequence comes from Elephantulus edwardii, assembly GCF_000299155.1. Taxonomy (NCBI): domain Eukaryota; kingdom Metazoa; phylum Chordata; class Mammalia; order Macroscelidea; family Macroscelididae; genus Elephantulus; species Elephantulus edwardii. Next base: position 8,025,694 of record NW_006399895.1, read on the forward strand.
CTTCCTAATCTCCAAGGAAATGTTTAACCCTTATTATGGGTTGTTCGAATATTCTGCTACGTAAGTACCTGTACAGTGACTGTATACAGTGGAAAAAAAAGAAAAATGTCATTCACCATTTTGAAAAATCCCAGGGTTGTATGATACAAAGGAAAAATGGAGACTTAGAACTAATGTTTCAGAAATGACTGTTTTTGAAACTATCAATTCCAGTGGTCTAACAGGGCTCAAGGGAGGTCTGGTGGCCTAATGCGTAGTGATTTGTGCTAACAACTCAAAGATCAATGGTTTGAATCCACCATCTGCTCCTCCTTCAGAGAAAGATAGGCAATCTCCATCAGTATAAATTCCTGCCTCTGAAAATTCACTAGAGTCAGCTAGGAGTTGGTTCTGACTTGACAGCTATGAGTTGTTGTTGAGTGGGGTTCTGCAGAGGTCTGGTGGCATGGTGCACTGTGTGTTGTGCTGCTGAAAGGCCAGGGATTAGAATCTTCCAGCTGCATTGAGGGAGAAAATGTGCAGTCTTCTCCCATAAACATTTATAGCCTCAGAAGCCCAAGGGAGGATCATTGTGAACTGTATTGATATGAGGGCAATTATTAGTGTGGCTGTAATGTGTATGTAAGGAGACATAGTGTTATAACAATTAAGTGCTTGACTACAGGTCAATCAGAAGGTTAGCACTTTCAGCCCACCCAGCAGCTCCACAAGGCAGAGACCTAATAACCTTCTTCCACAGAGATTACAGCCAAGACAATCCTCCAGGGCCGTTCTTTTTCATGACACGGAACCCTAGAAGTCAGGAGTTGACTAGATGGCACCCAACAGCAGCAACAACTGTGATTCTGGTAGAGATTAACAACCCCTAAAATCAGGGAGATCATTTATCATTATTTGTTGTGGTAAAATTTTTTAAATGTGGTTTTCTTTGCAGGGATAATTACACCCTGCAGATAAATCCAAACTCTGGATTGTGTAATGAAGATCACCTCTCTTACTTCAAGTTCATAGGCCGAGTAGCAGGGATGGCAGTTTATCATGGCAAATTGTTGGATGGTTAGTATCAAGTATAATGCATTTTAAAAAGATAAATTTCCAGTCATTTCCATTTAATAACCTCTTTAAATATATTTTGTTTTTACAAGGTTTTTTCATCCGGCCATTTTACAAGATGATGCTACAAAAACCAATAACACTTCATGATATGGAATCAGTGGTATGTGTTTTCATTTATAGAAGAAATAGATAATTTAATAGATAACTAAATATTAATTTTTAATAATATTGGAATTACTAGATATACAAATGATCATTTTCTCCAGCATTTTGTAATGAAAATTTTCCAACATATAGTTAAAATCATTTTTCTTGAACTTATGTATACTCAGCAGTCAGATTCCACAATTAGCAATTTTTGTGCTTGTCTTATCATTTATCTATTTATCCATCTTTCTTTCTACCTGTAAACTCATCTTATTTTTTTATGCATTTTAAAGTAAGTTGCAGTTATAAGTAGCCAAAACCAAACCAAGTCCCTTGCCACTGAGTTGATTCTGACTTGTAAAGACCCTACAGGACAAAGTAGAACCATCACATAAGGTTTCCAAGATTATAAACCTTTACAGAAGCAGTTTTCTGGGTCTTGGTCCCCTAGAGTAGCTGGTAGATTCAAACTGCCGACCATTTGGTTAGACTTGGCTAGCCAACTCTTGTAGTCATTGCACAATAAACTTTCTATTAAATATGTCAACATTTTATACAACATGTTTATGTATTTTCTTTCATCATTAATTGATGTGTTTTTTCAAAGTGGCAGTCCAAAGCAAAAAGTTTAATTAGGCCGCTAGAAGGACGTATAAAGCCAAGGGTCCCTGAGATGGTCCTGTACACATTGGTGCTGAATAGCCTCATACAGAGGTGTACACATGAAGCAAGACCTTTTCTTTGGGACTGAGTACTTTTATTTATTCCTTATCAGTTAAAACACTGTAATTCTTTTACAGGTCTTTAGATTGCTTGACATGGTTAATTGAGGTTTTGTATCTAAGTTGAGACCCATGTATGTCAATATAATATATAACAACACCCCTCCAACCACCTTTCCACCCCCACCCCAAACTCTGGTGGCCTAGTGAGTTATACTCTGCCAACTCAAAGTAAATGTTTCAAATCCACCAGCTGCTCTTCCGGAGAAAGATGGGTATTCTCCTCCCATATAATTTATAGGCTCTGAAATTCCAGCTAAGAGTTGACTCAGACTTGATGGCAGTGAGTTTTGAGTTGTATAGCTGTTTACACATAACATACACAATCTCATAAATCATATGAGAAAGCTGCCAGGCTCTCTTCGATAGATAGATTTCTGTCTATGAAAAACAGAACTTAGCTAAACAACGCTTCACTTAGCTCTTTAATTGGGTAATGAGTCTGCCCCTCTCCTCTGCATGGAAATAGAAATGTAATATATTTTTTAATTACTTGTTGCACATCTTCTCGCCTCCTCACCCAGCCCACCCCACAATGCACCACTTATTCCTGATTGTTGTCATTCATACAATGTCTAATCGTATATTTCTTTCAGACAGTTCTTCCCCTCATCTGTTCTAGTGCAGTGTTTATTACCTATCCACCCTTTTCCCATTCTCTCCCAACCTCCCCATATCTGTCCTATTTTATAACAGTGGTGTTATGCAGTATTTGTCCTTTTGTGACTGAGATATTTCACTTAGTGTAATGTCCTCCATGTTCCCCTTCTTATGTAATGTTTATAAGTTCATTAGTTTTCAATGCTGCTTAATATTTCATTGTGTGAATGTACTCTAGTTTTTCTAACTATTTGTTTGTTGATTAGAACTTTCATTGCTTCCATCTCTTTGCTATTGTGAATAATTCAGCAATAAAGATGGATGTGTACACCTGTTTGAGTTGTGGCTCTGGTTTCTTTAGGGTGTATTCCCAGGTTGAAATTGCTGGGTCAAATGGTATTTTTATTTCCAATTTTTTAAGAAAGTGCCAGACCACCTTCCATAGTGGCTGTACCATTTTATATTCCCGCCAGCAGTGAATAAGAATTCAAATCTCCTACAACCTCACCATTGGCTGTTTGTGAGAGAAATGTCTAAACTTTTTTTTAATTTTTAAATTTTATTTTAATACTTTTTGTGTGTACCATCAAATTGGATCTGACTGGTACAGGAGGAGATTGTCCCTCCTTCTCCAGCAGAGCATCTGGTGGATTTGAAGCATGTACCTCGGGGATTGCAGTGCAGTTTCCTGCCACTAGGCCACCAGAGCTCCCTGAGAGAGATATCTAAACTTTTAAACTTGATTTATGTATCCTTATTCTTACAAGTCTTAATCATCTGCTCCTTTTGAAATTTGTGTATGTATGCAAAGATGTCTGACCCTTTCATCTTTAATTCATTTATTCAGACCTTCAGTAGACCACATTTGTCTTCTATATATATATATATATAATTTTAAATATGTACTTTTATCCTCCTAGGATAGTGAATATTACAATTCACTAAGATGGATTCTTGAAAATGACCCTACAGAACTGGACCTCAGGTTTATCATAGATGAAGAACTCTTTGGACAGGTGTGTAAATCCTGATCTATTAAAATGACACAATTGTAAAACCAGTGTCATGCCTAAAGTATGAATGTAAAATAATCTCACACACAGCACATCTATCGGCTCTGTTTCTTATACGTACTGCCTAGTAACAAAATCTGTCTCTCAGCAAGAGTTTGTGCTTTTCTTTGACATTTGATTCATTCTACATTTACTTTAGCAAAACTAATATTTTACACTTTGAATAAATTTAATTTAAAACACCATGTTTCTGTTAGAGTTATAAAATTTATCTTTTTTTCCACTAATATACTATATCAAGATAATGATGTTTCACTTTAGACCCATCAACATGAATTGAAAACTGGCGGATCAGAAATTGTTGTCACCAATAAGAACAAAAAAGAATATATTTAGTAAGTATTTTACTTTATTTTATAAATAAAGGTGCTTCTTCCCAGGAAGATTCTTCTTACCTTCTTGCTCTCCCCTTGTGGCCAGACTTTAAATGTTCTTTTGCTCTAAAGAAGCAATATATTAATTACACTCTCATACTCAATCTCCTCATAGTTTTCTTGTCTTCCTAGTTTTGTTGGAATTAAAGTAAAACACATTGAAATATTTTGCTCCCTTCTAGTCTTGTGATACAATGGCGATTTGTAAACCGAATACAGAAGCAAATGGCTGCTTTTAAAGAGGTATTGTCTTTTGTCTGCTCTTCTCTATTTCACATTACTTGCTTTGAGTTTCAAGTACTGGTCCTCATCACATCTGATAAAGATTAGTGTAAAGCTTTTGGAAACCATTTTTAATTATGTTTTTATGTTAATTAAGTATTGTACAAAAGATGTTTGGTATTAAATGTTAGTTATTCAGGATATTTCCACAATAAACATTACTGTCCCCTTTCCTTTCTCACTTTCTCTCACTGCTCTCGCTCCCTGCTTTCAGGTCCCACTCCCCACACCTTTACCTCAAAGAGTTACCTCAAGAAAGCAAAGGACAATGTAAACCTCATCTACTGCCAATGAGTGAAGTCACCCCATGGGACAGAGTAGAACTGCCCTATGGGGTTTCTGAGACTGCAGGTCTTTACAGAAGGAGATTGTTTGATCTTTCTCCTACTCGGCAGTTAGTGGGTTTGAACTGCTAACCCTTTCAACTACTAGCCCAATGTTTAACCTATTTTACTACTGTGACTCCTTCTTAACCTCAGGTTAAAGAAAGAAGAATGCTATAGGAATACAATATACAGTATTATAGGAATACAATATACAATTTTATTTTCCACCCTAAATAGAATCTCCTTGTCCATGTCTTATAACTTACTTTCTTCCATTAGAAAAATAATTCTTTTAAAAAAAGAAAATAATTTTGGGCACTCTGTATACATTAAAAGAAATAGTTTTATTGTGGCTGCATTTTATTTACAATGTAAATCTATAATTTATTTAAACTTCTCCAATTGGTAGACATTTAGACAATTTTCAGGTTACTCATTTTATAAACATAAATTTTTATGGCACACTTACCTATTTTCTATTGGACTGTGTATGGCTGTTGTTATGCTGGGCAATAAGATAATTCTGACTCTGAAGTAGCTGGAGGAAGAGCTCATTTAGGTGTTTAGGAAGACAGAACCATAGCAGCAATGATAGGCCCTGGGCTGGCCGTGGACACTTTGGAGTCCTCTTCAGTTGTGTAGTGAAGATGTGGACTAGAAAAGTTGGAAAATAACACTGGCAGGCAGAGTTGGAAGAGACAAATAAGGAGAGAAAGGTTTATTGCAAGACTAAGTATCAAGGACACAGGTATTTCCAACAATAGCCTAACTGTAGAGATCTCAAATAAGATAAGGAACCAGAAAGTGTTTATCCCATTTAGCCAAAAGCTGTCTTTGACTTTTTCCAGAACAGGCAGTAGAGCTCAAAGGAAATTGCAGTGGGTTGAGGGGAGAATGAAAGGCGATCAAGTGAACTGAGTTAATGTATGACATGTAAGAACCTTAGCTGTAAAGAAAAGGAAACACAGGATATTATTTGCTTTTTGTTCAGTTTTTTTTTAGATTCAATATAAAGACATATAAATGCATGAGGAGTGAGGTAATTAAAAGAAGGCAGTTTAGAGAGGTGTTCACCAGAGGAAGCAAATGAAGACAGGTGGAAGGACTGACCTAAATAGGATATGGTTCTTCTCTTCCACAGAAGTGGAGGGGGCCCCTTGTGGCTGATATGTGAAAATGCAGAAGGTTGAGTGAGTTCCAGCTTCCAAAATTGCCTTTATTTTAAAAAGCATTGAATGTCACCTGTTCTAAAGAAGGGTAATATGAAAGAGAAGGAGTCTTAAAAAGTATAGGAATGTTTTGAAATAGTTGCTTTGAGGAATAAATGAGATAAAGCAAACTATGGACACAGGGTTTTTTTGTCAACATTGAGATCTCATTTGCGTTAAAAACCCATGAAACTGTAGTGGTTGAAGTCTTCATGTGGAAACTCTGGTGGACTAGTGGTTAAGGAGTTGCACTGACAATCCAAAGGCAGTTGGTTCTAACCCTCCTGCTGCTCTATGAAAGAAAGATGGGAAATCTCCTTCCAAGTGATTTAGTCTTTGAAAACCTGCTGGAAGGTCAAATGTGAATCAGTTCTGACTCAGTGGCAGTAAATGAGTGAGTGAGTTGTATTTCTCCAATTGCATTCACTAGCTGAAGAAGAGAACTGTTCATTGACCTCCTAACCAAGTTTTTAAATGTTTTTTTTTTAACTAGGGGTTTTTTGAATTAATATCACAGGATCTCATCAAAATTTTTGATGAAAATGAACTTGAGGTAAGAAAATCTACTTTTTCTTTTAAACAAGAGTGTTGTACCCATTATCTTCCTGGTTTATAGTTTGGCATTTCTTATTTATGCAGCTTCTTATGTGTGGACTGGGAGATGTAGACGTGAATGATTGGCAAGAACACACTAAGTATAAAAATGGCTACAGTGTAAATCATCAAGTCATCCAGTGGTTTTGGAAGGTAATTAAAAGCTTCTGTTTTCATAAATTACTTTCTGATAAATCCAATCATATTTAAGTCAGCTCTTGATTTTCTAATACTAATAGTTTTGTGTAAATGCACATAAAAAACTATATCCCAGTAAAAATCATCTTTGGTTTTATATTAATACATATGCATACATACTAATACACATTCACTTCTGTGGATGTTCCTTTCTTCTATATTTATGGATAAGTAGATAAAGCATGTAGGATAAAATCAGTGATGTTAGCATAATATGGGTTAGGTGCCTTACTAAAGAAAGAACTTTCCCCATTTTTTTAAAAATTGTGATTTGAGTAATGAAAGTTTACAAAGCATATTGGCTTTTAAATCAATTGTTCATATGCATTGTGTTTCATAATGTTTAAAACATTAATTACAGTATCCACAATGTCTGATCATCCACTTGTTCAATAATGTCTTTTCCTTCACTCATCTTATTAAGTATTTATTATCTATTAAGTTTTACCCTCCTCTCTCTCCCTTCCTGCTCTTTGGTAATTATACTAGAATGATTCTGTATAAACCTTTATTTAGGTTTTTATAATAGTGGCTTTAGAAACTATTTGTCCTTTCATAATTGACTTAGGTCACACAGCGTAATGTCCTCTAGATTCATGCCTGTTATGCAATATTTCAGAAATTTTTCATTGTTTTTCAGTGTTGCATAATACTCCATTTTGTGCATGTACCATGAGTTCTTTATCTGTCCTACTATTGAAGAAGCACTTGGTTGATCTCTACAATTGCAAATTATCCTTCAACATTTCACATACTTTGGGCATGTTGCCAGGAGGGACTAGATCTAGGAGAAAGACATCATGCTTAGAAGGGTGGAGGGACAGCACAGGAGATGGATTGATAAAGTGACTGGAGTAATGGGGACAGGAGTGTCAGAGACAGTGAGATTGTTTCAGGACAGGGCAGGGGTCAGAGCTATTGTGCATAAGTTCGCTATGAGTCGCAGGTTACTTGACAGCACATAACAACAACTACAAACATTGGTGTGCATATATCTGTTTGTGTTGCAGTTCTCTTATTTCTTTAGGATTGTTGAGTCATGATATTTCTATTTTCAACAGTTTTGGTAATACTTGACAGTCCATTTATGTCATTTTCTATGTTGACTTTTATAGTTATAGGTTTTACTAAGTGTCACTGTTCTTGATCCATCTCAAGTTTATTTTTTTTTTATATGCCGTAAGGCATGGATCTTGTTTACTTTCTGCTAATAGATAGCCAGTTTTGCTAGCACATTTGTTAAAGAGAGGTGATTTCTCTAAAGGAAGAACTTTTAAGGAAGCCCTAACTAGAAATATATCCTGGAGGACTCCTGCCTAACTCCTTTAGATGTGACTTTCTATATATAAAGAAATTTGTATGTACTCAGTACTACAATAAATAGGGAGCTCTGGTGGCCTAGTGGTTAAGGAGTTGCACTGCTAACTCTTTTATCAGTACATGCAAGTTATAAAAAGACATAAATCACATCTGGGGAAGGAAATTTTATCAATTTATCATGCTATAGTCTAGTTCTGAAGAGTTACCATCTAGCCTTTGAAATAAAGTTTCAACCCGAATAAACAATCTCCCATAAACACAAATTTAACTGAATGAAGGTTGCACAAGGAACAAGTGTTTATTAATCTGTTACCAAACTCTGATAGCATATTTCTCAGGATACTGTTGTTGTCTTTGGTAGTCTGTAAATGCTGCTTTTATCTTTTTCAGACTGTTTCAATGATGGATTCAGAAAAAAGAATACGATTACTTCAGTTTGTCACTGGTACATCTCGTGTGCCTATGAATGGATTTGCTGAATTATATGGTAAGGGTTTTTCCGTTGACTGCCTGAAAATGGAGTGATGCTAAAATTGCCTTTTTATAGCTGATTATTTTTTCAAGCTGCTATAATTTATATTAACATTTCATCCACTCACTCACTCTTTGCCAGCCAGTCAAATACGACTTATAGCTGACCCTCCACTGGGTTTTCAGAGACAAAATCACACAGGAGGAGATTTCCCATATTTCTTCTTCAGAGAAGCTGGTAGATTTTAAATGCCTGCCCTTGAGTTGACAGCCCAACTCCTTACCACCAGCCCCGTAGAGCTCCCAATCATATCATTAGGGATGTGGTGTTTTTTAAAGTATTATTTCTGAGAAAAAGAATAATTTTTAAACAATATCATTAGAAGTTTAAAATAGGCTAAAATATATTTATACCTAATTAGAAAGCAAGGAATCCCTGGGTGGTGCTAACAGTTCATGAACAAATGTAGCTATAAGGTTGGAAGTTAAATGTATTCAGAAGTTCCTTAGAAGAAAGGCCTTAGTAATATGCTTTCAAAAAATGGTTGCTTTAAAATCCTGTGGATCCCCAGGTCTACTGTGATCCACGTGAAGTCTCTATGAATTGGAACTGACTCAAAAACAACTGGTTTGACTTTTAGTAAAGTCTGAGAAGAGGAAAACTGGAAGCATGAAATGTCTTGAGTTACTTTCTAGTCTTTAGATTCAATCCCTGTAAGCATTCCGTTATGGAAAAGCATTACCTCTATAACATTAAATGCTACAAAATGTGAGTTAACAAGTTACAGTGACAGAGTTTTCTAGTAGAATACAGTGTAGAAATGCTGGGCCAGACAAAGAGAAAGTGATTTCCTTGAGCCTTTTTTACTAAGAAAACAAAATGCAGAGTTTCCAAAACTTAATTTGGTCATGGAATCTTTTATTGATTTTTAGAGGGGTAAGAATCTTCTCAGGCTGCTGTTGGAAATGCTGGGATGGGAATACGACTGCTCTTTTCTCATGATAGTATAGTTAATGCTATTTTTGACAAAATGAAATTTTGTATATCCTAGCAAACTATTTTGCTGTTGATTTATATCAAAACTTTGTTGTTATTGTTATGTGTAAGCCAGAACTGTTATGTGTGAGTTGGAATCGACACATTGTTGACCCTCCAGTGGATTTTCAGAGGCTGAAAATTGCATAGAAGGAGATTGTCATTTTTCTTCCCGCAGAGCAACTGGTGGATTTGAACTCTGTGCATTTGGGTTGGCAGCATAATTCGTACTCACTAGGCCACTGGAGCGCCCTGTAATAACATTAGAGATGTATTTTATTAATTTTTTAAAAGTATTATTTCTGATGTAGATGATAGCAATTTATCTTACATTGGTTAATAGTCTCTTAATTGATGTGACATCCACTTTTTAAAAATATTTCTAAGAATAAGTAAGAATAACAACTATTTTGAGAGGTGGAAGTCAGGGCCTAGGTAGTTGCCAGCTGAATTTTTTATATTTTCCTAGGACATCCCAGTTATTTGGCCTGAGAACATCTTTAGTGCTTTTAGTTTATCTCCTAGTTGTTGTGGAGTGTTTGGGATCTTGAAGTGTTGCAGGCCATCCAAGGGACACTAATTGGTCTGTATTCATCTGGAACAACAGAGGAGGAGGAGAGTCAGAAATAAGAGAAACAAACGGATTGCCTGCCAAATTCCTCCATGAACAAATACCTCATTTGCCATGAGTCTAGAAAAATGGAATGGTTCCCCATACCATTACTGAATGTTTTGATCTAAGAGTCTATAGAAGATTCCTGATCAAAAAGGAGGAAATGTAAAACAGAACCTGATCAAAAAGGAGGAAATGTAAAACAGAAATTAAAATTATCTTCATCTCCAGACTTCCTGGAACCATGAATGTTGGATGACAAAGCTTGATCTGACACACCACCTGCAAAGGCAAAATGATAGAGAGTAAAATGAACTAACAGAATGGAAATCCTTATTGGTTGATTTTATTAAAAATCATTATTAATTTTTAATTGACTTTAACAAAAGTTTACAGAAAATTCATTGTTTCACATTTTTCTCTCTCCTCCCTTACCCGCCTACTTCTCTTTCTTCTTTTTTTTTAAATATTCATTCATTGTTGCACAGTTTCCTCCCTTCCCCTCTCTCCTCCCCCTCCCCCAGTTCACTTTCCAATGAACTTCTTATTCTGGACTATAGTAATATAATATACATTCCTCATATATATTCCCTAATCATGTATTTCTCTTAAACATTTCTTGCCTTCATTTGTGCCAATGCAGTATTTATTATCCATCTACTCTTTTCTTAATTTCTTCCCCAACACTCATGTCAGTCCTGCTTTATAACAGTGGTGTTATGTAGTATTTGTCCTCTTGAGACTGAGATATGTCACTCAACATAATGTCCTCCAGGCTTCTGCATGTTATGTAATGTTACATGAATTCTTTGTTTTTCAGTGCTGCATAATATTCCATTGTCTGAATATACCATACTTTTTCTGTCCGTTCGTTTATCGATAGACTTTTGGTTTGCTTCCATCTCTTTCCTATCATAAATGATGCTCTAATGAACATGATGTGCATACATCCGTTTGGGTGGTGTCTCTGGTTTCTTTAGGGTTTATTCCCAGTAGTGGAATTGCTGGACCAAATGGTATTTCTATTTTCAACTTTTTGAGGTTTCAGACAACTTTCCATAGTGGGTGCACCATTTTACACTCCCACCATCAGTGAATAAAGGTTTCAATATCTCTTTAGCCTCACCAGCATTTGTTGTTTGCTGCTCTGTTGAACTTTGTTGGGGCGAGTTGATATTTCATAATTGTTTTTACTTGCATCTCTCTGATAGCTAGGGATTTTGAACAGTTCTTCATGTGTTTGTCATCTGAATGTCTTCTTTGGTAAAATATCTATTCATAAACTGTGCCCATTTTGTGATTGAGTTGTTTACCTTTTTCTTGTTGAGGTCCTAGATATGAGTCCCTTATCAAATATGTCACTGCTAATTATTTTTCCCCAGTCTGAGGCTTTCCTTTTTACTGTGTTGGAGAAGATTCTTTTGTGCATAGGGATTTGATTCTTAGAATGTCCCATTCATCTATTTTGTTTTCTAGTTGTAGGTTTTTCATGATGCTTGGAACACTGCTTATACCATGGATTATGGCTTCTAGAATTCTTCCAAGCTTTCTGTAATGAAGTCTATAGTCTTTGGTTTTACTTTTGATCCACTTTGAGTTGGGTTTTGTGTATGGAATGAGGTGTGGGTTTTGCTTGAGTTTTCTACAGATGATTTTCCAATTTTGCCAACACATTTGTTTAAAAGGTTGCCATTTCTCCACTTTATTGATTTCATCTCCTTGTAAATAATTAGTTGACCATAGGTAGACGAACTGATTTCTGGGTTCTCAATTCTATTCCATTGATATATGTGTCTGTCACTGTACCAGTACCATGTTGTCTTAACCACCACGGCAGTGTAGTAGGATTTAAAATCAGGGTGTGTGATTTATCTTGTTTCTCTTTTTCAGGAGTCCTTGACTTATTTGAGGTCTCTTTCTATTCCAGATACAATTGGAAATTGCCTTTTCTCTCTCTTTGAAGAATGGAATTGGATCTGTATTGGGATTACATTGAACTTGTAGATTGCCTTTGTTAGAGTTGTCATTTTTATTCTATTGAGTCTTCCTGTCCATGAACATGCTATTTTTTTTTCATTTCTCCAGTTCTCGTAGTAATGTTTTGTAATTTTCTTTGTATAGGTCTTTTGTGTCTCTAGTTATTTAGTATTTAGTATTTAGTCTTGTGATTATCTATTGTGATGGGTATTGTTTTTCTTAACTCCATTTCTATATTCTGTCACTGTAGAGAAATTCAACTGATTTTTGTATGTTGATCTTTTATCCTACTTTGCTGATATGGTTGACCCTGCCCAATAGTTTTCTCACTAGATCTTTGGGATTTTCTAAGTATACTATCATATTATCTGCATGTAGAGATAATTTTACCTCCTCTTTACCAATTTGCATACCTCTTATTCTCTTATTATTCTCGTTAAGACGTCCAATACAATATTGAATAGGAGAGATGATAATGGGCATCCTTGCCTAGTTCCTGTTGTCAAAGGAAATGCCTTTAATCCCTCTTCATCGAGAATTATATTGATTTTATTTTCGTGTATATACTTTTTACTATGTTGAGAAAATTCCCTCCTATTCCTATTTTGTTGAGTGTTTTACTCAACAAAGGGTTTAGGATTTTGTCAAAGGCCTTTTCTCCATTAAATAATAGGATCATGTGGTTCTTGTTCTTTGCTTTGTTAATGTGATGAATTACATTGATTATTTTTCTTCCACCCCTTTTTTAAAATTTATTTATTTTTCATTTC
>NW_006399895.1:8041541-8043271 GCF_000299155.1 Elephantulus edwardii
ATTTCATTTTTTATTTCTTCTTGTACCCAGTCGTGTTCAAGCAAGTTGTTGTTCAGCTTCCAAATGTATGATTTTTTTTCTCCTTTATTCTCTTGTTATTAATTTCTAATTTTGTGGCATTGTGATCTGAGAAGATATTGTATAATTTCTATGTTTTTTAATTTGTTGATGCTTGCCTTGTGACCTAGAATGTGGTCTATTCTGGAGAACGTTCCATGCACACTGGAAAAGAAGGTATATTGTGCTTTTTTTGGGTGCATTAGCCTGTAAATATCTATGAGATCGAGTTGGTTAATTATGTGGTTTAATACTTGAGTATCTTTGTTGAGTGATTATTTTTCTTACACTGGACCATCCTTGTGTACCTTTTCTGAATCCTGCTTGATCATGGTGAATTATTTTTCAATGTACTGTTGGATTCTGTTGGCCAAGATTTATTGAGGATTTTTGCATCTATGTTCATGAGAGGTATTGGTCTAGTTATCTATTTTGTTGGTGTCTTTACTTGGCATTGGTATCAAAGATATATTTGCTTCATATTGTGAGTTTGGGAAAATTCCATCTTTTTCTGTTTTCTGAAATACTGTATTTAGAATTAATGACAGTTCTTCTGTGAATGTGTGATAAAATTCACTTGTAAAGCCATCTGGTCCAGGTCTTTTTTTGGGGGTGGGGGGGTTTGATTACATGTTCAATTTCTTCTTTTATAATGGATCTGTTCAGGTTTTCTACTTTGGTCTGTATCACCTTGGGTAGGTTGTGAGTTTCTAAGTGTCCATTTCCTCTAGGTTTTCATATTTGTTTGACTATAGTTTTTAATAATACTTTATTATTAACCTTTATGATTCTGTTGTGACATTGCCCTTCTTACCTCTTATTTGGATTATTTCTATCTTTTCTTTGTTTTCTTTGCTAATTTTGTTAATGATATGTCAATTATATTGACCTTTTCAAAGAATCAGCTCCCAATCTTGATGGTTTAAATGATTTTTCTGTTTTTATTTCATTTATTTGTGCCCTGATTTTTATAATTTCATTTCTTTTAGAGGTTGTTGGGCTTTCTTACTGTTCTTCTTCAACCTATTGGAGATATTTGGTAAAAGAATCAATTATCATTTTGTCTTTCCTTGTGATATGGTTGCTTATTGCTATAAATTGACCTCTGGGCTATTGCCCAGAGATTTTGGTAATTGTGTTTTCATTGTCCTTTGTTTCAAGATATTTTTTAATTTTTTTCTTCTGTTACTCACTCATGTTCAAGTAAGGTGTTGTTCAGCTTCCAAATGTATGGCTTTTTTTTCTTCCTTAACTTTCTTATTGTTTTCTAGGTTTGTAGCATTGTAATCTGAGAATATGCTTTGTATTATTTCTATGTTTTTAATTTATTGATATTTACTTTGTGACCCAAGATATAATCTATTCTGGAGAATGTTCTGTGCACATTGGAGAAGAATGCATACAGAGCTTTTTGAGGGGGTTCATTAGCTTGTGTATATCTCTGAGATCAAGTTGATTGTGTGGTTTAATTCTTCAGCATCTTTTTTTTAATTAAATTTTATTAGTTTTAATGAACATTTACAGATTTTGGGTTTTCATTCATTCATTGTTGCACTGTTTTCTCCACCCTCATCCCCAGTTCATTCTTCTTTCCCCTCCCCCCATGTCTGTTTTAATTGTCCAATTGCCACAGTGCTTGTCAAAGCCAGTTCTGATTAATCTCCTTTGTCAGT
>NW_006399895.1:8044831-8069541 GCF_000299155.1 Elephantulus edwardii
TTAATTCTTCAGCATCTTTGTTGAGTTTCTTTCTGGTAGTTCTGTATTTTTTTGAGAATGGTGTATTGAAGTCTCCTGCTATTGTGGTTGTGTCTATTTTTTCAGTTCTGTTAACATTTGTTTTGTGTATTTTGCAGCTCTTATCATTCAGTGCATAAATATTTATTATGCTTATGTATTATTCTGTTGACCCTTTAAACATTATATAATAACCTTGCTTGTCCTTTGTGATGATTTTTGTGCTGAAATCTGTTTTATCAGAGATTAATAATGCTACTCCTCCTTTTTTTTTAGTTGCCATTTGCTTGGTATATTTTTCCTACCTTTTAATTTTTAGTCTTCTTTTATCTTCACTTTTTAGTTTGGTTTTTGAGATTTTTTTTATATCCAATCTGCTACTGATTTTCTCTTCACTCACATTCTGTGTTACTATTGAGAAGCAAGGTTTTATTGCTGTCATTTTGTTGAGTTCTTTTTGGTGGTGTTGCTGATTATTTGGGTCCATCCTGCTTTTTGTAGCATCTCTGTAAGAAGGACTTCCCTCAGTATTTCCTGCAACGCTGGTCTTGTTTTTATAAACCCCTTTAGTTTCTTCTTTTCTGAGAATATAGTGATTTATCTATCATATTTGATGGACAATTTTGCTGTGTACAGTATTTTTGGTTAACAGTTATGTTCTTTGAGTGTTTGATATATGTCATTCCACTGTCTTCTTGCTTGTATGGTTTCTGCTGAGAAATTGGCACTTGTCTTATTTGCTCTACCTTATAGGTTACCCTTTTTTTTTTCTTGCTGCTTTCAGAATTCTCTCCTTATCTTTGGTTCTGGAAAATTTTACTATGGTATGCCTTGATGTTTTCCTTTTGGGTACTATTCTATATGGGGTTTGCTCAGTTTCTTGTATATATTCTCTCATTCTTCATTTCTTCTAATAACTCTTCTACAACTTTCTCAGTGGTTTTTTTTCCTTCTTCTTCTTCTTATTCTGGGATTCCAATTATACACATGCTATTCCTCTTGATGTGTACCATTTTTCTTAGGCTTTCTTCTTTTTCCTTTCTTTTTCATTCTGCTTTTTGTTCTAGTAGATCAGTGCTGAGAACTCTATCTTCTATTTCACTGGTTCTGTTTCATCTCTTCAGCTCAGCTTATATGTCTTCCAACATATTGACATCCTCCAAGATACTGGTCTTCATAATCTGGATTGCAGATTATTGTTTCTCCAGAGTGTCTTATGCCTCATTTGTTTTATCTGCATTGTCTTGGTTTGATTTTCTAAGTTCCTCTTGGCTTTTGTTTGTAGAATCCTGTAATTTGGGGAGTTTTTCTTTTACCCATTGAAAATATTTAGTTGTTCTTTTGAATTCTGTGTCAGAAGGTTCCATCAGACTTTCTGGCTTTAGGAAATCCATCTATTTTGTGTTTTATCACTCTTGGGTGACATCTTGCATTGGTTTTGTGTAGTGTGAGGTACTCTGCTTCTTCCGTGCCATTGCTATGGTAGAGTTTTTCTTGCCGGGGCCTTAACAGTGTCTTGGTCTGATGACCTTGGCTGAGGAGCTTACTGCTCCAAAAGAGGGAATTTCTCTCTGATCCCTGTTCTAAAAGGAAGACTTGCTTCACTTGAAGCTCAATACACTAGTAAGGAAGGGGAGGACAACTCACCCTGCCTGTAATTCTTCCTGTCTGGTCCTGTAGCATAAGTAGCTAGGACTGGTGGGCCATATCCTTCTGTTCTCTTCTCTCTGGCCCTGCGACTAAGTTCTCTGGGGTGGGTGGCTTGTTATTTTCTGATTTCAGCCCTCTCTCTTGAAGACTGTTGTCCTTCTTGGTCTGTGGAGTGGCTCAACCAGATTCCCTGTCTCTCTTCACTACTCTGACAGTTCAGGAAAAAGGACTTTGTCTCTGACCTTCTGTCCCAGGACTGTATTCCTGTAGCTGCTGTTTGCTGGAGTCTTCAAGTTAGACTGCATGACTGGCACAGCAGGATGATGTCCCAGGAAAAAGCAATGTCTTGGCTGGATTCTGAATGTTGGTGTTACCACTCTACCACCTGTTACTCCTCTGGGGTGCTGGAAAGGTGGTCAGGAATCAAAGGTGGAGTCCCCTGTTTGAGGTGGTCTGTGAAATAGCTCCCTTCTAAGCCAGCCAGTGGTCACAGCTTAGCAGGGTTCAAAAGGGTCTGCTCCATGCCTACTGGCTGTAGCCAGGACTGGCAAAATCCTAATTGTGAAGGCTCGACAGTGAAATCAGCAGGCATGGAACAGTCTTCATTTCTTTTTGAGTTTTAAAGAACCAAATTAGTTTCCTATTGGTATAAGATCTGTAAAGTTCAAAAAAGTGAGTTTTGAAAAAAATGAACTTTGAAATGCCTAGAGATTTCTGTATAAAGTATATGAAACCAGAGGGAGAGACTTCTACTCTTCTTCTTCTAGGATCAAATGGACCACAGTCTTTTACAGTTGAGCAGTGGGGTACTCCTGAAAAGCTGCCAAGAGCTCATACCTGGTAAGCCGTTGCTGACAGCCAGTGTTGGTACAGAGGAGGCTGGAAGGAGTCCTAGTCCCTCTGTGCAATGCCAGCGAAAGCTGTGAAGGGAAATTCAGACATTTACCTAGGAATGAACCCCTCTTTACCAAATAGACCTGGTCTTGAAGTACAGATAAGTATGTGTTGGAGCGGCTCATCTAAGTTATTTACCACATAGGTTGCTTTTATAGCACAACTGTGGGGCCATCCCAAGAGGGGCAAGAATATTCCATTCCCTTTTGGTGGTTAAAATGGCAAAGAAACCCACACAATCAGAGGTAGAGGAGTCTCTCAGGCTCCACTAAGGAGAGTCCATGCTTCGAATCCCATCATATCTTACTTCTGCCCCTGGTTAGAAAACATTGCTAGGTTATTAGAATGTGTAGTTATTGCTACAGCACATAATAGTTGGCTCTCCAGTGGGTTTTCAGAAGCTGTTAATCACACTAGAGGAGATTGCTTCTCTTTCTCCTGTGGAGCAGCTGGTGGTTTCTAACACCTTCCTCTGGGTTGGCAGCACATCTTCTTACCAATTAGCCACTCAAGCTCTGTTGTTGGAATGTAGTCTCATAGTAAATATCAACATTATTGTGTTTGCCACAGTGATACATGCCTTCCTTGTTAGTGCCTTTAATAACCAGATCCTCTCTATTCTTTCAGCTTTAATCGCTTGGACTTACCACCATATGAATCATTCGAAGAATTATGGGATAAACTTCAGATGGCCATTGAGAACACTCAGGGTTTTGATGGGGTTGATTAGATTATAGAAGAAGGTCTACAGTGTTTTACTGCCACATTTTTTCCAAACAAAATCTTGACTTAACATTTTCCAGGAATCTACTAAAAACCTGGCCACTGACTCATCTCAGATACTTGAGAAAAATCATACACAAGCATCCAGAGACATAAAATAACAAGTTAACAATTATATTAGTCCCTTTAAAATAGTGCATCGCATTTACGCGGTGGTTTCATTCTCT
Source organism: Elephantulus edwardii (assembly GCF_000299155.1). NCBI lineage: Eukaryota > Metazoa > Chordata > Mammalia > Macroscelidea > Macroscelididae > Elephantulus > Elephantulus edwardii. The sequence continues at coordinate 8,048,344 of NW_006399895.1, forward strand.
GTAGAGTTCACACTCGAGGATAAATCAATCCTGTGTGCCTGAAGTAGCAAGCTTACTCTTGACATTTACCTCTTTTACAGTATTTGCCAGGCAGTTCTTTCTTAAACTACTGAAATGATAACTGTGAAATATTTGTGATAAGTGTCATGTATGAAAAGTTTGATGCTTTTTTGAGAAGGAAAAGTGAAATTTGGGGGGAAAATAAGTTCAATATGGAGTAAACGGCAATGCATTTAGTGCTGCGTGCATCTATTTATTATAATGTAGACATACCTAATGCACCTTACTGCTCAGATGCTCGGAAAAACCTTGTAAAATGTGTTGCCAGTATTTTTTGTCAGCTGCCTCACTTGCAAACAAAAAGTCGTTTACTTCTTCATGTAAAAGTATTTGATTTCTGTTCCTATGTAGTTTTCCTCCATAAGGGGGTTTATGAGATATGTGAAGCAAATTCAAAAGTGCAATGAGTGAAAAGTGTCAAAGCCCGGTCTTGCTTATAAATCTACGAAATTTAATGGTGTTGTCATCACCTTTCTGTGTTTGTGTGTGGCAAGAACTCCTCCTTCAAACGTTGAAATGAAAGCTCAAGCTCCACAAGCAGAATTTCCAAGTGTGCTTTGAAGAACTGTGCTCAGTGGATAGTGTTTGCCTTTATTAGTCATTCTTTATACTTGCACAGTTACATAGTAAATATATGTTTACAGGGTTTATTATGTTTACAGACTAAGCTCATTTCTGTAGTTGCTTTTTTACATTTTTAGTACTTCACTTTAGTAAAAAGAAAAACACCAAAAACCAATTTATTAAAAATAACCAAAGAATAGTTGTAATGCATACTTTGTATTAAATTTATTACCATGTTTATTAAGCTTTTTAAAAATGTTAACTATGAACGTGTTGGTTTATTACAAATCCATTACTCTTTAGCAAAATGCTACAGGTAGAATCCAAGCTCAACCAAACTAATTTACAGAAGAGCCTTGTGTGTGCTTTCAGCGAGTGTGTCTGAATGGTCACTGTGAATAGCACTGGGCTGGGTCCTTGGGTAAAAGGTGTTAGCTTCAAAGAAATATTGTTCAGTCTTCCAGGAATTTAAAAATGTGCAAATAAATTTATAAACAACCCAAAGTGAGAATAAGCAGAATAAGACAAAAAAGGAAAGTGTTAAATATTCCAGTGTACCAGCAAAGATAAATTATGCTAAGACTATCTTTGTTCCTATTTTCTTAATTACTTCATAGTTGTATGAGTAGAAAATGCTCTGGGGGGGAAAAATTAAACCTAAGTCCCAAAATAGTATCTTGGTGATTTAGAAATATATTTTAAATACATGTTATAAATCTTCTTTAAAAATATATATATATATGCACATATATATGCTCTATGAGAGTTGTGAAAAGTGCTTCTGCCTATTGGTTAAGCTTACTGAGGTATACCGTGGTAGGGATCTGCCAATACCTGATAGGAATCTCTATTTTTGTGACAAAGTAGAAAAACCACTTCCAAACACCACCGCATCCACTGGGTATAGGAAAAGCAACTCATAAATCAGTGTGCACTGCATTTTGTCTTCACGTGTGTTAAGCAGTTGAAGGCTAGTTTCCTACCCTCTCCCCAGGTGTAATCCTAGGTTTATCATTTGCCAACTGTGTAAACTGACGCAGCCTCCTTTGCCTCTCTGGCTTCCTGTTTATTCTGGCAATAAATAATCATGCCCACCCTAATTCTTACAGAGGATTATTGTGGATTCCAGAGAAAAGGTATTGGAAAGTACTTTTTAGCTATGAAATTAGCAACCGGAAGATGCTGTATGCAGACTTTAACAAATCAGGTGTGCACATTGGCTGCAATCCTGGAGGAAAAGCTCTTCATTGAAAAATAAAATTACTTCTAATAAATAAAGCATTAGGTATATATCTGGTATTCAGTCCAAAAATATGTGTATATACACACATAAAGATACACATACATATCTCTATATGGGTCTTATCAGAAATTATTGTCCCCATGTCAGCAAAGTAATATCATGGGTGTGGAAATAGTCTATTTAGAAATAAATGTGAAAACTTTTTTTAAAAAGAAAAAAAAGGATTCTGCCACATTGTTATTTAAGTATCATTTCTGTGAAGTAGCACAGCAGATGTCAGAACTTGATGAAATAGAAAGCCACCTTTTTATCTGGCTCATGTGCACTGGGGTGACCCTGTGATTCAGCGCATCCTCCTTGTCCCAGGTATAGACTGATGGTCCAGGGAAACCTGGATGGAGCACATAGCTCCTCACCCCAGATAAAAAAGTATCTCATAGGGCTTTCCACTTCTGGAGAGTTAGTAAGATCATCCTTCTACATCCAGGACATTGTACTTTTCTAAAAATTGTAAGCACATAATTTTTGCCTTCATTTTCTCTGTAATAAAAATTTTTAACAAAGATTATAAAAGGGTTTTGAGTACATTCATTCTAATTCAAACTTAAATGGCATTTGTTTTGATTTTTATTTATAATGTTGAAATTATTCCTTATAAATACAACATTAATCCCAGTTTATGTTGACTATACGCCATTTGATGTTTTTTAAAAAACTCTCTGGATACAGTAAGTATATAAAGATTAATGTATCAAAATTTATTGCATACTTTAAAGATTTAAAATCCTTTTTAAAAATCTTGATGCCATAAATAAAGTTCTATTCTAATAAAAAAAATGTAGTGAGTCATTTTTAAATACTAATGTTTTCAAGGTGGTAATCTGGGTGACATTTCCATTGCAACAAAACATGGAATTTTGGACACAGTCTTAAAATTATATCTGCTGAACTACGTGATTTTAATTACTTAGCCACAGGTAATCATTCCTTCCTTGACAAATGGGTCCTGTTCCAAATTGTTGTTGTTAGATGCTGTCCAGTTGAGTACGACTCTTAGCAATCCTAAGAACAACTTACCTAAACCCTGTCCTCCCCTTTCCCAACCTCATCATCTCTGACACACCTGAGCCCATTGCTGCAGTCACTGCGTTAATCCATCTTGTTGAGGGTCTTCTTCTCCTTCGCTCACCCTCCATCTTTCCAAGCATGATGTCTCTTTCCAAGGAGTCGCCTCTTCTAGCTACATGTCCAAAGTATGAAAGACGAAGCCTCACTATCTTTGCCTCCAAGACGTACTCTGGCCACTTTCTCTGTGATATATCCATTTGTTCTTTTGCCAGTCTATTCAATATTCTTCTCCAGCACCACTCAAAGGCTGAAGAAGGATTCACAATCAACACGCTTGCTACCAGCAGTCAGGAAACTAGGAGAGGTATTGCACTGGGCAAATCTGCTGTCAGCAACCTCTCTAAAATGCTTAAGAACAATGTCAGTTTGAAGATTAAGGTGTGCCTGATACAGGTCATGGTCTTCTCAGTCACGTATTATGCATCAGGGAGCAGGACAATGAATAAGGATGACAGAAAAGCCTGGTAGTTAGAAATATTCAGGAGACAATATAATAAAGTTCCAAGTGGACTGTATTTCCAGGCACATGTGGCTTATTAAAGCAACTCACCTTGTAGTCTAAACACCTTGTTTCTAGGGCCTAGGAGGGAAGAGGAGTTCCAAGTGTTAAATCCAAACTGTCTTTTCCTCTCTCCTCTTACAGTATATGGAACTCTACCCTCTCCACCAACACCAGCTCTGGAAAAGTACTGTCCTAGCCTCTTTGCTGGCAAAATCCAGACCAGAGCTTTTAGTTGTAAGAACCAGCAGGGGTCCCTGCTGTGCCCTCTCCAGGCTGCAGCTCGCCCACACCTGCAGAGGAAGGCACTTGCCTTGCTGTCCATCATATCAGATATACTTCCTTTTATGAAGTAAAATTTTAAGATTCTCGTTATTGTAATTATGAATACAGGACCTCAGTAGACCTTGCTTTTAAACATTTGCATATGTTTAAGCTTAAAAGGTTCAGAACTGATCAGGGTACTTCACCAGAGACAAAATGCCAAAGTCCAAGCATCAGAGCTCTCAGAGCCCTGAGGATGAAGCCTAGACTCAACAATAGGGCCTGTAGTCTCCCCTCACAATAATGTGTGGGTTCCACCTCCTGTCATACTCTAGTCACGTACCTTGTGCTCCATGCAAACCAGACTTCACCCCTGGTCACTGGGACCTGCTCCGTGCTGGCTCCTCCCAGATTGCCTTCGCCCTTTATTTCCACTGAATTATTTCCCTCGCAGCCAGAAGAAAAGATCATTGTTGTTAGCTTCCATCCAACAGCTCCTTTAATATCTCTCTTCTTGATCGTATACTATGTCCTGAAATAGTGTGCAGTTGTGTATTGTAGAGTCATGGATACCCTTCAGCAGGTTTTCTGAGGCAGTAAATCACATGAGATGATGATATAGCCCGTCTTTCTCCTGCAGAGCAGCTGGTGGATTTGAACTGCATGCTTTAGGATTGACAGTACAACTCCTTACCACTAAGCCACCAGAGTTCCCTTGAAAGTATCTGTTGTGTGCTGTCAAATCAGAACCAACCACTTAGGTGACCCTCCAGTGGGTTTCCAGAGGCAGTTATTCACACGGGAGGTGATTACCCGTCTTTCTCCCGTGGAGTAGCTAGTGGATTTGAACTGTGTGCCTTTGGGTTTGCAGCATAGCTTCTTATTACTAGGCCACTAAAGCGCCCAAAAATAGCTCCTGAATAGTGTCTGCCAATTCTTTTTGGTGCAGTGACTCTGTGTAGTCCAGCTATCTTCTTTTGATGCTTCCTGCATCACTTAATTAGCATTCTTCAGTATTTCAAGTTGAGGTTTAAATTTTTGTTGTTGTTCTTTTAGCTTGAGAAATGCCAAATGTGTTATTCCTTTTTGCTTTTCAAACACTAGCTTTGCACATTTCATTATAATACTTTGCTATGTCTTCTCTAGCTATCCTTGAAATCTTTTGTTCATCTCAGACTTCTGCATTTCTTCCCTTTGTTTTGGCTTCTCGATGCTCTAGTGCAATTTTCAGCCTCTTCTGACATCCAGTTTGTTCTTTATCTTTTGATTATTCATGATGTTCTTGATATCACCCCACAACTCACCTGGTCTTCATTCATTAGTTTTCAATGCATCAAATCTATTCTTAAGATAGTTTTTATATTCAGGTGGAATAAACTCAAGGTCCTATTTTGACTTTCATGGTGGACTTGTTTTCATTTTCTTCAGTTTTCATTTCAGCTTGCGCATGAGTAATTATTGATGGTCTGATATACAGTCAGCCCCTGGCCTTGTTTTGACTACTGATAGCGAAAATCTCTCCACAGATGTATTCAGTTTGAGTCCTCTCTAGTCCCTCAGGTGAAGTCCATGTGTGTAGTGACTATCTGTGGTGTGTTTGGTTTTTAAAGCATTTGCAGTGAGTAAATAATTGTACAGAATTCTGTCATTCAATCTCCAGCCTCATTTCTGTCACCCTGACCATATTTTCCAACAACCAGTCCTTTTTTTTTAACTTTTGCATGCCAGTCACCAGTTGTTACTGCATCTTGATTGCACAATTCCAGACTGCAAAAGTGGATAGAAATCTTCAATTTCTTCATCTTTGGCTTTAGTTTTTGACCTGTCTATTTGAAGAATAGTTGTTTTAACAGGTCTTCCTTGTATGTGTATGGAAAGTATCCTATCACAGTATTGCACTTCTGGATAGATCTTTAAAATGTTCTTTTTGATGATGGAAAGTGACATCATTTATATTCCATTTGTCATTTCCAACACAATAGGTCATATGATTAATTTAAAATGACTAGTACTGGTCTATTTCCTCTCTCTAATGCCCAAGATGCCAATTTTTATGCTTTCCATCTCATTTTTCACAGCTTCCAATTTTCCTAAGTTCATACTGCAGTATAAAGTTTTAAAAAACCATATAAACTTTCGCTAATAACATTGTATTAATACTGGCTAGTAAAGGTGCATTACTATGATTTGTAACAAATACCCCACAGCAGTGCAAGAGGTTAATTATGGAGGACACTAGGGAGGGAGAAGAGAGGGAACATCCACACGCTCACTGACTTTTCTATAAACCAAAAATGCTCTAAAAATGTATTTGTATTTAAATTTTTTTGTATTATAAAAAAAGAAGACGTTTTGGTGACCTAGTCGTAAGAAACTGCACTGCAATCCTAAAGGCACACAGTCCAAGGTCATCCATCTGCTGCTCTGGGAGACAGATGGGCAATCTCCACCCATGTGATTAACTGCCTCTGAAAACCCGTTGGAGGGTCAGCTATGGGTCAGTTCTGACTCGATGGTACACAGCAACAATGTTTTTAAAAATAGGTCTTAATTGCTCTTTTTATTGGAGTGAAGAGTTGATATTCCTGCCAGTGAAAACATGCTCCGGATTAGGAGGCGAGTCCAGATCAAAACTGATCCAGGAGAGGAACCCCAGTCAGAACTACTGCTCTTTCAGCGCAGAGGTGTTTGCGCCTGCTTTCAATCTCCAGGGGAGCCGAGGAGGGAGGGCCCTCCAAATGCCCTGGTAATTGAAAGATCCTGTGTAATCATGGCTTCTCTGGATAAGTGTTTTTTCTCCTTGTGAGGTTCACCCAGATTAAAGCCTCAACTATTGCTTCATGAGCTATGCACTCTTCTCCGATCTGATCTGAATTCTAGTCATCATTTCGATTCTGATTTAAATTCAATTATGAAAAGTAAACAAATATCAAGACAAACTCATGACCTCCTGAGGGCAATTTTCCTTTAATGAACATATTTTAAAATCAGAAATCCAAGCACATTCTCTCAATAATAGGAATTGAGCTCAGTGAATGACTGTGTTTAACGAGCAAGATTTCCGTTGGTGCTGGACTTGAAAACCCCACCGAAATGAATGACTGTTAGCATTCAGCCCCTGGGAGTTAGTCCAAATGTAGAGGAAACATTCTTCCAAACTTAATGACACTGAAAGATGGTGTGTTTAGTTCTCTACAAGGGAGGACCAAGTTCTCAATGATGAATGGATAACAACCAACTGGGTTTGCTTTCTTAGCATTTCTGTTTATTGTCATGGTGTAATGTTTGTGGATAAATGTTGACATTGTACCGTTTGACCTACAAGGAATTTAGTAAAGTCTTACCCTGGTCAATCTCTTCAAAAGCATTTGGAGGAGGGTGGGAAAGAAAGCTCTTTTAACTCACAATCACTATTCAAGGTGAGGGTGGGGGGTGGGAAACAGCCTCTCTGCTGTGGGTTCTATTCCCAGGCATGGGGACCCTTCACTGGGTTGTTGAGCTGTAATTCAGGACAAGATAGCCTCGCCTCTCTTCTGCAGAGTGACTGGTACATTTTAATCACTGATCTTTCTGCAGCCCCACAGGTAATGTAGCTCACTGCATCACCCGAACCCCTACAGTTACTATTGTTGTTAGATGCTGTCATGCTAACTTTGAAGGTACTTTGCCTGATCCTCACAACCTTTGTTGTGCTTAAGCACATTGTTACAGTCAGTGTGTCATTCCCTCAAAGGAGAATCTTCCTCTCTTTTGTTGACCTCCCTTCCTTTCCAAACATGATTTCCTTTTCAAGGATTGACAACATGCCCCAAGTGTGTGAGAGGAGGTTTCACAATATTTGCTTCTCAGGAGCACTCTTGCTGCATTTCTTTCCAGATGGGTGTTTGTTCTGGCAGTCTAGGGGATAGTCAGTGCCCTTCACCAACACAATTCAAAGGCATCGCTTCTTCTATCATCCTTATTCATCATCCGAATGTCAGGTACGTAGGAAGCATATGGCATGGATTGAGTCAGGCACACCTTAGTGTTTTAAACGGACATTCTTGCTCATTTGCACTTTAAAGATGTCCTTGACGGCAGATTTGCCCTGTGCATGACATCTTTTGATTTCTCTAGGTATTGTTAATGGGTCCAAGTAAAATTAAACCATTGACACCTTAAGTCTTTTCACTATTTATCATGATGTTGCTGATAGGTCCAGTTGTGAGGATTTTTGTTTTCTTTATGCTGAGGTGTGGTCTATATTGTGATCTGCAGTCTTCATTCTTCAGTCAGTGCTTCAAGCCCTCTTCACTTTGAACAAACAAAATTGTGTCATCTGCATAACAAAGATTGTTAATGAGTCTTCCTCCAACCCTGATGCCATCTTCTTCATAGAGTCCAACCTCTTGAGTTATGTGCTCAACATACAAATTGAACAGGTCTCTCTGGAATATCTGTAGTCCTGAGTCAATATACTTGCCACATTGCTACCTAAGAACGCTGTGAATAGGAATTGGTGGTGTATTGTCAAGACTTTGAATTCTAATTTATGCAATGCCAAAAGCAAACATAAATAAATAAATAAAATCAAGGCCATTTCCAGCGAGTTGCTTAAGACTAATTGCAACCCTGCAGGACAGAGTAGAACTGTCCATAGATAGGGTTTCCAAGGCTGTAAATCTTTATGGAAACAGACTATGCCACAGTGCAGCTGCCTGGTTCAAACCCTTTAGTTAAAATATGTTACTCATGTGCATTCAGGACTTCTTTCTCAGAGGCAGGTGGGGGACGTGCAGCATTGCAAGGCTTTGAAAGGGGGATGAGGACATGCACCCCTTGGGTCACACTAAGCAAAGAAGATCTAGTATAGCTTTGCAACGGACATGTGTTATACAGTCAATTTCCATTATGCACCAATTCCGTATTTGCAAATCTGCCTACTCACTAAAATTTACTTTTTAAAACCCAAAGTCAATGCTTATGGTACTTTTGTGGTCATCCACAGACATAAACAGTTCAGAGAACATTTTGAGTCACTTAATCCCACATAATCCCAACTCACAGTGAACAAGGTGATGGTTTACTTTCTGATTTTAGCTTTTATACTATAAACAAGGGAGCTCTGGTGGTTGAGTGGCAAGGAGTTGAGCTGCCAACCCAAAGGTTCAAGGTTCAACTCCACAGTAGAAAGATGGACACTCTCTTCCAGTTCACTTTACTGCCTGTGAAAACTCACTGGAAGGTCAGGTATGAGTCAGTTCTGACTTGACAGTACATAGCAACAATCGTAAACATCCTTTTCATAACGTACGTTAGTTCTTTCCAATTTTTGCTTTTTGTTGATTTACACTACTTAAAATCGGCCCTTTGTGTAGTTCTGAAGCTCTGCCCAGTGTTTCTAAACTCTGTGCTGTGCTTTACAAAGAAACTGTGTATTTGGTAAACTTAACTTGGGCATGAGTATATACTGCTATTGGCCATGATTTCAAAAACTAATGATTTAACAATAAATAATTTAAAAGAAATCTTTAGAAAAGTTCAACAATGAATGAATGGAAATCCAAAATCTCTGTAAATTTTCATTAAAATTAATAATAATAAAAGGCATCTTTAAACAGGAACATACATAACACTTATGTATTAATCAAGTGACAAAAAGTTGTTGCAAGAGGCTCACAGGAACTTAATTTTATGTTTCCTGAAGAAGCAATGCCTCTCAAAATGCACTGCCCTTGTGTTGGGACTGTTTTTCAGTCCACCTTCCAGTGGGTTTCTGAGGCTGTAAATTGCAAAGGAGGAGAGGAGATTACCCACCCTTCTCCTATGAAAGGAGGCACTGGTGGATTGCAACGCCACTCTCTGCAGACTTTATAGAATGCACCTTTTGCTAGTATGTAAATTTTCATTTTTTAGTAGCCACAGAGGGGAACTCTGGTGACCTAGTGGTAAGGAATTTTCTGTCAACCCAAAGGCACACAGTTGGAGGCCGCCAGCTGCTCCATGGGAGAAAGATGGGCAATCAATTCCCATGCAATTTACTGCCTTGAAAACCCACTGAAGGGTCAGCTCTGAGTGGATCCTGACTCAGCATTACACAATGACAAGAGGAGCCAAATTTAAGAATTGTCAAATGAAACATGTGGTTGTAACTTAAAGGACATATACTGTTTAATCTATATCCAAAATAGCCCATTATGCAATCTGTAATCAGTATAAAATAAAGATATTTTACCTTTGTTTTATACTAATTCTTTAAAACGTGTCTGTTTTATACTTACAGCATATCAAGTTATTCTGAACAGTTGGGGTGTTTAGTACCTAGTCACATATGGCAACTGCCTACCATTTTAGATAGCACCACAGACGTATGCATCCCTCAACACAGCAGAAAGAAATTTAGAAGCAGCTGGAAGTGGTTTAGCCTGTGAGGGTGCTAAACTAGTTTACTTCCTCAAAGCCACTTAACAACATTCTAATCTACTGTCAGTCTTAGGCAATCCCCAAATGTACATTTAAGAGGGATTTAAGGTGGTAGTCTGTAGGATCCAACTTTGCCAAGCCAGACTTACTCAGAGGTAGGACTAGACCAACTTTTAAATATAAAGGCCTGTCCACCACATCCTGCTTGCCAACACAAGATGTTTCCCACCCAAGCTGATTGTAAATAGGATTTAGAAGAGGTCATGGCACCAGGGATATCATTACTGATGTCAGATGGATGCTGGCTGAAAGTAAGGAATACCAGCTACAGGTTGGTTCTGACTCATGGCACACAAGTCTTATTGGAAGAGAAGGCATGTTCACACAGTAAGTACACTATTTTCACTTGGATTTTTGTGTGTTCAGGAGGAAACCTTGCTCTGTAATCCATAGTGTGTGGTGCTGCTAATCTAATATAGGCAGCTTCCTGGTGGTTTCAACCCCTAGTAGCTCCATCAGAGGGAGATGGACAGTCCCCTCCCATGTAATTGACAACTAAAAACCTGCTGGAGGGTTAGCTATGAGTTGGTTCTAACTTGATGGCAGTGGGTTTAAGGTTGAGGTTTGGAGTGTCCTCCCTGCCCCATTTTAAAGCACTCTACCACTGGCCAAAAGGTCAGTGGTTAGAATCCACAAGCCTCTTTCCAGCAGCAAGATATGACAATCTGCTTCTGTAAAGATTATACTCTTGGAAACACTATGATCCACTTGGACTCTGTCATAATAGGGTCACTATGCAGACAGTTCTAATCCACTCGCTTCTCCAAGGGAGAAAGATGGGCAGTCTCCTTTCATGTGTTTTACAGCCTCTGATAACTCGCTGGAGGGGCAACTATGAGTTGCTTCTGACTCAACAGCAATGAGAGAGAGCTGAGTCAGAATAGCTTTGAGGGTGGTGGAGAGGTTGATTGGCATATGTTTAACAGTGTCTTGGGGAGAAAGGGTGATGCAGATTATGGGAAACGTGGTTAAAGTCCTAACTCCCCTCTGAGCCTGCCCCTGCAGCCACAGGAGAGGGAGCAGGAATGCTGCTGCGGTTTTCACCTCTCCAGTGCTGGGGCTTTCCACAGCAGGCATATGGAAGGTGGCCCATATGGAGCCCACAGAGGCTGTGAGAGGAAGCAATCACGTGGGTGTCTGCAAACCAGCATCCTGTGAAGCAGCAGCTCTAGGGCCTTGAAAGATGGTCACCAGACCAGGGGTGGCCTGAGACAGTTTATCAGAAAGAAACATGCAGCAACTGGAGGGCAGTGACAGAGGCTGGACACCAGGGAGGTGCAATGGCCACCGCAGAGGACAATGCCCCCCAGGGTCACGGAAGGCCATCTGGAAAGGGGGGAGACCTTGCTTAGAGCGAGCCTCTTTGACATTTGGGGGGAAGACAGAGACTGTGGGAGAGGCAGCTGTTTGTTTTTTCTGGTGCAAAGAGAATAACAAAATGCGACCAGCAGGGCTAATAGGCTGCAGATGGAAGAATTCTGGCTGAGGGCTCCGTCCAGCTAAAGGCTTTGAACTGGAACCAGACCTTTTCTTTTCAACAATGAGTGTGGCCCATGGAAAAGAAAGAGTGAAATAAAACAAGGGGCTCATCAGAAGTAATTATGAGCAACTCCTGAGCTACTCCCAGTAAGCGATGCCCAGAAATTATATTGGGCTGCAGAGATAGTAGGGGTTTGATCATGAAAGGCCTTCTATTCCATGCGAAGGAGTCTGATCTTTATTCTGTTAATGATGGGGGAATCTGTTAAAAAAAACACCTGTAAGCTAAGGTGTGATGTGACTTTATGTGAACATTATCAAGCTCATTCTATTTAAGAGAAGTAAGACTGGGAGCAAGGAGCAGTGGTGGTGCAGTGATTAAGCACTCAGATGATAACCAAAAGGTTGTCCATTCAAACCCACCAGCTACTCAGCAGGAGTAAAATGTGGTCATCCACTTCTGCAAAGATTTACAGTCTTGGAACTTCTGTGAGACACTTCCGCTACGTCCTGGAGAGTTTCTGGGAGTGGGAGTCTGCTCTACAGCTACAGGCTGAGACGGGGAACTGTTTGGAGACTAAGCAGGTGAGAGATGCCAGCAGTGTGAACTTGGTGTTGAGACACAGGTAATGAAAGTGAGGAGGTTGGGTCAGCCCTTGTTGGTTGGATGGAAAAGTGGAAAGGGGTAAAGACAGGAGCCCTGAGGTTCTGAGCAGAAGAAAAGGAAGACTAGTAAGCTTGAATGTGATAAAACTGAGATGTGTGTGAGATACCACAAGGGAGGCATCTGATTTGCACATGATCACCATGGTCTAAGGGTGGGTTATCAGCAAATAAGGAATGAGGAAATCATGTGTGCTGCAGACAAGAAAGGTGGATTTGAATGATCCAACATCATCTCTGAGAAAGAAACTTTATTGTATTTTATATTTAATAGAATAAATAGTGATAGAGGAGGATTATTTATTTGAACAATGTATTTTTTTTAAGGCAAAGTCTTTTCCAAGACTTAGAGCTGGTTCATTCCATTTCAACCCTTCTGCTGAGGATTTCCATCCCAGATCTACTGAATCAGAATCTACATTATAGCAAGATTCATAATCATTGCTTGGAAAGCTTGTTTAAATATGGATTCTGCTTCAGTATTATATAGATGAGAATTCTGCCGCTGAACCAACACTGTGTCCAGCCAGCAGCCGAAAAACTCAAACATATTGCCATCCAGCCTCAAATGACCCACAATTGACCCTCCACGGGGTTTTCAGAGGCTGTAAATTGTACAGGAGGAAAGTGCCCACTTTTCTCCAGTGGAGCAGCTGGTGGATTCTAATAGCCTGCCTTTGGGCTGACAGCGCAAGACCACTATTTCTCGCTAAACTGTCTTATGATGGGCTCTGTTTACCTGAAGCCAATCTTAGAACAAAAGAAATGCTGGGTCAGGGTTTCTGGTGTGGGCAGGAATGTTCTTGCCCACAGTACTGGCCATTGCATCTGCATGAGATTTCACTTGGGGCTTTAGTATAGGAGAGTTTTTCACAAATCTCTTCACCACAGAACACTCCCAAGTGTTGAGTTACTCAAAAGATGCTAACTATTTCTGGGCATGAACTCAGAGAACAAATATGCTTATACTATTTGGGACAGAGGGAAAAAAATGTGAGGTTTTCTTTAATTATATTGGCTCCCTAGTTAAATACAATAGACACTGCTTTTCTGAGTCTACAAAATCTTTTCCAGAGTAATGGTAACTTTTTTCCTCTGACTCAACCTTTTTTCTCCTCTTCTCAGTCTACCCCACCAGCAACGTGGAGATGGCCTCTTTCCCAAATCCATCCCATGTTATGGGGACTTTCAGTTGGTGGAACATAGATTTTCACAACCCTCTAAAATTACCTAAAATGTGGTTTGAACAGTGAGTGATTCACTCACCCAAAGTGAGTGGAGATATATATACGTGTGTGTGTGTGTGTGTGTGTGTGTGTGTGTGTAAAGATACATAGATCAAGATGTGTCTATCTTAGTTTCTTAATTTCTGGTGTTAGTGAATAATAGTTGTATTAACAGATATTTCTTGAGGAGGAAGCCAGCCTATCATTCACAGCATTGTGTTTTGGAATAGATCTTGAAATGTTATTTTTTTTATTGTGAATTCAGCACCATTCCTCTTCCATTTGTCATTCCTGACATTATAGATCATGGAATTGTTTGATTCAAAAAGGCCATACCAGGCCATCTTAGCTCATGTATGCCTAGGACGTCGATCTTTATGCATCCCATTTCATTTTTGTCAGCTTCTAGTTTTCCCAAGTTCATGCTCATACATTCCATATTGTGATTATTAATGGATATTTACATCTGTTTCTTCACATTTTTTTAATGTTTTCCAGATTGAGGAGCTCATCTTTTGCCACTATATCTAACAATGTTCCTCTTTTATTCACAGAGTTCCCAAACTTAATGAATACTTATATTTTCAGAAGTGGATGGTAAGTCCTGTTTCTTAATCTGGCTCTGAATGGAAGCTCCACTGTTACAGTTATTGAATCAAACCATCTCAGTGAAGGTCATCTTCTAATTCACTGACTCCCTATTTTTCCACGCATGATGCCCTTCCCTAAGGACTGCTCCCTGCTAAGGAACACGCTGGTTGTACTCCCTACAGGACAGATTTGTTTATTCTTTTGGCAGTTCATGCTGTATTCAATCTTTCTCAGCAGCAACACAATTTAAAGATATCAGTTCTTCTTCCATTTTCCTTCATACATTGTCCAACATTCACAAGTATACGGAGCAACAGAAAATACCATGACTTGAGGCAGGCACATTTTGGTCTTTAAATGGACACCCTTGCTCTTTAGCACTTTGGCGAGGTCCTTAATAGAATATTTGGCCTGTCTGCTACATCATTTGACTTCTTGACTGCTGCTGTCACAGGTGTTGAGTATGGACCCAAGTAAAATGACAACAACTTCAATATTTTCCCCATTTATCTGATGATGTTTATTGGTCCATTTGTAAGAATTTTTGTTTACTTTATGCTGAGGTGAAATCTATAACTGAAAGTTATAGTCCTTGAGCTTCATAACAGGGCTTCTTTACTTTCTGAATTTACATATATTGGAACTCTGGTGATGTTGCTAACACAAAGGCCACACTTCTATGGTGGTTTGGATTCACCAGCTGCTCCAGAGGAGAAAGACGGGCATTCTCTTCCTGTGTGATTTACAACATGCAGGAGAGAGACAGACACAGAGATAAACAGAGAATGAGAAAGAAAATGAGAGCACTCACATACACATAAATGTGCCCTTATGGTATGTTATAGTATGTTGTGTTGTTTTGTTAACTCAAAGGAAATTAGAGTCTACTGGTAAACATCTCAGCAAGAGAAAGATGGGACATCTTCTATTGTTTTATTATGAGGTAGTGAGTTGCTATGACTCATAGCAACCCTATGAGCAATGGCTCTGAACCTATCCTGAACCCTACCCTGAGCCCAACCTTGCCATCTCTGACACACATAACCCCATTGTCACAGTAACTGTGTCAATCCATTTTGTCCAAGGCCTTATTATTCTGCACTGACCCCCTTCCCTTTCAAGCATGATGTTCTCCAAGAACTGGTCACTCCTGGCAACACACTCAAAGTATGTCAGATAGAGCTTCATAACCCTTGCCTTCAAGGGACAACCTGGTTTCATCCTCTCCAGGGCAGACTTGTTTGCTCTCTTTGTAGTCCATGATGTGCTTAACTTTTCTCCAGCACCACAATTCAAAGACATCTATTATTCTTCTGTCATTCTTGTTCATAGTCCAGCTCTCAGAGGCATAGCAAACAATTGAGAAGACCATGGCGTGGATCAGACACACTTTAGTCTCTAGACTGACATCATCACTCTTTAGCACTCTGAAGAGGTCCTTGATAATAGATTTTCCCCAATGCAACTCATCTTTTGATTTTCTGGATCCTGGTGCCAAGGATATAGTTAATTGTGGATCTGAGCAAGGTGAAATTGTTAACAGCTTATCTTTTCCCTAATGTGATACTACCTGTTGGCCCAATAGTTAAAAGCTTTGTTTTCTTAATGCTGAGATGCAATCCATATTGTAGCCTGCAGTTCTTGACCTTCTGCAGCAAACACTTTAAGTCCTCAGTTTTGGTGAGCAAGGTTGTGTTATTTGCATAACCCAGGTTTTTGATAAGTCTTCCTCCAATCCTGATGCCATATTCTTCTTCATAAATTTCAAACTCCCAAATGACTTGTTCAGCATTTATACTGAAAACAAATGGAGAAAGGATACATCTCTGACACACTCCTTTCTGAATTTTGAACCATCTTTCTCTCTTGGAGCAACTGGCCTTTGGGGTTGCAATATAATTTCTTATTACTAGGCCACCAAAGCTCCTAAACTGTGACGTGTGTGTGTGTGTGTATTGCTGTCAAGTCGAGTGCAATTCATAACAACTCTATGAACAAAAGACCTAATGCCTTTCCTTAACTGTTGTCATTTCACCAAGTTCATGGAGTTTTCAAAGGTATATGATTTAGGAAGTGGATGCCATTCCTGTTTCCAAACCTGTTGTACAACTGGGAGTTTCACCAAACACTGTCCACATTGGGAAGCCATTGTGGTATTTGATACCCTAATGGCACAAGGTTCAGCATCACAGCAACCCAGATTACTTCATACTGCACACGGACAAAGATGATATACAAAGTGGAAGAGTGTTCCTCCAGATATAACACCACTAGTTTCACTTAGCAGTGGTTAAGTGTCGTCAAGTCGACTGAGACTAAGTTTTGCACAAAAGACCTAAACTCTGTTTTATACTAACATCATTTCTGTATAGAACTCTGTTCTATAACTACCATCATTTCTGTATATAAAGAGTTTGTAAAGTTTAGAGAGTTCGTAGTTTCCAGAGGCATCTAGTTTAGATAGCAGATGCCACTCCTGCTTCCCAGTGTAAATCAATCTGGAATCTCATCCAAGCAGTGTACATAATGGGTAACCATGGTATTTGACAAGACTATGGAACAGTGTGTAGTTTCACAGTAACACCAAGATGTTCAATTCAGCAAATAGACAAAAGATTGATTCAAGGAATATTCAATTGAAAACAAATATGTTTTCAAGGACACCCTCTCTTGGGAAGAAAGAGCAGCAATACACATCAAACATGACCTGAAAAAAAAAGGAAAAGAAAACCATGACCGCAAAAAAACACACAACCCCAAAAACTTCCCTTTACTTGTCCATAAGGACCAGCATTCACAAGCAGCAAAAAGCCACACTCCACGAGTGAAGTCTTCCAGGCCTCTGCCAGCAGTTCCCTCCCTCCCCCTGTGGGGTTTTAAACCAACACCTTTTA
The DNA here is from genome assembly GCF_000299155.1 of Elephantulus edwardii. Taxonomy (NCBI): domain Eukaryota; kingdom Metazoa; phylum Chordata; class Mammalia; order Macroscelidea; family Macroscelididae; genus Elephantulus; species Elephantulus edwardii. The sequence goes on from NW_006399895.1 coordinate 8,065,417, forward strand.
GTCAACTTCCACCCTAGGCAAAGGCTCAAGGACACCCTTTTTTGGGGGGAAAGAGCAGTAATACACCTCAAACACAATCCAAATAAAACACGACCCCAAAAATGTCCCTTTACTTACCCATCAGGACCAGCATCCACAAGCAGCCATGACAAATATACTTTGAAAATTATTTAACTCTTGTCCCTTTTTCTTATTAAGATATTAAAGAGTGTGGAATTGGAATTCTGGAATCCAGTGTAGAGAATCCTTTACATTTAGATAGCTCTTGAGTTGCTTTAATGTATTTTTTTTGCCTCATTTTATTAAATGTCAACAATATAGGTAGAGCACATGTCCTTGTTCTCACTTGAAAGATCAGAAAGAGAAAACAAGATGTAGCAAGGATTTGTCTATGAACACATTATATTAGTAACAAATATGGTCTAGAAATGAGACCAGCAACTCTGGGTGTCTCTTGACCTCGTCTAATCACCTGGACACATTATATAGTCTCAAAAATTTGTACCTGGGCCTAATGTGCTCATTTCAACCTCAGTATAACTGCCATGTAGGTAGAATTTGAAGATAATACTGAATTAGGAGTATTAGATGTAAAATCAGAATTCCTCTCTTGTATACAACAAGTGTAGATAAATGAAGAGTAGATTGTCTGTTGGTCCGGAAATTTATTGTTAGCAGAGTTGCATTTTGTTGTTATTGTTGTTACATAATCCTGTTAGGCTTTTATACTGGGACAATATTCTCAAACTAATTAAGAGCCAGTAAGAAACAACTTTTCCTCTGTAAGTGAAGCATAATGTTCTGACTGAAGTATATGCCTCAGATTTCTCATTAGAAAACTATACTTCACTTACAAAAGTGGCTTGTTCAAGCTCTACCTAGAAGAATGCCTGAGTCGGGCCCTCAGTTCTGTCCTTATCAGTTCTTTGTATCCTGATCAATTTCCTCCCCTTCATCCTCTGTCCTCTGTGTGTATGTATACACATGAGGCAATGTATGTAAATTCTCAGCAATATTTCCAAAACCTGATTATGATATTACAAGAGCTTCGCCATTCTAACTATAAACCGTTCCACACTCTTCAGGTTTTAAATGTGCATTGTTTTCCTTGCTATTCTTATATGTCTGTTTCCCCCACATGAACTCTAATATCAACTTGTCTATCCTCATAAAAAAGTTTTTTTGGTATTGCCTTAGATTTTAAAATTAACTTAGAGGAGAGAGATGTCTTTAAAATGACAAGTCATCCTATGTAAGACTAAAGACAGTTTACCATTTGTTCCAGATGCTTTTGTGCCTTCCAGGAATGCAGAATTATATTTTAAAATTGCTTTTCAATTACTTTGGGAAATGGATTGAGTTTTCAGGGATGTGATAATATGTCAAAACAGAGAAAATATATGTCATATATTATGCATAAAAGAAGATCAATTTCTTAAAGGCTAATAATTATTTATGTAGTCATTATCACTTGTAAAATGCTTTTACTGGCTTGCCCAATGCTTTTGATGAGAGTTTATCAATGTCAGCTGTAGAGGAATGCTTCAGGCCCTCAGGAAATGTGGAGATACAGGATTGTTTTCTTTCCTCAGTCTTCCCCCCAGTGCTCTGTGGGGAGCCAGGTTTTTCCCACCCAAACCATAAAATTTCTTGAGAAAGATAAACAGCTTCTTTTTTCTTGCAGAGAGAATAGGAGGCTGATGTAACCAAGTGAAGTTAATGATGAGAGACAAATAACATTAAAAGTGTGGTGGCGGAGTAAAAGAAAGCCAGCTTAAAAGGCTCTTCATCACTGGTAACTGCAAAGCTAATGCTCATTCATAGGAGATTGGGTGAATCAACAAAACGCAGTTCTAAGCAGGCCGTAATGAAGAAGATCTCTGTAAAAGTGGTATGGGGTGCTTTCCTGGGTCTCCCGTTCAATGGAAAAGACAGTGTGCTAAAAAGTGCGTCTAGAGTCTACTGTCCTTCAACCAAGAAAGGAGGGGTATTTTTAAAAAATCTACTTGCCCCTTTTTGCTGAAGAAATATAGGAAATACAAGCCAGAAATTAAAAAGCGATCTAGAGAGGGTAGGTGAGAAAGATAGCAGAAGGAGCAAATTAGAAAAGAGGAGTAAAGACTAGTATCAGTATTTTTTTAAAGCTGTAACTCAGAAGCATTTCACATATCCAGAGAAAATAAACAATTAAAATCAACCAGGTGTAATATAACTTTGAAAACAGTATTTGTATTGAATACTAATTCTCTAAAGGGAGAGAAGGCCCCTGTACACAAGTACTGTATTCTGGTTAGTAAATTGTTTTGTCCTTATACATGTTTAGCAGTTCTTGTTTCTCATAGTGGAATGGGTGAGCAATTCTATAACTACTCTAGAACCTTGTCCAACTCCTAACTGACCCTCCCATGAGTTTTTGAAAGGCAGTAAATTGCACGGCAGGATATTGCCCGTCTTTCTCCCACGAAGCAGCAGCTGTTGGATTTGACCCTCATATCACAATTCCTTATTACTAAGCCACTAGGCTTTACTAGTATTGAGCAAATAAGTAAATATAAAGAGATGAAATCCATTACATGGGGGAAAGACAGACTTTTTGATAAACGGTGCTAGAAAAAAAATTAGTATCTATTTGTAGAAAATTTAACAAGATCCATACTTCACACCATATTACAAAATTAACTCAAGATGGACCAAGAAGGTAAGAGTGAAGTCCAAAATAAAAAAGATCATTAAAGAAAAATTAATGCAAACTTAGAGCCATAATCAATGCCATAAATAGACTGCCAAATATAACTGAAAAGGCACAATCAAAACAGGATAAACTAGATAATTAGGATCTTTAAAAAATTAGATCCTTAAATGCATCAAAAGACTTCTACAAAAGAGTGAAAAGAGAATCTGAAGTGTCAGTAAAAACATTCGACAATGACGTATCTGACAAGGGAACCATCCCTAAAATCTATAGAAAACTTCAAAGCGCCCCAACAAGAAAAAAAGACAAAGAAGTTATTACAAAATGGACGAGGACATGGAAAGATGCTTCCCCCAAAAGCACATCCAGATAACCAGCAAAATAAATGAAGACATTCTCAGGATCATTAGCAGCTCTGACTCGTAGTTGACTTTCCACCTGATTTGCAAGGCTGTAAACTGCAAGGAGGGAGACTGTCGACCTTTTCTCCAGAATAACTGACGGATCCAGACCTCCAGAGAAGCACAGATTTTGCGTTAGCAGCACAACTGTATAGCTTGTGCTACCAGAGCTATGGCTATTGTTGTTATTACGTGTCACCAACCTGGAACTCATGGTTGACCTTTTAGTGGGTTTTCAAAGACAGAAAATGGCATCGTAGGAGACCGCCAATCTTGCTCTCAAGAAGAAGCTTGTGGATTTGAACTATGTTCCTTTAGATTGGTAAGTCCTTACTTCTAGGTCAGCGGAAATTCCAACAGAGTATTGTTGTGGTGGTGTACTAATGAGTCAAAGCCAATTGATAGCTGACTCTCCAGTGGGTTTTCAGAGGCAGTAAATGATGCAGGAGGAGATTAACCATCATCTTCTGGGAAAGAGCTGGTGATTTGAACTTTCCATTTTTGGATTGGCAGCACGGTTCCTTATCACTAAGCCACCAGAGAGGCACCTGAGTATTGTGGCTGTTACATACTTTTGAGTTGACTACAACTCCTAGTAGCTCTGTGAGCAATGGTTCTGAACCTTACCCTATCCTAAGCCAACCTCATCATTTCTGACACACTTGACCATACTGCCATAGTAACTGTGTCAATGCATCTTGTCCACGATCTTCATCCCCTGCACTGGCCTCTACTTTTTCAAGTATGATGTCCTTCTCCAAGAACTAGTCCTTCCTGGCAACATGCCCAAAGTATATAAGATGGAGCTTCAAAATCCTTGCATCCGTACGGACTTCCGAGCTGTAAAACAACCCAGTGGTAGATGGAATTTGCTCTAGGACTTAAGAACAATAAATGACATAGTTGAGCCTCTACATCTTGTGGTTCCTAACCTTTATACTATAATGGACAAAGTGCTAGTCAATAGGCCTTTTATTTTAAGAACTATCACATTGCCATGGGAAAGTCTGCTGTTAGGGACCTCTCCAAAGT
>NW_006399895.1:8071286-8101356 GCF_000299155.1 Elephantulus edwardii
CTCTCAGATTAAGAGAGACTAGGAAGAAGGATTGGCCATCTACTTCTGAAATAACAGACGTGGGGAAAACCCTAGGAACAATAGAACACAAACTATTAGATGAAGCGCTGGAGACTGAGCCCTCATATTAGGAGACACCAAAACGAGGAAGATATCCACTAATAACTGGGACATGAAACAAATGAAGTGTGACTATACAAAAATCGGACATTGTTAGAAAAGAAATGGAACCTATAAAGGTTGACGTACTAGACATTAGTAAGCTGAAATGGACTAGCATTGACCTCTTTGAATCAGAAAATCACATAATCTGCTATCCTGGGAATGAAAAATGAAGAAATACTGGGCTGCATTCATAATCAGCAAGAACATTATCAATTCTTCCTTGAGTACAACTGCATTATGAATGACAGGATAATATCCATATGCATACAAAAAAGACCATTATTATTCAAATACATGCACCAATAACTAAAGCCCTAGAGAAGGAAATAGAAGATTTCTACCAGCTTTTGAAGTCTGAAATCAACTGAATGTGCAACCAAGATTCATTAATAATAATTGGTGACTAGAATGTTAAAATTGGGAACAAGGAAGAAGAACCAGTAGTCAGAAAAATACGGCTTGAAGAGTTGATGTGACGTAACTTGGAGGTTTTGAGAGTTTTCCTCAAATTACTATAATATTATATATGAAAAATGTGTAAAACTAAAAAGTAAATAAAATAAATCGAAGATTTTTATTTTAAAGTACAGGCTTGATGATAGAAATGAGGATGAAGGTAGCAGAAAGCATGATAGAATTTTATACAAAGATTTTATTCATTGCACTGAGTATTGCTGCTGTTGTTATATGCTGTCGAGTCACCTGTGATGAATAGCAACCCTATGTACAACAGCTCTGAACCCTACTCTATCCTGTGCCAATCTTATTGTCTCTGACACGCCTACCCCCATTAACCTAGTTACTGAATCAATCCATCTTATCGACGGTGTTCCTCTCTTGTGCTGTATCTCCACCCTCCCAAGCATGATGTCTCTCTCCAAGGACTGGTCCCTCCTTGCAGCATGTCCAATGTAGGTCAGAAGAAGTTTCAGAATCCTTGCCTCCATGGGGTCTTATCCTCTCTATGCTGAACCTGTTTCTTAGAAGTCCACAGTATATTCAATACTCTTCTCCAGCACCACAGCTCAAGGCATCAATTTTCTTTCTGTCATCCTAGTCATTGTCCAGCTCTCTGATGCATAGCAGGTAATTGCAAAGACTATGGCCTAGATCAGGCACACCTTAGTCTCTAGAGTATTAGGGAGATGTAAGTAAAAACAACTAAATATCCTCTCACTCCAGCAACAATAGCAAAATTCACTAAGACAGTAAACAACAAATGCTGGCAAGGGTGTGGAGAGATTAGAATTCTCATCATACTGCTGGTGGGGGATGTAAGATGGTATAATCACTATGAAAAGCAATTTAATGTTTTCTTAGAAAAATGCAACTAAAAATATCATTTGATTCAGCAATCCTACTAGTAGGTATACATCCTACAGAAATAAAAACTCTGGCACAAACAGATATATATGCAAGTGCTTGTTCATTGCAGCATTATTTACAATAGCAAATAGTTAGAAATAATCCAAGTGTCCATTATTGGGTGAATGGATAAAGAAATTATGGGCTAGTCACACAATGGAATACTATGCAACAATAGGAAAATAATTTGTGAATGACAGCATAATGTGGGTTAATCTAGAGAATATCATGCTGAGTGAATTAAGTCAGTCACAAAAGAACAAATATTATTTAAAACCAACAGTATAAAAAGCTAAAAAAAATGGCTTACAAATAAAATCATGGCAGGTTGGTTACTAGGGATGGGAAAGGAGAAAAAAAGGTGTGAAAATTAGTAAATAGATAAAAAACATATTAAGATGATTAAAGGGAATGAAAAGAAACAATATCACTAAAAAAAAGGAAAGATGAAGAAGTATAGAAAGATGGGAAGCGGAATTACAGAGAGGGAGTGGGGAAAGTGCTATTCTGTGTAGGAATATTAATTTTACAGAACAAGATAAATTATGAATGTTGCTGTTGTTAGGTACATCATATCAGTACAACTCCTAGTAATTCTATGAACAATTGAGCTGAACCCTATTCTATCCTGTGCCATCCTCACACATCCTGACACACTAGAGCTCATTGCAGCAGTCACCGTGTCAATCCTCCAGGTAGAGGGTCTTCCTCTCCTTTGCCAACCCTCCACCCTTCCAAGCAACATGTCTCTCTCACAGGAACAGCCCCTCCTAGCAACTTGCCTGAAGTACGTGAAGCAAACCTCTGTATCCTTTCTTCCAAAGAGCACTCCGGCTGACCATGTAAAAGCATTTGACTGTGCGGATCACAACAACTTTTGGCTGATGTTGGGATGAATGGAAGTCCCAGAGCACTTAATCGTGCTCATGTAAAACTTAGAACCAGGAGGCTATTGTGTGAACAAAGCAGGGGAAAGCATGTTTAAAATTGAAAAGGGTTGTAGTCTATTTCCATACCTATTCAATCTGTATGCTGAGCAAATTATTCGAGAAGCTGCTCTCTATGAAAGGAATGTAGCAACAAGATTGGAGGGAGTCTCATCAATAATCTGTGTTATGCAGATGATACAACCTTGTTAAAAATGAGGACTTGAAGCACTTGTTGCAGAAGATCAAGGAATGCAGCCTTCAATATGGATTGTATCTCAATGTCAAGAAAAAGATTCATAACTACTGGACTGAGAGGCAACAAAATGGGGGATGGAGAAAAGAGTGAAACTGTCAAAACCTTCATCTTGCTTGGTTCCACAATAAACACACTTGGTATGAGCAGTCAGGAGATAAGGATAAATATTGCACTGGGAAAGTCTATAATTAGGGACCTCTCAAAATTATTGGGGAGTAACGATAGATGAGAAGGGTTCAGAGCTGCTGTACATAGGGTCACTATATATCACAGACCCCTCAATGGTACATAACACCAAAAACATACTATATTGGTTGTTTTTTATTTAGATTTCTTGTTTAGAGTCAACAAGACCTTGGGGAGGGTCTTTCTATTTAAGGTGGTTATTATATTTTGGAGGAACATTCTTCTAACTGGTACAGCACTCTTCTGTCAGTTTGCTCTACTGAGGTAACCTGGGGTTGCTGTGATGCTGAACCTTGTGCCACTGGAGTGTCAGATGCCATAATGGTTACTCATGGTGGACGGTGTTTGGGGAACTCCCAGTTTAAGACAGGTTTGGAAATAAGAGTGGCATCCATTTCCTAAATGACATGCCTCTGGAAACTGAATTTTGATAAATGACAATAGTTATAGAAAGGCTTCAGGCCTTTTTTTCATTGGGTCACTATGAGTTGTGCGCTACTCGATGACAATCAAAAACAACAACAACAATGATAGATGGAAAAGAGATTGAGGTTGTTAATAATCACAGCTTGCTTGACCCCACAATCAATATCCATGACACCAGCAGTCAGGATGTCAAAAGACAAATTGCATTGGGAAAGTCTGTTGTCAGGGACCTCTCTAGAGTACTGAAAAGCAACAATGTCATTCTAGACACTGAGGTGTACCTGATCCAGGTCATGGTCTTTGCAAGTACTTGCTATGCATTAGAGAGCTGAACAATGACTAAGGATAGCAGAAAAAGAAGTAGAGCCTTGAACGTTCCATGGGCCTCCAAGAAAGAGGGTGAAACCAAATTTCTCCTTGGAAACCAGGATTTTGAAGCTCCATCTCACATACTTTGCACATGTGGCCCAGAGAGACCGATCCTTGGAGAAGAACACCTTGCTCAGAAGAGTGGACGGACAGTGTGTGAGAGGAAGACCCCAGATGAGATGGATTGGTACAGTAACTGGGGCAATAGGGGTTGGTGTGTTGGAACCAGTGATACTGGATCAGGACAGGATGCGCTTCAGAGTTGCTGTACATGAGGTCGCTATGGCAACAAGACGAGACCTAACAACAACAAAATTATGTCAATTTGAGGACTAGGCTGTGTCTGATTCAGGCCATGGTCTTTCTGACTTAGTATGATTTATGAATGATTGAATGAAAATAAATTTGCTTTGTAAACTTTCTCACAAAGTACAATGAAAAAGAAAAAAATAAACTAGATATTGAAGGCCAATATTTCTTATCGGTTTGGAGATGGGAATTACCAACATGACCAGGAAAAAGAAGGAGCAATATAGAGTACTATATCAGAGATAAAGAAGGCATGTGTGTACCTGTTGTTACATGCCGTCAAGTTGACTACAGCTCATAGTGATACTATGCACAATGGCTCTGAACTGTGCTCTGTCCTGAGCCATACTCACTGCCTCTGACACACCTACCCTCATCACCCCAATCACTGAGTAAATCCATCTCATCCGTGGTCTTCCTCTCCTGCGCTGTCCCTCCACCCTTCCAAACATGATGTCTTTTTCCAGGGACTGGTTCCTCCTCACAACATGTCCAAAGTATATGAGGTGGAGCGCAAAATCTTGGCTCCAAGGAGCAGCTTGCTTTCATCCTGTCTAGTGCAGACGGTTTGTTTTCTTGGAGGTCCATGGTGTGTTCAATACTCTTCTCCAGTACCACAACTCAAAGGCATCGATTCTTCTGCATGCTGTATGTATATGTACATAATAGATTGCTTTTAGAAGAGGCCATGATGTTCGTCTCTACTCATAGCAACCTCCAGTGACAAAACAGAAACGCTGCACGTTTTCTAGGCTCTCATCTTTGTGGGAACTCTGGTGGCTTAGTGGTAAGGAGTTTCACTGCCAGCTCGGAGGTACAAGATTCGAATCCACCAGTGGCTCCATGGGAGAGAGATGGGCAGTCTCCTTCCATGTTATTTACTGCCTCTGAAAACCCTCTAAAGGGTCAGATGTGAGGTAGTTTCGACTTGATCATATACAGCAACAATAATCTTTGTGACAGCAGGTTGTCATGCCTTTCCTAAGTGTTTGTGGGGGTTTTCTGTCTTCAGTGAAAGGGCACAGGTCTTGCTTTTTAAGCATCTTTCTCCAAATAAAAGGAACCAGGGCTTCTTAGAGAAGCTGAATTCACTGCTGAGGCAGTGAAAATATAGATTGAGCCTGAAACATGTTACAGTTCTAAGTGAGAAAGTGCTAAAACACAGATAGAGGGATCTCAAAAGGACACAGGAGCCGATCTGAAGGATATTTCATTGGTGATAGTAGCATGCTGAGTGCAGGATGGGATTCTCTTAGGGTTTTAAGCTATTGTGGCCTAGTCCAGAGGGAGTTGTACTGCTGAAGCCCATCTCCTCTCGAGTCATTTACAGGCTGGGAAAATGAACGGTTGACTATGAGTCGGTTCCAACTCACTGGCAATGAGTTTTGAGGTTTTTTTATTTACATTTTGGCCCATTTTCTGGTGATCCTTAGATTTCTGCTCACTTTTAAGAATGAGCGATTAAAAAGTGAGAGGCAGTTGAGCAGGAAGTCAGCTCTAACTGCTGGACTGCAAGGATTCTAGAGCTGCTCAACTTCCTTAGGAGAGAGGGAACTTGGAGTGCTCCTAAGGGCTGGGTTTTCTTTCATTTTGCTTCTGCAAGGGAGTGGGTCCTGGTTTCCAAGAGTTTTGTGTGGGAGAAAGGGGGAAGAAACAGTGGAGTCCGCTCAGGCCCCTCCCCGCATGGCTTGGCATAGTAGAAGGCACCAGTCTGGATGAAAGTCCTGGGTCCTGCCTGTGAGATATTGACTGAGTGGCTCCAGCATCACAAAGCCAGGGCTTCCTCCAGTTGCAGGTCCCACTAGGAGATCCAGCTCCAGTCTAAGCAAGGTCAGCTGGCAAAGGCAGTTGCTGAGCAGTGTTCCCTGGGCAGGTCATAAGCCTGTGGAGCACAGGAGAGCTCTATAAATAGTAGTAGTGATTACAGAGTAGCACTCCTTTTAAAAGCTTTGACTTTATAGCTTTCCATTCAAAACAGTTCTGGCTCAGTGTTTAGTCTCTCTGGGGGGCAGCTGTAAAGGCCACCTTGTTTCACAGCTAAGGAGAGGTTACAAGGCAATTAAAATATTTTTGTCCTTTCTCTCTTTTGATGATTATTCCCAGGCTGTGGCAGAACAGTTCCTGCTCTCCATTACCCACAGGGGAACTCGGAACACAGAGTGGAAGTCACAGCCCTGAAGTGGGGCTGGAATGAGATGGTTTAGCCTTATCTTCGCCTTTGTTTTTTCAGAGATTTAAAAGTAAAAGTCGGAATTCATGATATCTTAAAAAGCCATTGCCAAACAATTGTCACTTACCTTGAAGGAATTAGTTTCCCCTACAGTAAGATTATAAACACTTCTTACCTCAAATTCTATTCTATTCTGTAGACTCTGTGTATGCATTATCATGATAAATGCAATAATTATAGAAATAAATACATGTTCTGCGAGCTCTGGTGGCCTAGTGGCAAGACGCTGCACTACAATCCCAGAGGTAAGTGGTTCTAATCCATGAGATGCTCTGCTGGAGAAGGAGGGGTAATCTCCTCCTGTACCAGTCAGATCTGATTTGACAGTACACACACACACACACACACACACACAAAAAAAAAAAAAAAAAAAGAAGAAGAAATAAATATATGTTCTAACCCCATGGAGATCTTTAGACAGAGTTCCACATCTATTAACACTAATTTATGATTAATATTGATGAGAGTAACAATAATAAAGAATAATCTTGGTCATAACATTTTCATATGGGAAGAGCAATTACCATAATCTTAAAACTGATGGTAACATGTGGATAGCCTCTTTAGAAAAGATTTTAAATTCTTAACTCCTCAGAGCAACATCACAAGGCAAGCAATCTCAAAACTCATTGTCATCAAGTCAGAATGGACTCATAGCTAAAACCCTCTAGTGGGTGTTCAGTGTCTATAAACTGTACAGAAGAAGATTGTCCATATTTCTCCCATAGAGCAGCTTGTAGATTTGAACTACCTGCCTCTAACTCGGCAGCACAACTCCTTACCCATTAGGCCACAGGAGTTCCTTGGTAGGCAAGCAGGTAGAATACAAACTTGATTCACTGCAATAGAGTTGATTCCTGCCATAGCAACTCTCCATTAGGTTTCTGAGGCTTTAAATCTTAATGGGAGGAGACTGCTCATCTTTTGTCCAGGAAGCCACTGGAAGAATCCAACTGGCTAGACATGAGGCCTTTTGGTTATCAATGCAGCATGCTACAGACTACACCATCAGAGCCTCTTAAGTAATATCACTGTCCCATTTGCAGATGAAGGCACAGAAATCCAGAGAAGTCCTGGCACTAGTTAATTGCTCAAGTTGTGTCAGGTTCATCACAGAAAAACACCCTCCATGTGATACATCTGGTGAACAGTTTGGACAGTCTATGCCTTGGCCCTTCCCTCACCTTCCAATCTCTCAGCAGCCAAAGGATAAAAGCTGATGTCTGGGAGGTGGTGGTTGTTGCACTGGCCTGAGCAATGGGTTCCCAATGGGAAGAAGCAAGAGATTATTTGGAATGTGAAGGGTTCACCGACTCAATAAATACTACTTCTGCTCCAAAGTAACATTTAGCGGTTAGGAATATTTTATTCAGGAAGGAAAACATTAAAATGCAAATTAAGACCAGTATAACTAAACATTATTAAAGGAGTTCTGGTGACCTAATGGGTAGAAAGCCAACCCTAAGGCTCACAGTTTGAATCTACCAGCTTCTCTCTCTCAAGAAAGATGAACAAAAAAAAAAAAGAAAGATGAACAATCTTATGTGGTTTATAGCCCTATGTGGTTTATAGACCCTGACAACCTGACTGAAGGTAGTAAGCTTTGAGGCAGTTCTAACTTGATGGCACTATAAGAGAGAAATCAATAAAAGCAACACCGTGGTTTTCAGAGTTCAGTGTAGATACTCAAGACCATTGCTGATAATGCCAGGGGTTCCACATTAGAAACCCAAAAAGACCACGGAGGTCATTGAGTCTAGCTCTCTCATTTTACAGATGAGAACACTGAGCCCCAAGGGCCAATAGTAAATGACACTGGATGTTTCCGGGTACAAAGTAGGTATTTGTATAAATAAGCTGCAAGAAACAGTAAGATCAACTTTGCAGGCTACTTTTTCTCACCTAAGTTCAGAAAAGTAAGTAGCGCTGGACCTAAAAGCTGATGAGAAATGGGGAAACTTTTTGACCTCTCCAAAGTACTGAAAAGCAACGATGTCAGTCTGGAGACTAAGGTGAGCATAATCCAGGCCATGGTCTTTGCAATTACTTGGCGTCAGAAAGCTGGACAATGACTAAGGATGATAGAAGGAGAATTGATGCCTTTGAGCTGGGTGCTGGAGAAGAGTATTGAATATACCATGGACTGCTAGGAGAACAAACAGGTTCATCCTAGAGAGGGTGAAACCAGGCTGCTCCTAGGAGGCAAAGATTCTGAAGCTTTATCTGACAGACTTTGTACATGTTGCAAGGAGGGACCAGTCCTTGGAGAGGGGCGTCATGCTTGGGAGGGTGGAGAAACAGCGCAAGAGAGGAAGACCCTTGTTGAGATGGATTGATTCAGTGACTAGGGTAATGGGGGTAGGCATTTCAGAGACCATAAGATTGGCTCAGGATACAGCAGGGTTCAGAGCTGTTGTGTGTCAGGTCATTATGAGTCACAAGAGACTTGACAACCCATAACAACATTGGAGAAGTAATGGAAGTTTTAAGCTAAAGGTAAGAAATCCATTGGAAATTTGAGCATTGTTTTTAGAAGACAAATGAGATATGTCCTATGCTGCCTAAGAGGTCAGAATTAGGACCAGAGGATAAAACTTCTGGGTAACAAACTGCTTCAATTATAGGAATCATTTTAATGATTGGCACCTACTGAAAACAGGCCACTTTCGTCAAACTAAATATGTAATGAGAGAGGACTAGTGTATGTGTCTCTGGGTGGAGTAAATGGTTTGTGCTTGACTACTAACCTAAAGGACGGTGGTTCAAGACCACCCAGTAGTGCTACATCTATAAAAGCTAATCAAGAAAACCCAGTGGAATACGTGGGTTTGTCATGAGTCAATGTACTTAGCAACAATGGATTTGGGATTTTTTAGCTGTGTGTGCGTGTGTGTGTGTGTGTGTGAGAGAGAGAGGGGGGGGAAGAACTGAAAAGGAAACTTAGTAGTGCAGAGATTAAGCACTCAGCTGTCAACAGAAATGTTGGTAGTGTGAACCCACTAGGCATTCCAGGGTAGAAAGATGTAGCTGACTACCACCATCAAGATTTATAACCTTAGGAATAAATTCTCTGAGGCAGTTCTATTCTCTTCTGTAGAGTCATTTACGAGTTGAAGTAAACTTGATGACAACTGGTTTGGGTTTGTTGTTGTTGTTGTTAGTGCCAGAAAGGGGGCAAACATGTAGGAAGGGAGGTGCTCTGCCACTTATCAACTGTCATATGAGCCTCTCTGACTTTCCTTCTTGTCCTCGGTCAACTAGAGAATCGAATGTTTCCCTCATAGATTGCTCTGCACAGTGCAGTAAGAATTCCTGGTTCACTTAGTTCCCCAGCCTCAGCTCTGCCGTTGATTTGTGATGCCACTTTTCCGGACTCTGGTTTCATCTCCTGGAAAAGGAGAGTGCCGGGCTAGAACTAACCCTCTGAGTTCTTCCAGCTCTGAACCTTCTGGTGCCTAGTTCTCTAAACAAAATGGCTGTCCCGTCTTCTGCCCTTCACCTGGAGGTCATCTCTGCCAGAAGGTGGCACCACGAATTCATGTTTCCAGCAGGGAGGGACAATGACCATTTGTTAATCTTTCCAGGCTTTAAAATTTCAGCTGGAAGATTTAGCTGGCTAAGCATCAGCCTCTAAATGGAGTCTTAAAAATCATAGCCTTAGTGTTTCCTACCTATGGCTGGATTTTCCATTCCTTTGCTTTCTAGAAGCATATCAAAATGATCTTTGCTTGGACAGTTCCCAGTTGTTTAGCAAAAGGGGTAAGGAGGGAGACAGAAGTTTGGCGGCAGACTTTTCCCAATTGTGGTCTTTCCCTTTGCTCAGAAGGAAAACTGCAGATACCAAAGAACATGTGCTATTGAATTGCACCACAATCAGCCATTTGCATGCTATTCAGAAGGCACAAATGGCCACTTACGCTGGCAATTGCCTAATTGCTGTATGGGGAATCACAGATAGAATTCTGTAGCCTCAGCTCTCTGACAGCAGCGGTCTGCTGGGCTGGAAAAGCCCAGAAAGTGTGGGTTTTCTAGTCTACTTGGGTTACCATGGGCAGGGTCAGCTTTGTTGAGCGGGAGCTGGGCAGGAAAAAGTACTAAGGGCAGAACAGCAAATTCTTAATTTTACCCAAGGCCAGTCCCGGGTATGTAAAGTAAATTTTAAAAGAAAATTCCTTACCCTTTCCCCATGCTTTGATTTCCCTCAGGAAACATGAGAGGGGTGGAGAGATAAGAAGGAAAGAAAAGAGAGAGAAGAAGAGATTCTTTTTATGATAGAGACAGATGACTTTTCTGAAATAGTTAAGACTCTAATTGTTCTGCTTTTTCCTTCATAAGGAATAAATTCTTTTTAGATTTTAGAAAGTAGAAAACATAAAGAAATAGCTCTCCTTATCTCTTTCACACACATACGCACTAAGCATTTATTTGGTTGGCAGGCTGGAAAATTGAAGGGCTAAATCAAATTATCCTGTGGGCTGATTTTGACCTTTTGAGTGTTAGGTTGTCAAAACTTTCTTTTCTGGTATCAGCCTCAGTGGAGAATTTAATGTATATCTCTTCTGAAGAGGCGGGGAAAATAATTTCAGATACTATGAAAGGGTATTTTTTTTTTCCTTCATCATCCAAGAAAAGACATGATCATTCCTTGTTTGCCGTGAAGGAGCAAGTGCAGGCAGGGTGGAGTTTCCTCTCTCGTCAGTTCTATTAGAGCTAACCTGATTACTTGAGATTGCTGGAGAAATCCCATCACACAGCGTCAGGTCTTGTTGCTGAAGGTGTAGATCATGCTAAGTAAAATCATTTTTCTTCATTACTAACTATCCAAAGTGTTTTGTATGTAGCTTTGAAATTTGTATTAAAAAATAATCTACATCCCCTTAAAGATGCTTGTTCAGCAATGCCCATTGGAGCACCAATTCACAACACCCAAAAGGTGGGAACAACCCAAAAGTCGATCCACAGATAAGTGGATAAATAAAATATGGTGTATGTTGAATATTATTTAGCCATAAACATAAATGAATTTTAAGGACAGTGGTGAACCTTGCAAACACTATACTGACTGGAATAAGTAAAAATGGACAAGTGTTTCATGATCTCACCTATAGGAACTGTCCTAGATAGCAAAGGTACGGAGACAAGACTTTATGAGGGGTTACCATGGGAAGAGGGAGCTCTGGTGGCCTAGTGGGAAGAAGCTGCGGTTCAATCCTGAAGGCATGGATTTTGAAGCCACCAGTTGCTCCATGGGAAAAGGATGAGCAATCTCCTCCCATGCGATTAACTGCCTCTGAAGACCAGCTGGAGGGTCAGCTATGGGTCAGTACAGAACAGCAAAACCGTCAGAAGGGGAAATGGGTAGTTATAACCAAGAGATATGAAATTTCCATTTGTGGTGATCAAAAGCTTTTAGAAAGAGTTAGTGGTGATGGTGAATTAACTTTTAATTCTTTTTCTTCCTGATCTCAGTCTCTTCATTTAAATTGTGACTTGAGTGGATGTTTACAACACCTACTGGTATTCCATTCAACCATTGATACACATTTTGTTCTGTTATATTAATTATAATGGCCACATGTAATCACAGTTTTTCAGCTTCTTTCCTGTAGTTCTCATTCCCATTAATCCTTCCATCCTATCCCTTTTTGCCTTCTGGGCTTTCTTTTTGGGCAAATACTTCCTGACCTTATGTGGTTGCTTACTCTAAGAAGTGATGTCATTGGCCACCTGGTGTGGTTGGTCATCTTTTTGTTTGGCTGTAAAGTTGAGCTACAGGGATGAGTTTTGTTCTAAGTTTGAAGGGTGACTATGGACACAATTTTGGGTCTCCACCAGTTTCTTTTAAACCAAATAGCCTGGTCTTAGGTTTTTGAACTTTCTTCCATCTCTCTCCCCGCTCTATCCAGGCTCTTCTACTACAGTCCCTTTAGCAGTGAAAGGCGGGCACCCTCTGGTTATTCTCATCTCAGTGTCATGTGAGGTTTATGTCGTCCATTCATGCTTTGGACTAATTGTCTCAGTACATCTTTGCTTTTCTTCACAAAAGACAAAGATAGAACAAGTTGCGTCTTAAATGTCCACTCAAAAATTTTCAAGATTCCAGTCCCTAGTCACGATAACTTAATAAACACCATTGAATTATGCACTTAAAAATGGATATGTGTATGTGTGTACCACAATAGACATTTTTCACTAGAAAAACAAATTCTCCACATCTTATTCCTTCAAAGTTCAAAAGGCACAATGGGATCAGAGGACTGTTGGATGATGACTCTGTAGGATCACGTAGACGTTTCTTTGCTGGAAGTTGTGTGTGGGAAAGACAGAAAGGGGTTGCTGTATTCAGAACCTTTCCTCCTGATGCTGCCCCCGCCCCATCTGCAGAACTGGAGCAGGTGGTGTGTTGGCGAGAGCATCATTGTGGCTTCGTCTTCTGCTTATGGAAAGCAGCCTTGCCTGTGACGGTCTTGGCTTTCTGCGAGTCTCCTGTTACTCAGCCAGGTGGCTCATAGCATTACCAACGAGTGAATTCCATTAGGGAATCTTGCACTGGCTTTTTAAAAGCTTCTTTAAACTGTTCTCAGTCCCAGGTAAAAACCAAACCAAACCAAAAAGAAACCTCCTTTCTCCTGTTCAAAGTTTGACTTCTGTGTACAAGTGCCTTTGGTGACGGTGTACGGTAGAGATTCTTCTGTTTTAAAGAAACCAGTCCAACTGAACTTCTGACAAACTGGAAGATGTCTTAGGTCCTTTCCCTGCACAGATATAAGGATTAGGAGACAACCGCATAGCCTCTTGCAAGGAATAGCAGTTTATTAAAATGCATTTGAGGGGGAGGAAGAAATAAATATTAATTGGAAACATTCTGTGAAGGAGGGTTGACATCAGTGAACTCATTTATCCCACATTACTGTGGGAGTATTAGTGGTTCAGTGGTAGAACTCCCACCTTCCATGTGGGAGATCTGGGTTCAATTCCTGGCCAATGCATTTTTTATCCAGCCACTAGAAAATCTGTCAATGGAGGTTTCCTCATTTGTAGCTATGATACTGAACTGATTTCAGCGGAACTGCTTGAATAAAAAGGACTAGGAAGAAAGACCTGACAAATAACTTCCAAAAGTTATATGGATTGTCTGTTACTAATCATGGGCCTGGTGTAGGGCAGCATTTCATTCCAGTGGGTATGAGATTCCCACGTGTCAGCGGCCAAGTAGCTAATAACAGCACAGTATATGGAATAGATTTCATTTTACTTACGAGAAGAAATTAACTCAGAGAGTCAATATCTTGTTCAGACTCACACTGTGTCTAATAAGGGAATAGAAATGAACTTTAGGTCTTTCTACCCCAAACCTGTGCTTTTCTAATGTTCCTTACATAGTGAATGCAAACATTAGTTGTCAGACATTTCTATTGTCTGGACCATGAACCAGACAGAGCATTAAAGTCATAGCAGCCTAAATGTTGGCAGGTGGGGAAATGATGACTGCCTGCATCTGAAGCAATGGGCCAGGAAAATGGCTGCCAGAGATTTGCAAAAGGAAACATCAACAGCACCTGAAGATGTTTTGGGGTGGTGCCTGAGGCAGACAAGGAACTGTGGTACCAAGGTTGGATCTGCACCAGTATTGCAGGTGGAATTACAGCAGCATGAAGTGAGGGAACATGATCTCCCTTTTCCCCATACACAGATAGCTCTGGTGGCCTAGTGGATAAGGAGTTGTGCTGTCAATCCAAAGGCACATGGTTTGAATCCACGAGCTGCTCCTTGAGACAAAGATGAGCAATCTCCTCCTGTGTGATTAAAGCCTCTGAAAACCCACTAGAGGGTCAACTACAGGTGGATTCTTATTCACTGAGTTGAGTCTCCCTCCCACACTCCCAATACTTTATGTATGCAAGTTCTGGTAAAGACGACTGTGCCCAACTGGAGCTTTATATTCAAAACAGTGAAGTTCTCAAGCACATTACTTTTGTAGTGGCTTCTGCCTGGGCTCAGATCTCTTGTCCTGTTTATCTGCTATGTGACCCTGAACCTCTGCTTCTTCATCTCTAATAACTGCCTAATATTGTGTGTTAAGATTCAAATAAGATCATATTTAAGTATTTGAAGTATAAATGAACTTTTCATTTTAAATTCCCAGTTTGCATCCTTGCAGTCTAGCTTCTACTCTTAGTACCTTTCTAAAACTTCTCTGCAAACCTCCCCCTGATTTAATTACCAAAGCTAGCAGTGGTGTTTTCCATTGTCTTCTCTGAGCTATTCTTTAAATTCGGATTGTAGTCTAAAGTCCTTGCAAAGCAATCCAAGAGATACTGACAAGGCCAGTTGCTTAGCTATCTACTTAGTTACTGAGGTTCACACCGCGCTTTGAAGTCTGTCGAGGTCACCTCTCTTTGATGGGGGTGAGTGGCACAAGACAGTGAACATCCCGGAAAGGCACCTTCCCTGATCTCCACAGCTGGAAACAATCTCACCCTCCTCTGACGTGCTGTTCCACACTTTGTCTGCACGTCTCCAATGGAACAATTTCTTTCTTACTTGAATCAGAGCTATTTATAACCATGTCTGTGTCACCTATTACGTGTACACTTTCTGAGGACAAGGACCAGGTTTTTCTCATCATCATCTAGCTCTGCCTCTAGAACAGGGATTTAAACATGGACTGACTGAAAGGATTAACGGGAAAGAATAGAAGACCTTGAGTCACTATGGAAACCTTAGCAGAAGAACGTTCTTGTAATGGGCTCTTTCACTTAGACTTAGTAAAGCCCTGTTCTGGATTAAGCACAGTAGGCAGGGAGCAAAATAGAATGTCCTAGAGAGCAGAGACCTAGCTTGCAAGCCAATATGGACAACCAGATACCATGTAAAATAATTAAATAATGATTTAAATGTGCAAATGAGCAAAAGACCAGTGCTTCAAACTGGTTTAGTGTGGTTCAACCCACTGCCAAGACTTTATACTCAGCATATTTGCATTCAGAATGTAAGTTCATATGTCTGGGATATAAATGCAAGTTCTCAGCAGGGAGTAAAAACAGAATGAACTTGTTCAAAACCCTGGAGCAAACACATAAACCAAATCTCCAATTCACAGCAACCTATCAGAGTAGAAATGTCCTATGGGGTTTCCAAGGCTATTATTTCTTTGCAGAACCTCCCCCCTCTCTTTCTCCCATGGAGTGGGTGTGGGTTTGAACCAATAACCTTCTGGTTAGCAGTCTAGCACTTGAATCACTGTCTAGCATGATCACCATTCCTCATGTCTATCATCTCCTATGTGTATGTCCTTGGAAGTTTAATATTCATTACATTATTCATTTAATTTACTTGCTATTCATTTAAATTACTTACTGTTTGTTAAGTAACAACTTGAGTAGCCAGCTGTGTGTTATATGCTTGAAAGGGGTTAGGAGGAGAAACCGAGAGGCCACAGTGATGAAAGGTGGTTTCTAAGAGAAGGTAAGAGGAAGCTGACCACTTTGATGATTCCATTTTATGTGTCACTGTTGTTAGGCGCCATCGAGTCACCTCAAATAATAGGAACACCATGAATACAGTAGAACAAAACAGCCCAAGCCTGCCCCATCCTCACATAGCTGCTGTGTGAAAACCTAGTGTTACGATCACTCTGCCAGCCCATCGTGCTGAAAGCCTTCCTCTTCTTTGCTTACCCCCTGCTTTACCAAGCATGCTGTCTGTCTCCCAGGGCTGGACCCTCCTGAGAACATGCCAAAAGAATGTGAGATGTAGTCTTGCCACCCTTATTTCTCTTTAGAGTGGAACTGGTTCCAGTGTGGTGGTATGGGTAAGAGTTAGAGCTCCAGGTCAGCGAGAGTCAGGCTTGAGCCCTGACTCTACCACTGTGGTTTCAGCAAGCCACTTTATTTCTCTGAATCTCAATTCCTCCATTCTGAGAGAGAAATTTTAATGTCTATCCCTCAGAGAGGGAGCTCTGGTGGCTCGGTGGCAAGGAGTTGCACTACCAACCCAAAGGAAGGTGGTTTGAATCCACTAGGTACTCCCTGGGAGAAAAATGGGCATTTCCTCCCACACAGTTTACAACCTCTGTAAACCTACTGGAAGGTTAGCTATGAGTTGGTTCTGACTTGACGGTATATAACAACAAGCAACATTTTTCAGATAGTATAGATATATGTACTGAACTACTAATTACAAGAAAGTATTTTGGAAGGTAGGGAGATAGTTTTAGGTGCTCTAATGGAACATGATGATAAGATACATGCAAATTACTACGCATGGTGTTTACTTGACACAGTTTTCACAGCTTAACTCTGCCATGAACTACATATTTTCCATTTTGAATGTTTTTGTTAGCACTGTGTGTTTTCCTTCCTGAAATGCATGCTGAATTAAGAAATATTTTTGAAATTTTGGTGTGAAATATGGATATGGATATAGATATAGATATAGATATAGATAGATAGATATGGTGGGACATATATGTTTCTCTGAATTTGAGGGGGATAGGATAATGTGGGATACATATGTCCCTCTTGACTCAAGGTAGAATTACATAGGACACATTTGTTCCTTTGGACTGTGAGGATAAAAATTAAATAAAATACAAAACCCCTCTGGATTCAGGAAGGTTAGAGTAATGGGACACATATGTCCCTCTGCCTTCTGCAAAACATTCTAGAATCTTTGATAGGTGTATACAATTAAGTCATGTGAGAATGAGGTACTTGTGCAAACATGGAATCATTACAAGAAAAGTAACTTCCCAATAATGTAAGAAACTTGGAAATATACTTACAAGGCTTATCTCTCAGTAAAAAAAAGACCATTTACAAAATCATAATTACAACCTGCGTACACCACACACACTGCCCTATAAAAACAGAATTTTGTGTCACACACCTGTTCCTTCAATTTTAAATGGTTTGTTATACAGGCTCTCTCTTGGTAGCTACATGTACTGTCAATGAGAAAGCTACACCAAAACACCCTCACAGGAGTAAAACAGAGGTGAGTGCATTATCTGACCATTCATTCACCAAAAGGTTAAAGAGCCATCTAGGTTATTGCAAATGTGTGATGGGGCTGAGTTCGTTCTAACCAGGTC
The DNA here is from genome assembly GCF_000299155.1 of Elephantulus edwardii. Taxonomy (NCBI): domain Eukaryota; kingdom Metazoa; phylum Chordata; class Mammalia; order Macroscelidea; family Macroscelididae; genus Elephantulus; species Elephantulus edwardii. The sequence continues at coordinate 8,088,617 of NW_006399895.1, forward strand.
AAATTCAATTTCCATCTACTTGAGGAGGCCTTCCTGACCATTCCATTGCTAGTGCAAGGGAAGGACAATTGAACTTTTCTCAATCCTCACATCAGCCTCCTATTCATGTACTGTCTCCTGGGGCTTACTGCCTCTCAGCTTGAGCTGAGGATCTGGGTGAGCCTGAAGAAAAGCCCTAATAGGGGGAGGAGAGAGAAGAAGAGATAGTCTAGCCCAGCACAGAAGATCAAGGACAAGACCCCAGTTGGCTGGATTCCTATCTAAACAAACCCACACCCTGGGACTGACTTGGCTCCTATGCTCACAGTGGCAGTCTGATCCCACACTTTGATAAAGAGATGAGGGACACCCAGAAGAGCCCGCTGGCTGGCCTCCCAAGGATTCATGTGGTCTCTCTGATCTAGCAGCTACCATCCTGCCTTAAGATAAGTTCAGTCCACTTTACTTTCCACGCCCCCCCAAAAGTTCAAATGTCATAGTTCTGCTTTTCCAACCAAAAAGATTTCTAGAATGTAATCAGAACATGCTAACTATAATTAAGTTGTAGTTTTCTCACAATAAACCCAAAGTTGGGCTCAGGAGGAGACAGGGTTCCCTGCATGCCTGCCTCTAACTGGGCTGCCCTTGGCACCTCTTACCCCCTAAATGGGGGATTATACTGCTGGTCTCTCTTGGCTGCTCAAGTCTACAGCCTCATTCCAGTGTTTACTATCATGGTACTAGGTCATCAGGAGGCCCATGGTTGTTGTATTCATTGGTATAGGATTTGATTTGGGATCTACTCCCAGCTTGTCTGAGACAAAGTTTTAATATGTGCCAATAAGTGAATGGTCTGACCTTTTATCCTTCAAGTCTCAAGACTATGCTCCATCACTCAACTGGCCCAGTGCATATCTGGTTCTTATTTTCTTACTAAGTTATCCTCTGTTGTAGCCAAAGAGAACATCCTTGGTTTTATAGAAAAGGAATTGTTGTTGTTATGTGCTGTCGAGTTGCTTGTGACTCATACCCTGCTCTGTCCTGTGCCACTCTCACTGTCTCTGACGCACCCACCCCGATTACCCCAGTCACTGAATCAATCCCTTCCTGCACTGTCCCTCCAACCTCCCAAACATGACATTCCTCTCCAAAGACAGGTCCCTCCTGCAACATGTCCAAAGTATGTCAGATGAAGCCTCAGAATCCTTGACTCCAAGGAGCAACCTGATTTAACCCTTTCCTGTATGACCTGTTTGTTTTCTTAGCAGTCCATGGTATATTCAATACTCTTCTCCAGCATCACAGCTCAAAGGCATCAATTCTCTTTTTATTCTCCCTAGACATTGTCCAGCTCTCTGATGCATAACAAGTGATTGCAAAGACCATGGCCTGTATTGGGCGCACCTTAGTCTCCAGAGTGACATCTTTACTCTTCAGTACTCCCCAACAGCAGACTTTCCTGTTGCAATACATCTTTTAATTTCCTGGCTTCTGGTGTCAAGAATGATGACTGTGAAGCCAAAAGGAATTAATTTTCATTAAAATTCAGTCCAGGCTTTCAGCACATCTAATGATGTCGGTACAAATCTTTTGAAAAACACCTTCTCAATATATGGTGATATAAGAAATATAACCACATGCACATGATCATAAACTTACCATACTGTTTCTCAAGACCTCAGCTTTCTTTGCTCTAAAATGAAAAGGCAGTGCTCCTTCTAGCACTATGATTTTAATTCCTAATCACTACGCTTCTAAAATAAATCCTTTTGTCAGACTCACTGCCCTCATTCTAATCTTAACAATCACTCCTTTATGACATATACCATTTACACAACCACATAGCCTCTCTCTGTCTTAGTTTGTATTCCCACGGAGGTCTAATGGCCTAGTGGGTAGAGGATTGTGCTGTCAGCCCAAAGGTTCAAATTCACTGTCTGCTCCATCGGAGATAGATGGGCGATCTCCTCCTGTGCAATTTACAGCCCCTGGAAATTCAAGAGAAGGTCAGCTATGAGTCAATTTTGAGTCAACAGCAATGAATTGAGTTGTCAACAGTATTCTCAGAGTCCAGAAGAGTCTTTAATGTCTATGTATGCTCAATAAAAGATTTGGTGATTTTTTTTTTTTAAAAAGCCTTTGGCCTATTTAAAAAAGCACTTTGTTTAACTGAGGGCATCTCTGTTGGTATGGTCCACAGCAACTTGCCTGGCTAACCCAAACACTGTGAGTCTCCTTAGACTTTAATCCACCAGTGGAAGAAAAATGAGCAGTTTCCTCACATGAGAATTTATAGCCTTGGGAAACCATGGAGGGTCTGCTATGAGGCATAACTGACTCAGCAGCAGTGAATAATGTTTAATTGACTCCATAGCAATCGATGTACATTTTTATCTCCATGTTAATAAGCCCCTATTGTTGTGAGATGCCGTGATTTTGAGTGCAACTCACAATGACCCTATGAACAATAAATCAGACATATCCTGTGTCATCTATTGGAATATATTAAAACTCTAATCAGGAAGCATATTGCATTGGGCAACTCTGCTGTCAGGAACTTGTCCAAAATACTGAAAAGCAATGATGACTGCTTGAAGACTAAGGTGTGCCTGATCTGAGCCAGTCATCTGCTCAATTGCCTTTTATGATTTGGAGGGACAATGAATAAGAATAGCAGAAGAAGAATTGATGCCTTTGAGTTGTGGTGCTTGAGAAGAGTACTAAATATCCCATGGATTTCCAAAAGAACAACAGATAAGTCCTGGAAAGTATGCAGTCAGAGTGCTCCTTGAAGGCAAGGATAACGAAGCTTCATCTTTCATACCGTGGACATGTAGCTAGACAAGGTTATTACTTGGAAAGGGACAACATGTTTGGAAAGATGGAAGGTCAGTGAAGGGGAGGAAGACCCCCAATGAGATGGATTGACACTGTGATTTCAGCAATGGGCTCTAGTGTCTCAGACATGATGAAGATGGTACAGGACAGGGCAGGTTTCAGGTTAGCTGTTCGTAGGGTCACCATGAGTCATAATTGACTCAATGGCACCTAACAAAACCACATCAGTTGTAATCAAGTCTCTCGCTGACTCTGACACACAGCAACCCCATTTGGGTTAGAGCAGAACTGTGCTCCAGAGTTTTCAGGGGCCTGTTTTTTTCCAAAGTGAGATTGAAAACCTTTCTTCTGAGGTTTATCTCAAACCTTCAGCCTCTGGTTAGCATCCAAGTGTGTTAACCATTTGTACCATCAGTGTTGCCATAAGTTAGGCTCACTGTCACTGAGTCCATTCTGGTCCATAGCAACCTCCATCAGGTTTCAGAGGCTGTAATTCTTAATGGGAGGAAATTGGCTGTCTTTTTTCCATTAGAACAATTGTTAGGTTAAACTGCTGAACATCTGGTTAGCAGTGTGACGTATAACACAACTTCTCAGCAAAGATCCTGTAGAAGATATTGAAGCTTAAAAATCAAAGAAGCATGAAACTTATTTGACTGTGTCTAACTCAAGGATTCCTTAAATGTATATACGACCCCTTGAGGCTGGAGCACATACTAACCACCTGAGGAAAATGGTGTCCACCGAGAGTTCCTTTCAAATCTTGACCCAGCTCGGCAAGGCCTTCACTAGCAGGCTCTGTCTCACCAGCCTGCTGGCCTCTCTCTAGAGAGCTCTGGTAGCCTAGATGGTAAGAAGCTGTGCTGCAATCCCAAAGGTATTTGAAATTGCTGCAATATGTGATTTGAATCCACTAGTTGCTTTGTGGGAGAAGATGGGCAATCTCCTCCTTTGTGATGTATGTTCTCTGAAAACCCATCGCTTGGTTCCAACTGATGGCACACAACCACCACTTCCAATTTCATCCACTCTGGCATTCATAATTCAGTGACAAATAATGCTTATCTCTTAAGGCCTGGTTCAGATGCCATTTTCTCCAGGAATTTCTCCTGAGGGCAGGAACTGGCTTATTCATCTTTGTGGCACTGATGGCTACCGTTTTATTAAATTGAATGGATAAATAAATGAATACTGCTTTACAAAGGTTTCTGAGAATCAGCAAAGGTTTCTGAGAGTCAGCAGAGCATATAAATCACTCTGTTAGAATCCTCCAAAACATAGCTCAGTCTTCTTTTTCACTATTGTCCAGCATTTAATGTATCATTGGCATCCCAAGAGTCAACATGACCACTCCTCAATCTGTCCACCTGTTGGTACAATTTCCTTGGAGGAGAGCATATGCATGCATACCTTTTCCCAATCACAGGATTGTGAGGATCCCATAGAGTAATAAAAGTTGGATGTTTTGCAAAAAAGTATAAAATATCAGGCCCTAATTACTCAAACTCAAACTCTGCCATCGAGTCAGAACAGACTCCTGTCTGAGGCTCAGTGCTTTTTCAGAGGCTGTGAATTGTACAGGAACAGACTTTCTCCCTTGGAGCCATTTGTGGATTTGAACGACTGACCAGGAGTTGCCTCTGACTTAGTAGCACCACTCCCTAGGCACTACTTCCCTGGAGCTCCCTTAGGCCCTAAAGGGAATCCCATTTGGAAGTTGGGACTAGATCCCCCTGTTGTAACAGACTGCACGATCTTTTAGCATACTGGGAGAAGCATCTTTTACAGTCACTCCAATCCTCTGGGGTTTTTTAAGAGCTGGAAATAAAAGTTTATTGATGCCCATTCCTTTACCCTCAAACAAGTGCTTTTAATTCCAGCAAGAAACCTTAAAACCTGCTGATATTCTTTAGAGGGTCCTTTTTTCACACCAGTAGATTACCTTCCAAAGTTACAGGGGAATGTAAGCTTGCTCTCTCTCTCTCCCTTTCACTCTTTTTCTCTCTCTCCCCCTCTCCCCACCCCCCTTTTCCTCCTCCTCTCTTTATTTTGGATTTTTCAAGGGAAAAAGAAACTTAATGACAGCCATGGTAGAAAAGGTTAGGATACTGAAATTTTCATTAGTTTAAATGTCTCTTTTTGTACTTCATATAGTACATTATTTAAAATAATGAAAACCCACAAACTCCTCAAATAATAATTCCCCCAGAAAGACAAGTCAAGGCTATGATGGAGATTGAAATTTTTTTAAATTGTAACACATTTTTTACAGCATATTTTTCCCATTTATTTTTTTTCCCCATTAATTCATTGTTACCTGCCCACCCCTCCGCCCCAGTCCACTATTCCCTTTGAAAATTCCCCCCACCCCCGACCCTCCACAGTTCACTCCACTATACTTGCTTCAAACAGTTGTATGGTTTAGAGGAACAAATGAACATGTAAAGTACTTGGTATAGTGCCCATACATAGTGAGCATCATGGATTAGTATTTATTGCCTTTGCCTTTTATAAAAATATCAGGGATGAAGGTCCTCAATAAATGTTCATTGACAAAGAGGAAGACATTCTGGAGTAATGGAAAGGACGTTTTGGAGGGATGTCGTGAGTGGGATCCATCCATTTCTATAAACACAACATTCACAGTGAGACCACTGTGTGTCAATCCAGGCAACTGGGTAGATATTATCCTCAGTTTCATAGGCACCAATGTCTAAAGGGAGATATGTACATACAAACAAAATTGGCTGATTTCATTGGCTGAATACCTCATGCACACACAACCCCTTCCATCAGTGGAGGCTTGCATATTCTCATGATGCTGAACAGTTTTAAGTAGAGATTTCAGACCAGGATAGACAAGGAAGGAATGCCTGGTGATCTCCTTCCCCAAAACTAGTCAATGAAAATCCTATCGATCACAGTGTTCTTGTTCACAGCCAATTGTGGGAGTCCTGCCCAGGACTGAGCAGTTTCATTCCATTGTGCATGAGTCACCATGTGTAAGAAAACAAGCTGGATGAGATTAATAATGACACAAAATTAAAGAAGAAAGCAAGAAGGGAAGAGGAGAGTGACTTCTTACTCTTGCCTGGAAAGATTTCTCCATGGAGATGAATTTTACTAAGACCTGGGGCATGAGAATGACCTAGGCTCCAAATGAAGGGATGAGAGCAGGAGTCTGGATGTCAAACAGCTGATGGGAAGGAAAACACAGAAATGCAGGTGAGTGCCAAGGCTAAATTTTCCACAGCTCAAACCTGTGTCTAGTGTTGAGACCTTCGTCATGCCTCTCTTTCTTGAGATCATACAGAAAGATGCTGTTCCCTTAGGGGGCCCAAGAAAAGGAAACTCAAACTCCAAAACTCAGTACCCTGCCTGTCCTGATGAATCTGGATGGGAGTGCTCCTCTCTCTCTCTCTTTTTTTAACTTTTGAAAGTTGTTCTGAGCTGCTGAAGGATCCAGCTTCCTAGCATGGAAGCAAAAGAGAATCAGATAAACTTCTTCCAGGCCTCCCCACCCCTTCTGTACAGGTGCTTTCCTGCTCTCAGGGAGAAGGAAGCTTTTCCTCTGTGACTCACTCCCTCACCTGCCTAGAAAGCTGGTGCCTGGGGGAATACACAGAGCCCAGAGAGGTTTTTCTAGGAAAAAGCTGGAAGACTAAGAAAAGAGGGGATAAATAACTTAGAGGGCATTGAAAGAGACGAGGGAGAGAACTATATAAAAGGCATATATGATTAGGTATTATTGGTATGACAAGAGTCCAGAATAAGAGCTGAATAAGAGTTAAGTGGTCTGGGGTTGGGGTGACGACTGTATAACAATGAAAGACCTTTTCTTCCAATTAAAAAAGCGAACTGGGGGTGAGAGGGAGCATGGAAGAAAATGTGCAACAATGAATGAATGGAAATCCAAATTCTTCAAAAACTTACTATGAAATATAAATTTAAAAAATGGCAGGGGGCTGGGGAAAGCTGGAAGACACAGGGGAATGTGCTTCTGACCCTTGGGGGCCCCTAGCGGGGAGCCCTGTCTGCAACTCATCAAGCAGCCTTTTGTTACCTGCTGCTGGAGGATTATTGACCCAATCGGCTATTCTAAAAAGGTTATCAGTTTAAAAATCCTACCTGGCCTGAGGGCTGTACTTTCTGGAGCTGTAGTTCTACCACCATTCGTGAGCTTGATTGTGTGAATCCATTAGGGAGCAGTGTTTATTCCTTAGATTTATGTGGGATGTTCACTCCAAACAGGGAAATCCAGGCAGGCTCTTCAGGCCAGAGGGAAACTGCCTTTGTCCTCACAACAAAGCCTGTTGCTTTTTGCCACAAAAAGGTCAAAGTATTTGCAAAGCAGACCTGACAGTTTATGGTTTATGGTAAGTCAATTGCCCCCGCCCAATTGTTCCTCCCACAGATAGTCAGAGATGGAAATACATGTCAGGTTTTTGCAGAATTATTGAGGGGTGGGGACAACAACACACCAAAACCAGTCCTGATGGTTTAGTGCTTTATGTGTTGAGCAGTTAACAGAAAGGTTGACAGTTCAAGTCCACCAGATGCATCTCAGTGAGACAGTTTCCTTCTTGTAATCCAAAGGAGGGGCTTCTTGAATTGAAAATTATTTGACAACTGCATGCTTTTATTAAAGCAATATCGTTTCATGACAACTGGAGTCCTTTCCAGGTACTAGATTCAGAAGAAATAACTATTCCTACCCTCACTGGACACTAAGCCAAATCAGCAAATAAACAAAAGTCCCACTATTGTGCATCTTAGAATCTCTTCTTTTGTAGAGGAGGAGGGAACAACAGCAGCAGAGAACAGCCAAATGCAAGACAACAGGAACAGTAGTTCCTGGAGAGATTTTGGCAAGACCCACAGAAAGCTCTAGAAAGAAATAATAGCAACTGTTCTCCAGTGGCAATGATAACATCAGAGAGCCCCTGTGTGTTAATAGCCTGGTCTCCTGTTATTTCTGCTTGACCACCTATTTTTGAACTAGTTTATCTTGGCATTGCTCCTGTCTCAAAACCTAAGTTATGCTAACCACTCCCCTCCCCAGGGATCCCCGAGATGACCATAACATGTGACTGTAAAAGGCTTTGCATGCAGAAGCAGTCATATTTTGGGGTTGTTTTCAAGGCTTGGGGATGATTGGTCCTTCCAGAGCAGGATTGGGTAGGTGGTGTTGGGAACAAGCTTTGCAGACAGAGAAATCTGTTTATCTTCACACTCGGAGCAGCAATCACTCTTCCTCTGACAGCAGAGAGTACTGTAGAAAGCACATTCCAGGAACAGAGAGATGTGTGGGCTTCTTGGCCAAGTGGCCTTCTCCTAATCAGCAGTGGGTCTCAATGAGATAAAATGGGTGAGATCAGCAGGAAGCCTGTTCCATCTTTCCCCTAGGTCTTCAGAAGAAACTCTGATCAAAGGAGAAGTGGTATTTGTGAAGAGCCCAGAAAACTTGAAAGAAAATCCGCAGTGGGCATGGATATTTGTTTATATTCGTCTGGGCTTCTAGGGCAGTCTGGCCTGCAGCTATTCAACCACTTTGCCCTCCCTCCATCCTTCCACACCCCTCCTCCACCTATTCCCCTCCACACACACACATGGGGAAGGTTTTTCTTTTTAAAGTTAAAATGTTCTTATAACTTTAAGATTTCCAAGCACCTAAATATTAACAACTTTACAAGTTAAGGAGAAGTGATGGTCACACCAATACATACATACATACATATAAATATATATGTAAATATATATGTAAATATATATATATGCAAGTTCTCCTTTTATAGTTTAAAATTCTCATTTTTAAACTTATAATAAGCATGAAAGTGGATTCAAAAGATTAGTTATGTCTCAGCAAGATTAGCCCTGAGGCCTCAGAAAAGTAGGCTTGTGGGTTTAAGCTAACATAGGAGACGAAATGTATGTGTGTGTGTGTGTGTGTGTGTGTGTGAGAGAGAGAGAGAGAGAAAGGGAGAGATATTGGGGACATTTTTCAGATCAAAGGGTTTCATTTGGTGTCCTTCTTTTCTTCCTTCCTCTTCCCCCACCTCTACCACAGATCATTTCAAAAAGGACTCACTCAGATCTCTTTTCCCCACACACGCATTGACCTGATAGTGAAAGAATGAGTGCAGGAGGGGTCTGCTCTGATGTGTGGTGTTGCAAATTCAGCACCCTTAGTCTCTGATCTAAAGAAAATCCTGTAAAAGGAGATGACAGTGAAAGATGGCTATACAGTGTAAAGGTGCCAAAAACAAAAGCAAATGCTCCCCTTTGATTTTAAGAACAAGCCAGGAGCCTGTACTGCTGCTACAGTCAATACTGCAGTTACTAATGTCTCTTTTTCATTGTCGTCAAGTTGGAACTGACTCATAGCTGATCCTATAGCAGGTTTTTGAGGCTGTAAATTCCATGGAAGGAGATTGTCCAGCTTTCTCCTGGGGAACAGATGCTGGAGTCACACTTCAGATAGGTGTGGCCATTGGCTCAACAGTACAGCTGCCCCGGAATGACGCCATGAGATCATTTACTAACAGCTGTGTAAGGCACTGTACAGGGACTATCTCATTCCAGTATATGATGACACTGATGTTGGAAATCAGGAGAGCTGGAGGCAAAATAAAAGAAACAAGTTTGCTTATATAGTCTAAAGAATCAGGAGAATAAAATGGGATGGGGGATCAAAGGAACCCTTTTACACATACCCACACATTCTAGCATTCTGGCTAATGCACACTGATTGACACACACCTAGGTGTTTGTCAAAACATAAACTGATTTATGAGAAACAGAAAGGAACTAATGTTGAAAGAGTATGGCTAAATAATGCACACTGCACTGGAACAAGAGACAAGAAGAAAATTCTGAAAGGAATGAACAATTAGCAACCATGTGTATGACAATACTCCTATAAAGGGACTCAGGTGTCAGGGTAGAGAGGAAAACGTGTGTGAATGAATGGATAATTTAAAAAAAAACCCACTTTTAAAAAGAGAGTATTGTCTTAACATCTAAGGTTTATCATCTTAGAAACCCATCAGACAAAACTGGATGAAACTGGATTTCAGACATTCACAACAAGGAATTACCTGAGCAGGCAGTAACCTAAAAAGTCAATTCAAAGAAAGGAACAGGACTCAAGCTAAAGGCCATAGGACACCATGCTCCAATATCCCTCAAGAGTCTTGCCACCACTTCCTAGACTCCTAAATCTTTCATGGAAAGGTGGAAAGAAAGTTGCAATCATCCAGTTGAAGTGTGCAAACACCATACCTCCCTTCATCCCTGAAAAACACTCCTTCCAATACCTTTTCAATCTATATGCAGAACAGATCATTTGGGAAGCAGGTCTTTATGAGAAGAAATGCGTCATCAGGATTCAAGGAATACTCATCAACAATCTGCGTCATACAGATAACATAAGCTTCCTTGCTGAAACTGAAGAAGATCTGAAGTGCTTGCTGTAGAAGGTCAAGTACTGTAGTCTTCAATATGGATTAAAGCTCAACATCAGGAAGACAAAGATTCTCACCACTGGGCCAATTGGCAATACCAGCATAGATGGTGAAGAGACTGAGGTTAACAATTTAAGCTTGCTGGGCTCCACAATTAACACTAACAGTCAGGAAACCAAAAGTTAAATTGTACTGTGACAAATCTGCTGTCAAGGACCTCTCCAGAGTACTGAAAAGCAGTGATGTCAGTCTAGAGACTAAGATGCACCTAATCCAGGCCATGGTCTTTGCAATTATTTGATATGCATCAGAGAGCTGAACAATGACTAAGGATGACAGAAGAAGAATTGATCCCTTCAAGTTGTGGTGCAAGAGAAGACTCTTGAACATACCATGGACCACCAAGAAAACAAACAGGTCTGTCTTGGAGAGAGTGAAACCAAGTTTCTCCTTGAAGGTCAGGGTTTTGAAGCTCTGTCTCACATACTTTGGGCATGTGGCCAAGAGAGACCAGTCCTTGGAGAAGGACATTATGCTTGGAAGGGTGGAGGGACAGCACAGGAGAGGAACACTCCGGGTGAGATGGATTGATACAGTAACTGGAGCAACGGGGGTTGGTGTGTCAGAAGTAGTGAGACTGGCTCAGGATAGGGCTATGTGATAGATATGATCCCAGATTTACAGGCAAGGAAACTGAGGTTCAAGGAAGTTAACTGGTTTGACTATCCAGCCAGTAAACTGGTAGAGCCAACATTGACACCCAGGCCCATCTCATTTTAAAAATTGAGCTTAGTTGTTATATGTCATCAAGTTCGAATCGACTCATAGCTGACCCTCTAGTGATTTTTCAGAGGCTGTAAATCACAAGCAAAAACATTGCTAATTTTTCTTTTGTATAATAGCTGGTTATTCATAACAAACAACAACCCCTGTTATACAAAAGAAAAATGAGCAGCAAGGATTCTGAGGCTCCATCTAACATACTTTGGACATGTTGTAAGGAGAGACCGGTCCTTGGAGAGGGACTTCATGCTTGGAAGGGTAGAGGGACAGCTCAGGAGGGGAAGGCCCTCTGTGAGGTGAATTGATTCAGTGACTGAGGTAATCGAGGTGGGTGTGTCGGAGACAGTGCGATTGACACAGGACAGAGTAGAGTTTAGGGGTGTTGTACATAGGCTCGCTATGAGTAGCAAGCAAGCAACTCGACGGTACATAACAACAACATAACAGCTGGTGAACTGTGTGTCTGTGGGTTGTCAGTGCAACTCTTTACCCACTAGCCCACCGGAGCTCCAGTTGTTATTGCTGTTTTGTACCATGGAGTCAGGGTCACCTCATAGCTGACCCTCTAGAGGGTTTTCAGAAGCAGTAAATTGCCAGTGTGTCTCCCACAGAGCACCTGGCGGATTTGAACCATGTGCCTTTGGGATTGCAAAACAGCTTCTTACCACTAGGCTACTGATGCTGGTAAATAGTAATGTAGCTATAAATCTAGCGCAGGGACTGATCTGACAAGTGTTGGGCAATCTTCTGTTCACAACAATGCAAACAGAATTAATAACATATGTTAGTAAACATGGAAGTCTTTTGGAGAAAAGAAAGACTCCGGCTTGGCAGACAGATGGAGACATTATAGTATTCATCACTGACTGTTGCACATCTGGAAACAGAGGCTAGCCTTGAACCCAGATGTATTCCAGACACACACGGCTCCCTGCCTCCCCCTTGGAAAAACCTTTGCTGGATCCTGCTGTGCCCTCCAGCTACGATCCTGTTCTCTCTTCTCTTTCCTTGCCAAATTTTCTGAATGAAAAATGGAGCCACTCATCATTCCATTTCCTCCACCCAACCCCTCTGCACTCCAGTTTCCTCCCCATTGCTTGCCTGAAACGTCTCAGAGGTCTCTGATGAGTGACTCCTTTCCAGACCCAACACATTTCTCCATCTTAATTCTCCTTGACCTTCCTCAGACATTTGACACTATTTCCTCCTTGCCTGTTTCTCCCTTGGTTCTTCCCTGTGGGTATCCACTTGCTCCTTTATCTCTGTCATGACCCTTCACAACATTACTTTTGAGGATCAAACGTTGTCCTTGTTCCCTTTCTTTCTTCACATTCTTCTCCCCTTTAGTTATAAATATCTCTCCTTCTAATTGCTTTGGCTGTAACCTCTGTGAAGAAGATATTTAAGGGGACTCAGTAAACAGACTACAACAACAGGCTTAAGTGTATGAGAGACAGTGAGGATGGCACAGGATACGAGTCACATCTGTTGTTCATAGGGTTGCTATGAGTTGTGCTCGATTAAACTGTTCTTAACAACAACAGTAGAAAGTGGCTAGAATTAGAACTTTGGTCACAACTCCACACTAGCTGGACTGTCCAGTGTAAGCCACTTCATTTCCTTCCTTCCTTCCTTCCTTCCTTCCTTCCTTCCTTCCTTCCTTCCTTCCTTCCTTCT
>NW_006399895.1:8101501-8104938 GCF_000299155.1 Elephantulus edwardii
TTTCTTTTCTCAATTGTAGGGTTTACTAAGGAAATAAATTGAGGAATGGGAGAGGCAAAAGATATAATACAGTAAAAGTTCAAGTTTTAGTGAAGAGCGTTGTCAAGCCAGATTAACAGAAAGATACAATTCCTCAGTGAGTTCAGACAGTTGCTCAATCAACAAGTGAAAGTTCAGGCTCAACTCAGCAACAGAAATGCGAGAAGCCTCTGGTTTCCTCAGTCATCCAGCAAGCTTCGCCTCATAACAGTCACCAGTGATCATCCTGCAAACAACACCTTTAACTCTGTTTCCAGCTCCAGGGTTCTGCCAGGCAATATCTCACTGCAGTCTTTCAACAGTTTGTTCAGCTCTTTTTCTTGATTTCTTCATCTATTTTTTTTTATTACACAAATTTGGGGTTTTTTTTTTTTAGGGTAAACACTTAGGAATGAGATTTCTGGATAATATGGTATTTCTACTTTTAGCTTATCATAAAATTTTTCACACTAGCTTTACCGTGTTACCACCAGCAGTATATGACTTCCAATTGCCCAATAACCTCACCAGCTTTTATTATTTTCTGTCCTTTAAAAAATTTTTATTTTACGTTGGTTTGCCTATAGAGCTCACATACATAGTGTTTTACACTATTCTTCAATCACATTACGTTTCATACAATCATTCATTCTCTGAACCTCATTTTTCTCTCTGTAAACTTGAAATAAAACCCGTGCAGGGAGGACAGACTCTTGCATCAGATAATGAGTGTGAACATTCTATATAAACTGTAAAGCTCTGTCAGAAAACTAATTATTATCATTGGCATTATTTTTCTTTTCTTCCCTGCTCTAAATACAAAGTCATTAGATTTCCGTCAATATTTGGAGAACTCCTCAAATCTCAATACTGCCTTTCCCATCCTAAGGTTTGGAAACACTGTATTATCATAAGAAAAAAAAAACGCAACTGAATGGACCCAGCACTAGAATTCTTCTACAGTCACCAGCTCAACTGAGCCCTAGCCACTTGCTAAATAATCCTCCTGTTTCTTTTGGTCAAGTTCAACCCCCACAAGGGCTGGCACTAACTTTCTCTCTCTTAAAACACCCATTTTATATTTGTTGTTGTTGTTATGTGTCATCAAGTCACTTGCAACTCAGAGTGACCCTATGTACAACAGCCCTAAACCCTGCTCTTTCCCCTGCCAATCTTATTGTCTTTGACACACCTATCCCCATTACCCCAGTCAATTACTGCTTCAATCATTACTGGATCAATCCATCTCATAGAGGGTCTTCCTCTCCTGCACTGTCCCTCCAACCTCCCAAGCATGACGTCTCTCTCCAAGGACTGGTCACTCCTTGCAACGTGTCCAAAGTATGTCAGACAAAGCTTCAGAACCCTTGCCTCCAAAGAGCAGCCTGGTTTTACCCTCTCCTGGATGAATCTGTTTGTTCTCCTAGCAGTCCATGGTATAGTCAACACTCTTCTCCACCACCACAGCTCAAAGGCATAAATTCTCCTTTTATCATCCCTAGTCATTGTCCAACTCTTTGATGCATAACAAGTGATTGTAAAGACCATGGCCTGTATCAGGTGCACCTTAGTCTCCAGATTGACATCATTGCTCTTCAGTACTTTGAGAGGTCTCTGACAGTAGACAATCCCAATGCAATATATCTTTTAATTTCCTGACTGCTGAAGCCATTTTATATTTACCAAACCATAATTAACAAATCAATACAGATTTTGAAGTTAGACACACATAGATTGAGATCCTGGCTCTGATCCTGACTTGTTGAATGACTTGGTCAATGTGTTTAACCTCTCAGAGCTTCAGTCTGCTCATTTGTAAAATGGGAACAGTACTCATCCTGCTATGTTAGTGAGGAGTTGTACTGTAAACCTGAAGACATCTGGTTCAAATCCACCAACTGCCCTGTGGGAGAAAGATGAGCTATCTTTTCTTATGTGAGTTATAGACTCTGAAAACCCAACGGAGAGTCAGCTATGAGTCCGTTCCAATTTTATGGCACCTAAAAACAACAACAGATTAAGATATCAGGCGAGGAAAAAATGATCAGCCAGCTCTAGTTCACACTTTTACTCTCAGTATCATCAACTTTCGCAGATAAACTTTTTTTATGTGGTGTAGGAAATTGTGCTTCTGACCCAAAGGCTAAGTAAGCCTCTCTGGTGGTTTGAATCCCAGTGGCTATGCTGGAAAAAGCTGGGCAATCTCCCTAGGGCAATTTACAGCCTCAGAAATCTAATGGAGGGTCAGCTCTGGGTTGGTTCCATTTTGATGGCTTTAAGTACTGAGTTTGATGTCAGAGAAAGAGATGTCCTTCCTCTACTTATGCACATGATGCTCTTAATATCCAAGGTCTGGTACTGTTCCTTTCTTTCCTCTTTGAAATCCTTCTGGCAACTGAGTCTGCTTTCAGAAGCCACTATGGCTGTCAGAACTTTGCCCAAGTTCTCCTAGAATGTGTCCTCCACATCCTTACTCTTCACTCCCTCCTCAACTGACCCCCACCTCTCACTCTTTTATCCTCTTGCCTCAGCTTCAATGAAAGCCTCAGTTTTCATCAAGTTGGGCAAGGCGGAAACCAATCACTGAAACTTACCACTTTCTTCTAACCATCACCTGATTTTTCTCTTTCCATTAACTTTCTTTAAGTGTGTGATCCAAATTTAAACTGGGTTTGTGATTTTTCTCTGTTATCTATGCTTTCCCTGCCTCTGATTTTCACCTTGCTGGCTGATGAAATCCAATTCTTTGAACAACAGCAACTCACACACATACCTTTTTTTGTTCTTCATAGTGTTTGACAGTTAACTTTTTTTTTAATTGGAAAAAACATATTGGGGGTACAAGGAGGTGAGGGTTGGGGGCAGAAGGGTGAGGATGGGCCACGATGCAGTTGCAGAGCTGCACAGTTTGGTCGTTGGGGGGAGCAGGTGAAGGAAATAATGAGGGTCCAGAGGGGACCAGATCCTATAGAGGAATGACAAGCATTTTCCAATGGTAATTAAACCAACTGTCTTATTGATTTGGGAATTGGATGCCGACTCTCTGGCTTCTTCATGCTGAACAGGGGCATAGATGTAAAGGGGGGAAGGGAGGACACTTTATCACCTTGCTGGTGGTCTTGGGTTAAAGATGCTTGCCTTCTTGCTCTGTTAGAACATATTTTCCTGTCATTTGCTCTCCTCTGGACTGCAAAGCGTTTCCCCAGGTGGGTCCAGTGGGGATGGCTGCTTGAACCCAGAGGCTCCATCCTCCCTTGCTTCCTTAGCTGTCAGTTGTATTTCCTTTTTGTCACTGGCACTGGGTTCAGGGTCAATTCTGGAGTAAAACTCAGAGTTAAGGTTACCTATAGGAAAGGGAGCAAACCTAGAGAGAACAAACTTGTGAGTTACAAATAGAAGGGCTTTGAGAGTGTTGCTTT
>NW_006399895.1:8106113-8117538 GCF_000299155.1 Elephantulus edwardii
GGTGCCCAGCATCCATCCTGGGTGAGGGAATCCATTCGTTCCGGCTGTGGAAGCCTCATGGAGCTGCAGTGGCTGTGCGGCGCAGCGAGGGCTCTGCGGGGGTGGGGGGTTGGGAGGAACGAGACTCACCCATTTCTCCTTGGGAATCCTTGAATTCCTGTTGTTGAGCCTCAATCTTCACTGAGGGCCAGTCATCAACTGTTTAAGTGTTCAATTATCAATAAGCCGAAGTCTGTGGAAGGCCATAATGGCCCTGCTTTAAGTGGTTCGCTGCTCCCGCAGCTCACCATGCTGTCTCTGCCTCTGCCACCATCTTGGATCCCCCACATTTGCTTCCTCTAAAGGTTAATTGGCAGTATCATGATAGATGGTGAAGAGATTGAGATTGTTAACAGCTCTAGTTTGCTTGGCTCCACAATCAACATTTTTGGCACCAGCAGCCAGGAAATCAAGAGACAAATTGCATTGGGAAAGTCAGCTGTCAGGGACCTCTCCAAAGTGCTGAAGAGCAATGGAGTCTGGAGACTAAGGTGTGCCTGATCCAAGCCACAATCTTTACAATTACTTGCTATGCATCAGAAAGCTGGACAATGACTAGGGATGATAGAAGGAGAATTGATGTCTTTGAGCTGTGGTGCTGGAGAGGAGTATTGAATATACCATGGACTGCTAGGACAACAAACAGATTTATCCAGGAGAGGGTAAAACCAGGCTGCTCCTTGGAGACAAGGATTCTGAAACTTCGTCTGACATACTTTGGACATGTCACAAGGAGTGACCAGTCCTTGGAGAGGGACGTCATGTTTGGGAGGGTGAAGGGACAGTGCAAGAAAGGAACACCCTTGTTGAGATGGATTGATTCAGGGACTGGGGTAATGGGGTAGGTGTATCAGAGACAATAGAGCAGGGTTTAGGGATATTGTACATAGAGTCTCTATGAGTTGCAGGCAACTTGACAGCACAAAACAAAGTTTGCTGCCAAACTGTTCAAACATATTCTGTCTGTAGGGGTGATGTCTCTTGTGGTTCTGCATAGCTCACAAAGGTGCCCGTTTTTCTAAAGAGTGGCTCCAGTCTACAAGGGTACCACCAGAGGCCACACCTCTACTATGCAATACTGTGATATTAGTCACAGCTTGTTGATCCAAGGGTGAACAATCCCCCTTTAGGTTCCCTGCCTAGAGCATGAGGTATAGGGGACAAAGGTAGAGAAAGTACATATGTTGTCAGTCCTTAACCATATCAATGATAGGACCCCTTAGAAAAGATCCTTGTGTACTGCCTAAGTCTCTAGTACATCCTTGGGTCTTCTCAAATCCAACTTGTAAAATTCTTTCTTCTATCCCAAAATAGATATTAATATGTTCTTCTTCTTAATTTTGTTTAGACAATGATCTCTTAGGTTGCTCAACCTAGTAAATGCAATTTAATCTTCTATGCCTTCTTTCACATGTTCAGTAAATATCAAGTACCCCTTAAATATAAAGCTGTGTATGAGTCTCTGTGAGAGTTATGAAAACTTCAGATTCCTACTTCCCTATAGCTCACAACCCAAGAGAAACAGATTCACAAAAATAACTCCAAATACAAGTTTAATTATGGTCTGTTATAACAGAGGCACCAGGACATGTTATGGGAAATTAATTTTGACTGTAGGTATTTGGGAAAGCTTTATAAAAGTCATGACATTTGAACTTCATCAAAGAAAGAGTCAAGGATGGGGAAAAGTTCATGCTGTGTAAGGAAACAGAAGCACAAGCCCAAGTGTGGGGAGGGAATAGGCACATTAGAAAAGCAGCTAGTCATTTGATTTCCATGTACATAATCAGAAATATTGAGTGACCCAAGATACATCAAAAGAATATGGAAGGAGTACACAGAGTCACTGCACCAAAAGAATTGGCTGACACTGAAGAATTTTATGAAATCGCATATTACCAAGAGGCAATTGTGATGAAGGAGGAAGTTCAGGCTGCTCTGAAGGAACTGGCAAAAAACAAGGTCCCAGGAATTGATGGAATTTATATTGTCATATTTCAGTGAAAAGATACTGACCTGGATGTACTCAACAACTTGTACCAAGAAATATGGAGGATCGCTACCTGGCCAGCTAACTGGAAGAGATCCATATTTACTCCTATTCCAAGAAAAGGAGATCCGACAGAATGTGGAAATTATCAAACAGTATCACTAATATCACACACAGGCAAAATCTTGCTGAAGATTGTCCAAAAATGACTGAAACAGTACATCAACAGAGAACTACCAGAAATATAAAGCTAGTTTAAGAGAGGTTGTGGCACTAGGAACAGCATTACCAATAATATCAGCTGGATCTTAGCTGAAAGCGGAGGATACCAATAGAATGCCTATTTGTGTTTCATTAACTATCCAAAGGCATTTGACTGTGTAGATCACAACAAATTGTGGTGAACCTTGAGGAAAACGGGAATTTCTTTTTTTTTTTTTTTTTTTTGGTGTCAAAGTGGGAAACTTCCCTTTTATAAAAGAAAATCTTCTTCTAATACTTCTTCATTCAAGTCCTGCCCGTTGGAGAGCAGATTCCTTTCGTGAGACTGGAAGTTGTAGTAGATATCATTGCTTTCCTCTACTGGTTGGTATTCTTGGTCGATTTCAGTAAGGAAGCCACTTCCGGAGCCTGATCCAGAGCCGGAACCGGAGCCCGATCCAGAAAAGTCCTCAGAAAGAGGGAAGACATCCTGCAAATTTAGAAAAAAGTTCGTCTTCGGAGGGAGAATCCTGTTGGCTTCGTCGGCATCGAGATTGAACACTGGTCCTTTTTCTTCAATGCAATTGGCTGAATTACTGTCTGGATTACAGCGAACCCACTGGTACCTGGCTTTCCGCACAGGGTTACCTTCAACAGAAGATTCCAGGAGCAGGATGAAGGCGAGAGCCAGGACCAGCCTGCTGCACTTGAGGAGCCCCTGCATGGTGACCAGCACGCGTCAACTTCAGCCTCACACTTAGGAAGCAGAGTAGGGTGATGGCCGTGCCTTTTAGAAACGGCTCCCAAACCTCAGACCCTCCCAGCACACACGTCACAATTTCCTCTCTCTTGTTGCTGTCCTAGTCCCTGCTCTGTCCACACTGTTCTGCCCAAGAGCAGAGAAAACGGGAATTTCAAAACACCTGATTGTGTTTACGGAAACCTATGTTCAACCAGGAGTCAGTTGTCAGAACAGGGCAAGCAAACATTGCATGGTTCAAAATCAGGAAAGGAGTGTGTTAGGAATGTGTCCAATCTCCATATCTTTTCAATTTTTATGCAGAACAGATTTTTCATAAGGCCGGTCTTTATGGGGAGGAGTATGGTATCAAAATTGGAAGAAGACTCGCCAATAACTTGCAGTACACAAACTTTCTTGCTGAAACTGAGAAGAATCTGAAGGATCTGCTGCAGAAAGTCAAGAATTTCAGTCTTCAGGAAGCTCTGGTGGCCTAGTGGCAAGGAGTTGCAACTACAATCCCAGAGGCACACGGTTCGAATCCACCAGATGCTCTGCCGGGGAAGGAGGGACAATCTCCTCCTGTACCAGTCAGATCTGATTTGACGGTACACTCACACAAAAATAATAAAATAAAAAAAAAAGAAAGAATTTCAGTCTTCAGTATGGACTGAAGCGCAACATTGAGAAACAAAGATTCTCACCACTGAGCCAATAGGCAGCATCGTGATAGATGGAGAAGAAATTGAGATTGTTAACAATTTCAACTTGCTTGGTTTCACAATCAGCAGCACTCTTGGCACCAGCAGCCAGAAAATCTAAAGACAAATTGGATTAGAAAAGTCTGCTGTCAGGGAACTCTTCAGAGTGCACAAAAGCAAAGTCTAGAGACTAAGGTGCATATGATCCAGGCCATGGTCTTTGTGATTACTTGCTGTGCATCAAAGACCTGAATAATGAATAAGAATGACAGAAGAATTGATGTCTTCGAGTTGTGGTGCTGGGGAGGAATATTGAACATACCATGGATTGCCAAGAGAACAAGCAAGTCTGCCCTGGAGAGGATAAAACCAGTTTGCTGTCTGGAGGCAAGGATTTTGAAGCTCCATCTGGCACACTTTGGGCATATTGCAAGGAGAGACCAGCCCTTGGATAAGGACATCATGCTTGGAAGGGTGAAGGGACAATGCAGGAGACAAGACCCTGGATGAGATGGAGTGACACAGTGACTGGGGTAATGGGAATAGGTATGTCAGAGACAATGAAATTGGCTCAAGATAGAGCAGGAGTCAGGGCTGTTGTACACTGAGTGTACTATGAGTCTCCGGCAAATCAATAGCACATAAGAACAACTATAAAAGAAAGGAGACAATGGAAAGGTTGGGGCCACAGCATGAAAGATAAAGAATGCTGAGAAATGGGAAGTTGGATGGGGGAATCATTCAAGTAGTGAGACTAGAGTTATGATTTATTAAAATAAGTCTGACAGCTTGGTGTAAGAAGAACTAATCTCCCATGTGATTAACTGCCTCTGGAAGGCTGCCAGAGGGTCAGCTATGGGTCGGTTCTGACTCTACAGAACACAACACATTAATAGAAAGAAGAGAGAATGTTTGGGAGGTGTCTCAGTTTCCTAGGACTGCCATGGCAAATTATTATCAACTTAGTGACTTATAGCAACAGATATTTATTCTTTCAAAGGAGAAGTTTAAAATTGGAGAGTTTGTATGGCCATGCTCCCTCCAAAAACTCTAGTGGGAATCTTCCCTTGCCTCTTCCAGCTTCTGGTGAGTCCTGATGTTCCCCAATGTGTGGCAGCACAGCTCCAGTCTCTGTCTCTGTTTTCACATGACTTTCCTCTCCTTGTGTCTCTACCCGTCCTTTTTGGTCTTTTTTATGGACACCCACTGGAATATCATCTCAATTCCAAATCTATTTATCAATCTACTTATTTATTGGAAAATCTATTTCTCTGTTATTCAGTTCCAAATCAGGTCACATTCTGAGGTTGTGAGTAGATATGAACTTTGAGGGAGGACGTTATTCAACCCACAAGAAGTCTTGGGTGGTGAGAGTGATGAAGCCCTGATCTACTAACCAGAAGGCTGGTGGTTCAAACACATCCAGAGGCAACTTGGAAGAAAGATTTGATGATGTGCTGCTGAAGGAAAGGTCACAGCATTAAAAACCCTATAGAGTAATTCTACCCCCCATATATGGGGTTGTTGTGAGTCCAGACTGATTTAATGGCAACTAATAACAAAAACAACACCACTACTAGTTCACTACAGGAGGTTATTACAGTGAGCCAAAATGAGAAGTACTTAAAACTCGTCTAGATAGAGATTAGATAGATAGGATTAGAGAAAGGAGAGGGGTCCACATTCTCTGAGAATCAGAATGGATGGGATTCATTAACTGGATTGTGCATATGAAAGGGACAACAGAAGCCAAAAATGATACTGTTATTGTCTCCATTGTTCCATTTCTTTAATCCCAAACCCTACTCTTGCAGTCTCCTGCCATTACCACCTCAGATGGGTCTCTTTCCTCCCTAATTCCAACAACTTTTCTCAGCCACTATGATCTTCTGACCCAAGACTATCTTAGGAGGTGCATCCTCACCAAATCCCACTGTGCCATGTATCGCCCAGCATCATTCTAAGGGAAAGACCATGCAACGGCCATGAGGTATTGTAACTTTGAAAGACAAACTATGTATTTTCTGGAAGGGAGCTCTGGTAGTCCACAGGGAATTGTACTACTGATACTAAGACTATGTATCTCTGGAAGTTCAAATCCACTCTCAGGACAATGAGGCAATCTTCTCCCATGTGATTCATAGCCTTGGAAAACTCACTGGAAGGTCAGCTGTAAATCAGTTCCAACTTGACAGCAATGCATCGCGTTTTCTGAGGAACCATGCCGTAGGCATGTGATTGGAGGAACGGGGAAGAGTGGCAGTCTGGCTACTCCTCTGTGGGAAGGGAATATCAAGTGCCAATTTTGTGAATGTATATGAACTGTGGGTTTTTTTCCTTTAGCACCTGCTTCCAGAATATATTCTTCCAGCCTGCAGTCCCTGTTCTGTGTTTGTACTCACTGTTTTTCAGTCACACTCTTGATCACTGAGTCGGAAATTTCTGATATGGAAAATAGTCTTGGAGAACTAAAGTCTCGATCCCCTCACTTCAATAAGAAGGAATGGTGGTCTAGAGAAATTTTTAAAAATCTTCCCAAAGCTCTACAAGTTCTTTTATTGCTATAAACCCAGGCAAGCAAGCCTAAACAAGTGTCTTTACCTCTCTACACTTCATCTGTAAAGGGAAATAAAAACTGTCCCTATACATAGAGTTTGGGCTTGGAATAAATAAGACAGTCCATATAAAATACTTAGTACAGTATCTAGGGTCACAATTAATATTTACAATTACCATTATCATTACTAACTGTTCAGATAGAATTTTATTTGGGGGGATCTCTTTTAGCTTTGAGAATATGTAGCATACTTATTCCCTCTTTCATCCAGCGAATAGTTTATCTACCATGTGTCAGGCACCGTTTTAGGTGCTGGGCATGGCTCTAATCCCTGCCCTCCATTGTCTCTGTGATATTATGTGCCAACGTGGCTGTGTTGTACCCAGTGGACAGGGAGTTAGCACAGCAAAATACTGCTGCAGGCATTAGAAAAGCTTTCAAGGGAAGAGGATATTTGATCTCCTTTAAGGATGACTTTGTCAGCTTGAAGATAAGACAGGAGAGAGCCTCACAGGCATTCCAGCCTCAGGGAAGAGCCTTCTGAAGGTGCAGAGCTAATACGATAGTCAAGGAAAGCCTGTTGAGAAGAGGATACAGTACGAGCCTTGGGCAAAATTGCAAAAGGTTCTTACAAATAAATTGTAAGCTTCCTGTCTGTCCCCTACGGGTAATTAGCACAGTGCTTAATTTTAAAAATTACTTGATAAATTTCTTTTTCCCTTGTGACAAGAAAGAAAATATATTTTTTTGTGAGCTTCAAAGATGACCACTGTTTTTGATTTCTGAATCTACATTTCCAGTTCTCTTTACCACAAACCCCACATTGCCAGATCCCTGTGGAGTTGAAATATCCAGGCTTCCTCTTCCATTCCTTTCTGTTTCCCTTATCGGAAAACAAGACCAAAGGACATCCAGGGCCTTGGTAAATGAAAGGCTCTGGTCACTCAAAGGTGTAGGTTTAAAAAGAAAGAAACAGGGAGCTCTGGTCACCTAGTGGCAAGAAGCTGCACTGCAATCCCAGAGGCACGTGGTTCAAATCCACCAGATGCTCTGCTGTAGGAGGGGCAATCTCCTCCTCCTGTACCTATCAGATCCGATTTGATGGTGCACACATAAAAAATAAAAATAAAATAGAGATGTCATTGGGTGCCTTGAGTCGGGTATGACTCTAGCCACCCCATGAAGAGCAGCAGCTTCATACTCTCTGCCATATTTGAGCCCATTGCTGTAGTCACTGTATCTATCCACCTCATTGAGAGTCTTCCTCTCTTTCACTGACCATCGCATGATTTCCCTTTCTAAGGAATAGCCTCTCCTAACCATATGCCCAAAATATATGAGATGAAGCTTCTTTATCTTTGCCTCTAGGAAGCACTCTGGTTGCACTTTTCCCAAGCCATATCTGTTTCTTCTTTTAGAATTCCACAGGATATTCAGGACTTATCAACATCACAACTCAAAGACATCAGTTCTTCTTCTTTCATCCTTATTCACTGTCTAACTTTCAGGTGCATAGCAAATAATTAGGGGGGGGGAACCCACCCGAAACAAAACAACATCTCTTGAATCAGGTACTTCTTAGTCTTTAAACTGACATCCTTGCTCTTTACAACTTTTGAGATGTCCTTAACAGTTTATTTTCCCAATATAATATAGCTTTTCATTTCTTGGCTGCTGATGCCAAGGATGTTGATTGTTGACCCAAGAGAGATACAATTGTTGACAATTTCAATCTTTTCTCCATCTATCATGATGATGCCTATTGGCAATGTGGTGAAGATTTTTGCTTTCTTAAAGTTGAAATGTAATCCAGGTAGAAGTTTTTATTCTTCTGCATCTGGCATTTTAAGTCTTCCTCAGCTTCAGCAAACAAGATTGCATCATGTGCATAATGCAGAAGGTTGACGAGTCTTCCTCTAATCTTGATGCTACATTCTCTTTCATAGAGACCAGACTTTCAAATTATTTGGTCGGCACACAGATTTAATAGGTATGGATAAAGGATAGAACTCAGATTTACACCTTTCTTCATTTCAAAACCATGCAGTGTTTCCTTGCTCTGTTTGGACAATAGCTTCTTGGTCTAGGTATAGGTTATGTAGGAACATAATTAAATGTTCTGGGTTAAGAACTCTACCAGTTCTTAAAGATAGAGAAAATGATTGCAAATACAGAGGAGAGAGAAACTAAAACACTAGAACATTGTACTAGGGGAAATTTTTCCATGCTAGAGCCAAATCAAGATATTCTAATTTGGAAAGAAGAGGAAAGTACAGGAGATATTCCTAACTGATTACTATTAAACTTCTGCCCTCTGAGAGAAATTAATTTTTTTTAATTTATTTTATTTCAATATTTTTTGTGTGTGCCGTCAAATCAGATCTGACTGGTACAGGAGGAGATTGTTCCTCCTTCTCCAGCAGAGCATCTGGTGCATTCGAACCATGCATCTCTGAGATTGCATTTGCAGCTTCTTCCACTAGGCCACCAGAGCTCGCCAGAGAAATTAATTTTTAGGAATTTATTTTAGTATACATCTAGGGCATAGTAAAATGAACCCTGATGGCATAGTAAGTTAACTGTTAGGTTCCTAACCTAATAGTTGTTCCAATGGAGAATGAAAAGGTAGTCTTCTCCCATTAAAACTTACAGCTTTGGAAACTCAATGTCATGTCACCATGAGTTGGAATCTACCCTTCTGCAGTGAGTCTGGGTATAATAAAGCAAGATGGCTATGAGACTACTCACTAAACATACAATTTAAAAAATTAAGTGCAAGGGGATTCTGTTAAGGGTGATGGGAAAATGGAAATGTAACTGTTAAACAATAAGATGAGTATATTTAACATCACTTATCTGTACAAGTGATCATTTACATGGAAAATACTTTGTCACCTATAAGTTTATCACAGTTCTTAAAGCTAGAGAAAAGGATTTCAGTATTTAAAAAGTTTTTTTGTTGTGTATCGTCAAGTTGGAACCTACCCCTATGTGACACTGGGGAGTTTTCAGAGGTAGTTAATCACACAGGAGGAGGTTTCCCATCCTTTTTCTGCAGAGCAACTGGTGGCTTCAAACCATGTGCCTTCGGGATTGCAGGGCAGCTTTTTGGCACTATGCCAACAGAGATCTCCTAAATGAAATTAAAAAAGTTAAGTGTAATAAATCTATCTTTAAACTCACTGTCATATCAAAAAATGTTGTGGGCTAAACTTTAAATGATCTAGGAAGCGTCAAAAATAATATGGGAGGAATACCAGAGTCACTATATCAAAAGAAATTTCAGGAAGTAGCATATGATCTAGAACCGATGATAATGAAGGAAGTTCAAGCCGCACTGAAGGCACTGATTACAAAAAAATTTAAAAATAAAGAAAGGCTCAGGAATTGATCAAATTTCAATTGACATGTCCCCCAAAATAAATGCAGCTCTGGATGTGCTCACTAGGCTGTACCAAGAAATCTGGAAGACAGCTAGCTAGCCAATTTACTGGAAAGGATCTATATTTGTTCCTATTCCCAAAAATGGTAATCCAACAGAATGTGGAAATTATCATTAGTATCATGTACAAGGAAAATCTTACTGAAGATTATTTAAAACCAGCTAAAACAGTGCATTGCCAGAAAACTTGCAGAAATTCAAATGGAACCAGGGATTATCATTCCTGATGTCAAATGGATCTTAGCTAAAACCAGAGAATACAGGATGTCTATCTGTGTTTTATTAACTATGCAAAGGCATTTGATTGCATGAATCACAACAAATTATGGTTAACATTGGGAAGAACAAGAATCTCAGAACACTTAATGGGCTCATGTGAAACCTAGACCATGAAACTGTTGTCCAAACACTGTAAGGAAATATTGCATGATTTAAAATTTAAAAAAAAGTTGTGTGTCAAGGCTATATCCTATTTCTATATCTATTCAATATTTATGCTGAACAAATTCATTGATAAGTTAGACTCTATAAGGAAGAATGTGTCACCAAGATCAGAGGAAGGCTGATTAACAACCTGTGTTATGTAGATGACACAATCTTGCTTGCTGAAAGTGAGGGGGACTTAAAACACTTGCTGCTGAAGGTCATATACTATAACCTTCAATATGGATTCCATCTCAGTATCAAGAAGACAAAAATCCTCACCACTGGGCCAAAAAGCAACATCTTGTTAGGTAAAGATTGAAATTGTCAACAATTTAATCTTGCATGGATCCAAACACTCTTGGTTCCAGCAGTCAAGAAATCAAAAGATGTGCATTAAGAAAATATGCCATCAAGGACCTCTCCAAAGTTCTAGAGAGCAAAAATGGTCTGTTTAGAGACTAAAATCCACATGATTCAAGTCTAAGTCTCTTCAATTACTTGCTATGCATCTGAAAGTTGGACAAGCAATAAGGATGACAGAAAAAGAACTGATGCCTTTGAACCATGGTGTTGGATATTCCATAGAATCCCAAAAGAATAAACAAGTGTATCTTGGAGAAAGTGCAATTAGGGTGCTCCTTAAAAGAGAGGATGGTGAAGCTTTGTTTACTTAGTTTGCGCATGTTGGTAGGAAGGACCAGACCTTGGAAAATTATATCATGCTTGGAAGGGTAGAAGGCCTGGGAAAGAGAGGAAAATCCTCAAGAGGATGGATTGACACAGTGACTTAACAATAGGCTCAAGTACATCTGTGATGATGAGGACGGCACAGGAGAGGGCAAGATTCAGATCTGTTGTTCATAGTGTTGCTTTGAGTAGTAGTCAACTCAATGGCACATAGCTACAACAATCAATCATATTTTATTGCAAAAATATTTCTTGGGCAACCACTTTGTGCAAGACTCCATAAAGTGCCTAAAAGGGATGCAGATACATAGCTAAGTGTATAATTAAAGGCCTAACAGATCAGAGGGCACTGGCTGAGAGGGAGAAGAGACATTTGGAAGGCTATTGTATTTGGCCAGGACTTGGAGATAGGACATTGATAGGGAAACAAACTGTTTCTGGATGTTGATGAACACTACTGAGGAGAAAGTACAAGACTAGAAAAAAGATCCTCAGAGAATAATCATCTCCAGGATCTCAGCCTCATTATGTATAAGTACCTCCAACTCTGTTAGGGACCTCTCCAAAGTACTGAAGAGCAATGGTGTCTCTCTGGAGACTAAGGTGTGTCTGATACAGGCCATGGTCTTTGCAATCACTTGTT
>NW_006399895.1:8126778-8127623 GCF_000299155.1 Elephantulus edwardii
ATGACTAAGGATGATAGAATTATTGATGTCTTTGAGTTGTGGTGTTGGAGAAGAGTCTTGAACATACCATGGACCGAATTAAAAAAATCAAATTGTCTTAGAGAGGGTAAAACAAAGTTTCTCATTGGAGACTAGAATTTTGAAGTTCCATTTTACATACTTTGGGCATGTGGCCAGGAGGGAACAATCCTTGGAGAAGGACATGCTCAGAAGGGTGGACGGACAGTGCAGAAGAGGAAAACCCCAGATGAGAAGGATTGATACAGTAACTTGGACAATGGGGGTAGGTGTGTTGGAGTCAAGGAGACTGGCTCAGGACAGAGTAGTCTTTAAAGCTTTTGTACATAGGGTCACTATAAGTCACAGGCACAACGGCACATTATAGCAACATTAATAAAACCCTAAACTAGTGAGCACATCCACAGTTGCATTTATTTCCTGAAACACCTCAAGTGGTAGTCTATCAGTTACTGGGGTCTTTCTCTCCCCCCATGCCTTTAGTGCAGCTTGGACTTCTTTCTTCAATTACCATTGGTTCTTGATCATAGGCTATCTCATATAAGTTATACCTTCATCGAGCTTGAGACAATGAGAACTAGGTGGTGCTGACTCCCACTACTGCCTATCTGATCAGGGACATAGCAGGAGGTCCTAGATATAATAGGAGGAAAACCTACGAAAACCCCCCTCAAATCCTAAAAAAAAAACCCAACCAAAAAAACCCAAACTTCCTGGATGAGTGGAGTGCCTCATCTGGTGACCTAGTGGCAAGAAGCTTGACTGCAATCTTAGAGGTGTGCAGTTCAAATTCCACAAGATGCTTTGCTGGAGAAAGAGGGATAATC
>NW_006399895.1:8127723-8136418 GCF_000299155.1 Elephantulus edwardii
GGACATCATGCTTGGGAGGGTGGAGGGACAGCACAGGAGGGGAAGGTCCTCTATGAGGTGGATTGATTCAGTGACTGGATTAATTGGGATGGGAGTGTCAGAGACAGTGCGATTGGCACAGGACAGAGCAGAGTTTAGGGCTGTTGTACATAGGATCGCTATGAGTCGCAAGCGACTCCACAACCCATAACAACAACAACCTCCAACTCTACAAATGCTTAAGGTCATATTTCAAGCCTTTCTTTTTACTCGTCTCTTCTTATATCAAGTACTTTAGAGCCTTGTTTTTGAAGACTTAAGATTCATAAAATAATATCTACCAGTAAACATCATAAACATAATAACAGCAATGACCATTTAAAGATCATTTTTAGCCTAAATTGATGTCTTTATTCTTAACAATAATTTTTTACAAATATTACCCCATATAGGAATATTACCTTCGCTTTTCCAGTCTTTACTGCAATTCTAATAATAGTGTCTAGATAAAGACTTCTAAGATGGCCTTATATCTTCCTAAAGATTCTTTGCCACATATTATTGCCTTTTTAACAAAATCATTTTAAACCAAACTCCAGAATGATCTTTGTTTTTGCTTCTCCTCTAACTATTATAATGTCACAATTCTTTTTTTCACAATTCTTTTCTAAAATACAATTTTTATATTAATTTTAATTGTTCAAGAACCTACTCACTGACTCCTACCTGCATGCCTTTTCCCATTTATTCTTTCTTCTGGGGTTTTAGTTAAGCCTTTTCCTCTTCCTTCTCCCTAGAATCTTCCCTGACCTTTACCCTCCAGCAAAATCTGATCAAATTCTAGTCATTCTGTCTTCTGAGAGTCTTGCAATAGAATAACTCTCTTCCTCCTCTATATTCCCCTACCTTATTGCTTCTATGTCTGTTATATGATTGCGTACATTTTGTATGGATTTTCCTTTCCTTTCCCCTAGAAATGAGAATCACATTCCTATATCTCTTGTGTGTCTTATGCATTTCAGTTGCTCATGTTACAGAATTTCACTCATGTAATTATTTGTCAAATCAAGTGAAAATTAAGCCAAATTTCTCAACCAGGTGCTCAGGACTCTCCCTTAAGTTCTCTTGTATGCTCTTTCTCTAGCATATACACAAGAGTTTTGTGGGGCCATGATTATTAACACAATCATTTCCTCTTCCCCTGGTTATTTTCTCCTAAAATGGATTCGGAAGGAACTAGATGAGCATCTGGCAGCCAGAGCTGCCAGCCTGTCTGCTCAGAGTTCTCAACAGGAGAACACCATGGCGTGGGTGTCGGGGGTGGGGTGCTGCCTGCCTACCAGTGGAGTGATCTCCCACAGGGACACCCCAAGCAGTAGACACTGTGGTTTTAGGGAGCTGAGATCATAGCTTCTGGAAGCCTGGACAATATTCAAAAGTCAGACCCAGATTTCAGTAGATTTTTCAAAGAGCAGAAACACAAGGTTAAAGAGGATCTGTGATGAAGTCTTGTTGCTTTCCTTTTCATACTGATGGCGAAAGGTTAATGAGGAGGAAAGGTCTCTTAGTAAATGAAGGTATATGTAAGCAAAACTCTGAGTATCTCTGTTTAAAAGATGTCTGCCTAACTGTGCTTTAAAATGTTCAGAAAGGGAGAGGGCAGAGATCTTGCAATTAGAAATCATTATGCAAAAGCCTTGTTATAAAATGGTGATGCTTATATAAGTCATGCTCAAATTAAATACCAGAGATACCAAAGACAATAATATATAACCATGTCTGGGTCAAGTACAATTCATAGTGACCCTATGAACAACAAACAGATCTGAACCCTGTCCCTTCCTACGCCAACTTCACAATCTCTGACACACCCAACCCTATTGTAGCAGTCACTGTGTCATTTCCCTTGGTCTTCCTCTCCTTTGCTGTCCCCCCTCCCCGCAACCTTTCCAAGCATGATGCTTCCAAAGAATTGCCTTTTTTAGCAACATGCCCTAAGTATATGAGACAAAAATTCACCATGCTTACCTCTAAGGAGCACTTGGGTTGCACCATTTCTTACACATGTCTGTTCTTGTGACCATCAATGGGATATTCAGTACTCTTCTCCAACACCACAGCTCAAAGGCATTTTTATTCACTGTCCAGCTCTAACTAGCATGGCAAGTGATTGAAAAGCGGTCTGGATCAAGCACACCTTAATCCTCAAACTGATATCATTGCTCCTCAGTAATTTGGAGAAGTCCTGACTGCAGACTTTCTCAGTGCAATATCTTTTCATGATCTCCCAACTGCTGGTACTAAGTGTATTGATTGTGGATCCAAGTAAGATAAAGTCATCAACAGCTTCATTTGTTTCTCCATCTACGATGATGTTACCTATTGGTTCAGTGGTTCTTGATGTTGAAATGCAATCCATACTGAAGTCTGCAGTCTTTGATCTTTTGCAGCACATGTTTCAAATCCTCCTCACTTTCAGCAAGCAAGTAGTGCCAACTGTATACCAAAGGTAATTGGTGAGTCTTCCTCAAATCTTGATGCCACATTCTTCATAGAGTTTAACTTTTCCGATCATTTCCTCAGCATACAAATTGAATTGGTATGGAGAAAGGATACAATCCTGATTCATGTAATTCTTTATTTTAGATCATTATTTTAGATCCTTTGTTCTGTTCTCACAATAGTTTCCTGGTGTAGGTTTAGGTTTCTGCATGAGCACAGTTAAGTGTTCTGGGAATCCCACTCTCCTGAATATTAGTTTGGAGTTGGAAGCAAAATGTTAAGACTTGGCGTAGTCATTTGAAATGTCTTCCTGTACCTTCTAAAAAATAACCAATAATACAGATAATTGTTTGCAAGAATAAATGTAGTCAGTGTCTTAGCTCCTAGAGAGATGCAGAAAGAAAACTGGAAAATAGCAGTGACTCATCTTTAAGTTTCTAGTAATCAAGAATAGAAGAACACAGGCACTTTAAATATCTAAATGAACAAAATAAGAAATAAGAATACATTGTGTAGTCCACGTTTATAATTTTGTTGATGAGAAAAGATGGAATCTCAAACAAACTTGAATGACTTGCTCAAGGTCACCTGAGAGATGGACTCAAACATTCATAAATACAGAGGAACTGAAGGGAAATAAAATCAAGAACTAAGCACCTTATTTTCATTAAATAATTCTTAAAGACGGGAAGAGAGATAAGGAGATTACCCTTCTCATCTTAATGTCATTGGCCACACTGGCAAAGGAGAATCGGCCTGAACTATAGCATCTGGTTGTCCAAGTGCCCCCAGCCTGAAAAGGTCAGACAGAAAAACAGCCAATGAATCAGTTTTCACATCATGGTGGCTTTTAGGAAACCATCAGCCACAGTGGGACCAGAAAGGAGAGAGGGAGGGAAAGAGAGTTGAAGCCTTTTAAAAGCTTTCCACAAAAGGCAAAGAGCTGTCCTCCACCAATCATGACCCCCCTGCCGACCTCCTGACCGTGTTACCTAGGGTCAGCTTAACACTTCAGAAATAGTCCTGGCTGGCTCTGTAACCTCTGTCACTCACAACTAACAAATATGTCTTTTAAAAGGTCACCTTTTGGCCAGAAACTGGCAGATTCTTTCCTTCCTTTCAATTCACTTATTATCCAAAAGTCTCTTCAGTTTCTAGAAGGGATTCAAGCTGTCTAATTTGGAACCATTGTCACCAACAAGAAGCTGCAATTGTTTTCACAAACACAAAATTCTCCAGAGTCTAGTTAATAAGATTCAGTTTGAAAAGTTCAGCACATTTTATAGGAAAATAAAATATGGGCATGCACGGAGCATAAAGTTCTGTAATCTCTTTAGGTAGCACTCAGGAGAGGATAGTGGTAAATGTAAATTTTAGGGAAAATAATACCTTTTCAACTTATATGCAGAGTAGATTATCCGGCAGGCTGGGCTGTATGAGGAGAAGTGTGGCATCAGGATTGGAGGAATATTCATCAACAATCTGCCTTATGCAGATGATACAACCCTGCTTGTTGAAACTGAGGAGGTCCTGAAGCACTTACTGCAGAAGATCAAGGACTGCAGCCTTCAATATGGATTGAGTCTCAATATCAAGAAGACAAAGATTCTCACCACTGGGCCAATTGGCAGCATCAGGATGAATGGTTAAGAGATTGAGATTGTTCACAGCTTTAGTTTGCTTAGCTCCACAATCAACATTCTCAGAACCAGCAGCCAGGAAATTAAAAGATGTATTGTGATGGGAAAGTCTGCTGTTAAGGACCACTTCAAAGTACTGAAAAGCAATGGTGTCACTCTGGAGACTAAGGTGTGCCCAATACAGGCCATAGTCTTTGCAAACACTTGGTATGTGTCAGAGAGTTGGACAATGACTAGGGAGGACAGGAGAATTGATGCCCTTGAGCTGTGGTGTTGGAGTATTGAATAGATAATGGGTTGATAGGAAAACAAACAGGTTCATCCTGAAGAGGTTTAAACCAGGCTGCTCCTTGGAGTCAAGGATTCTGAAGTTTTGTCTGATATACTTTGGACATGTTGTAAGGAGGGACCAGTCATTGGAGAAGTAAGTCATGCTTGGGAGCGTGGAGGGGCAGTGCAGGAGAGGAAGACCCTCTATAAGATGGATTGATTCAGTGACTAGGGTAATCAGCGTAAGTGTGTCTGAGACAGTGAGATTGGCACAGGATAGAGCAGGGTTTAGGGTTGTTGTACATTGGGTTGCTATCAGTCGCAGGTGACTCGAAGGCACATAACCACAACAATGTATTTGCAGAAAGTGTCAATACTCTGCGGTGTACAGAAAGATATTAAGGGAAGGAAAGAGTAAGAGGGCTGCAAAAGGTACATTTAAGAACAATTATTTAGAGTTAGCTCTAGTGACTTAGGGGTAAGGAGTTGCACTGCCAACACAAAAGCATGAAGTTCAAATCCACCAGCTGCTCTGCAGAGGAAAGATGAACAATCTCCTTCTGAATGATTATAATGCCTCTGAAACCCCCTGCTGGTACATAACATATAACAACAACAGCAATTTAGAGTGAGGCGTTAGCATGTACAAACAGATAAAAAAGGTTGCAGTTAGGTATTCAGCATAATGATTATCATGTTTCGATTTTGTTCAAGTTAGAAGAGCAATGGAAAGAAATAGTACATGGTCTCCAGTTCTAGTTGTTGCATTTTACTATGAAAAGATCTTGTTTCTATGTGGATTTACTTACTAGATCATGACTATCTCTGACAAGTCTTCAAATAAAAAGCTGGCCAAATTCAGCATGCTTGTCTTAAAGTTGTGGTTCTCAGAATTCTTTCCTTAACAAGATTCAAGTCAACCATACTGTGCTGGATCTTAGGAATTTAGAACTAAGTAAAACATTGTCCTGACCTAAATGAGCTCAGAATGAAAGCTCACTAATGAGGGAAATGAAAAGTAATGTGAGTCAAAAGAAGGCAGAGTAAAAGTATGCAGAATGGGTGCAGAGACATGGTTAGGAAAGATTTCTTCTGAGTGATGTGGCAATGTGGTAGATTGCTTCCAAAATGGCCCCAATTTGCCTCATTTTCTGGAACTTATACTTATGTATAGTTTTTCTCCACACTGTACCAGAGCTAATCTCTGTGGTCTATAAAATATGGTGGAAATGTAGGTCTGTGACTTTTGAGGCTAGACTCAAAAGGATACTGCTGTTTCTGCTTTGCCCTTTTGGTTCACTGGCTTTGAGGGTACTCGTAGTCACCTGCATTTTTGAGAGATGCATGCAGCAGAAGAGAGCATCATGTGTGTAGGAAATTGGGACCTTCCACCAAGAGCCAGAACAACTTAATGAGTCACCATGGAGGTAGTTCCTCTAGCCCCAGTCAAGCCTCCAGAAGACTACAGGCCAGTGTTAAATTGCACAATAAACAACCTACACAGA
Organism: Elephantulus edwardii; assembly: GCF_000299155.1. Lineage (NCBI taxonomy): Eukaryota > Metazoa > Chordata > Mammalia > Macroscelidea > Macroscelididae > Elephantulus > Elephantulus edwardii. The sequence continues at coordinate 8,133,620 of NW_006399895.1, forward strand.
GTCTTACTTGAATTTATTTACTAATCTGCAGTAAATAATTTCTAACATTTTTCCCAGGTCAGAGATTATGCTTCTACACATGACTGGCATCTGTCCTTCTCCCAACTCCACAGCTCCTACCTATCAGAACCCCTTTAAAATGTATGATCTCTTGGAGAGGTAGAGCACCCAGTAGCAAGTTATAAGAACGAGTTTGCTAATCTGTAACAAACAATTTCACATATTTTCCATCATATCTGAAACCTCTGTGAAACTGCTCCCTATACACAGTCTAGTAAGTAAGCGCAAGTAAGTTCATGCTTACCTTGCTCTTTGTGTAATTCACACTCTTTTAGGCTCACTGACATCTTGACTGTAACTTCATGAGAGACTCTGAATTAATCTACTCCTGAATTTCTAACCCACTGTGGCCAACAGAAATGAGCCCTGACGCCATAGTGCTTAATGTGCTGAGCTACTAACAAGAAGATCAGCCATTCAAATCCACCAGCCACCCTAAGAGAAAAAGATAATAGTTACATTTGGTCAAGGATATGACAGGGACCGCTTCCCAGACTTGTAGAGTCTAGAAAACCATTTCCCGAGTCCCTTACACATTGTTCTGCTTTATTACTCTAACTACAGGGAAGGCAGGAGAAGTTCCTTCTCTTCCTTCTTTCTTTGCACTTCTCCTGGAGAAAACCTGCAGAGCTCAAAGAGGCCAAAATCCTGCTGCATGCTTTCTAAGGCTCTCATGCTCTCCCCTTAAGAGTTATAGCCTAAAAAACAAAAGGTTACTGCCTCAGAAACTCAGTAGAGGGTCACCATAAGATGGGGTCAACTCAAAGGTGGTAGTTTCCATTTTAATTGTTTGGAGTAGGAGGCAGGAGACTCTCTGGTGTCACAATGGTTAAAGAGCTTGGCTGTTAACCCAAAGATTGACATTTGGAAGCTACTAGCGGCACTGTGGTAAATGATGGGACAGTCTGTTTCTATAAAGATTAGAGCCTTGGAAAATCTGTGGGGCATTTCTGCATTGTTAGTTAGGTCACTATTAGTTGGTATTGACTTGAAGGCAGTGGGTGGGTGGTAGAATTATGACAGAATAATTACTTTCCACAAAAATGTCTAGATCCTTATCTTGAGAACCTGTGTATCTTAAATTACATAGTAAAGGAATCAAGGAATGAAGAGAGCTGCTGGAATTCAGTTTGATAGTCAGTGCACTTTAAAATAGAGACTGTGGCTCAGAATATCTAGGTAGACCTAATGTGATCACAAGAATCCTTAAATGTGGGCAAGAGGACAGAAAAAGGGGATAGAGTGATGCAGTATGAGAAATCAACAATTGCAAGCATTGAGATGAAGTAAGGGGACACAAGGAAACAATCTCCCTGGAGCTTCCAAAAATAGGAATATTGTTTTCCCAACACCTTGATATTAGACTAGTGAAACATATTTTGTTTTTGTAAGGTGCTGTTAATTCAAGTACTGCTTGTGGTGATTACGTGCTGTCTGACAGTCACAGCAACCCTATGCACAATAGCTCTGAACCCTTCTCTATGTGAACTAATCTCACTGTCTCTGACACTCCTACGCTCATTACCCCAGTTACTGCATCAATCCATCTCATCCAGGGTCTTCCTCTCTTGCATTGTCCCTCCACCCTTCCAAGCATGATGTCCTTCTCTAAAGATTGGTCCCTCCTGGCAATGTGCCCAAATTATGTCAGACAGAACCTCACACTACTCGTCTCCAAGGAGCAACCTGTTTCACTCTCTCCAGGACAGACTTGTTTGTTCTCTTGGCAGTTCAAAGTATGTTAAATACTCATACTCTTCTCTGGTACCACACTTCAAAGGCATTGATTCTTCTGTCATCTTTATTCATTGGCCAGCTCTCTGATGCATAGCAAGTAATTGCAAAGACTATGGCCTGGATCAGATGCACCTTAGTCTCTAGACTGACATGGTTGCTCTTTAGCATGCTGGAGAGGTCTCTGACAGCAAATTTTCCCAATACAATTCATCTTTTTATTTCTTGACTACTGGTACCAAGAGTATTGATTGTGGAACTGAGCAAACTGAAATTATGAACAATCTCAATCTCTTCTTCATTATAGTGCTGCCAATTGGCCTGGTGGTGAGAATCTTTGTTTTCTTGATGTTGAGCTTGAAAGTATATTGAAGACTGCAGTCCTCGACTTTCTGCAGCAAACACTTCATAGTGACCCTGTGAACAATAGACCTGAATCCTGTCTACCCTATGCAATCCTCATCATCTCTGACATACTTGAGCTTATTGCTGCAGTCACTGTGTCAGTTCATCTCATTGATGGTCTTCCTCTCTTATGCTGACCATCCATCTTCCCAAGCATGATGTCTCTTTCTAAGGACAAATCCCTCCTAATGACATGTCCAAGTATGTGATATGAAGCCTCACCATCCTTGCCTCTGAGAAACAGTTTAGATGTACTTTCTCAAAGACATATTTGTTTGTTCTTTGGGCAATCCATGGGATATTCAGTAACACTACAACTCACAAGCATCAATTCTGTCATCCTTGATCATTGTCCAGCTCTTAAATGCATAATGTTGTTGTTGTTGTTGTTATGTGCTGTCGAGTCGTTTGCAACTCATAGCGACCCTATGTACAACAGCCCTAAACCGTGCTCTATCCCATGCCAATCTCATTGCCTCTGACACACTTATCCCGATTACCTCAGTCACTGAATCAATCCACCTCATAGAGGGTCTTCCCCTCCTGCGCTGTCCCTCTACTCTACCCAGCTTGATGTCCCTCTCTAAAGACCTGTCTCTC
>NW_006399895.1:8140308-8145342 GCF_000299155.1 Elephantulus edwardii
TCAGAGTCAGCCATAGTTTGTTATGATCTACACAGTCAAATGCCTTTGCATAGTCAATGAAACACAGATAGACATTCCTCTGGTATTCCCTGCTATACACATGAAAAAAAATAATAATAAAATAAAATTAAAAAAAAAAGATTAGTGGAATCCTTGATATATTTCTTTAATAACATTTGAAATTAGAACTGAAGCCACCCCTAGAGATGACCTTTTATATATAGATATAAACGTTATTGCTGATTACCTTTGAGTTGAGCAGGACTCATAGGGACCCTATGAACAAAAGGCCCGAAGCCTTTCTTATAACTATTGACATTTATCAAAATTCATAGAGTTTCCGGAGGCATGTGGTTTAGAAAGTGGATGCCACTCATGCTTCCATTAATTTTTAAGATAAAAAGTAGCTCTGCTGGTCTAGAATGTAGGGAGTGGCACTAGTACCCCAAGGTGGTTCTTCTTGAATGTACCAGTAATTCCTCAGGAGATGGAAAAATCTCTTCCTTTGTGACTTACAGCCTTCAAAAACTCTGGAAGGTCAGCTATGAGGCAATTCTGATTCAGTGGCATGAATGAGTGAGTGAGTGAGTGAGTGAGTGAGTGAGTGAGTGAGTGAGTGAGTGATAAGGTAAACAGTATCACCTGTGAGTATCATGCTCCCTTAAGTAATCAACTCTATGAGGCCATTTGGTCAACATTTACCTTAAAGCAAAGATGAACAGGTGAGGAGGGGCAGAGAAACTAGACTAATGGGAAAAGGAAAGAAATAATGGAAATGCTGACACTTAATGAAAACGTAACTAATACTGTAGAACAATTTGTATAAAAATTGTTAAATAGGAAACTTATTTGACATGTAAACATTCTTCTGAAGCTCAGTAAAACATTTAAGGGGCAGTGTCTTCGTTTTATTGTGAGAAGTCTTCATATAATAACTTGGAAGCCATCAAAGCTAGTCTTAAATATAACACAAAGCAAGAGAAATACTCTTGTTCTCAGGCAGGATGAGAACTCAAAAGATATTTATTCAATGACAAAACTAAAGACTGGAGAAACAATGAATTATCAGAAACCCTTCCTATCTTGAGACAGGGAAAGAGGTAGATTCCTTGATAAATTATCTTCAGGCAAATTAAGCCCTTGTAAATTCATAAAGGTAGAACTATTTATTGCCTCAGAACATAAAGTACAACACTTAGATTCAATTCCCTGTCTTCTAGAGCATTAGGGAGCTTAGTGGTAAGAAACTGTGCTACAATCAATCCCACATGCTCAGGGTTTGAATCCACCAGCTACTCCACAGGAGAAGGATATGCAATCTCCTCCCGTGTAATTTACTGCCTCTGAAACCTGCTGCTATGAGTCAGTTCTGACTCAGCAATAGCAACTTCTAAGGCATTTGCCTCATTTCTTTAACAAATGACCAGCTTTTGTCTTTTTTCTTTGAGTTTTCTATTCCTATCTCCAAATTATCCAGCTTATTTTTTTGCAGTCTTCACCAACTTTTCCTCTCTCACGTTCCTGTTCTTTTAATTTATGTAGCTGTGGTTGTTAAATGCTGTCGAGTTGACTGTAACTCTTAGCAACCCTACGCATGCTAGTTTAGGACACGGCCCTGACACACACCATTATCTCAGTTACTGTGTCAGTCTATCTCATGCAGGGTCTCCCTCTCCTGCACTGTTTCTCTAACCTTCCAAGTATAATGTCCTTCTCCAGGGACTGGTGTCTCCTGGCAACATGTCCAAATATGTCAGATGGAACTTCAAAATCTTTGCCTCCAAGGAGCAACTTGCTTTCGCCCTCTCTAGAACAGACCTGTTTGTTCTCTTGATAATTCAATACTCTTCCCCAGCACCACATCTCAAAAGCATCAGTTCTTCTTTGTCACCCTTAGACATTGTCCAGGTCTCAACCACAGCCTGGATCTAGATCTATTTCTTTTAAACAGTTCTTTCTCATCTGTTTTAATGCAGTGTTCATTATTTATCCCCTCTTTTCTCGGTTTCTCCCATGGATCTGGATTTTTGTAGCACAAAGAATATAATAATCTAATCCCTGACACAAAAAAGTCACACTTCTGCCTACCACGTTATTAAGAAAAATAGAGTTTTTGTGATTCAATTTTTTATAAAAATAATAAAACCTATAATAAAATATAAATTATAAATAAAATTATAAAACAGATAATAAAAGATTATATGAGGTTAAATTTTTAGAAATGCTTAATAAACTATAACACATTTCACAAACATTATACATTATGTTGTTGGTTTTGGGAGGTGTTGAGCTGGAGCCAACTCATAGGTGACCCTCCAGCAGGTTTTCAGAGGCTACAAATTACATGGAAGGAAATTGCCCATCTTTCTCCTGAAGAGTAGCTTATTGATTCAAACCATGTGCCTTTGGGTTGGCAGTGCAACTCCTTACCACAAGGCCACCAGATATTTTATATTACAATGATTTAAAGTTAGAATAAGTTATGTAAACAACTCAATACATATATTCAAAGTATGAACAATTTTCTATCTTTTCTAAAGTATGAACAGATAATCTTAAAGAATCTCTAACTGTTAGAACAATGAATGAACAATAATCCATATCAAGGTACACATGATAGTGAAATTTCAGAAGATCATGGATAAAGTGGTAATAAAATGATTCATAATGAAAAGATAAGTCAGTCACACAATTGGGAATCAGGAAAATATATTGAACTCAATTATGAAAACTGATGGTAGAAGAATGTATATTTTAAAAATTTTTAATGGAAGGTGATTTTCAATTCATTCTATATCTTGTCACACTACCAATGGTCAAATGTAATTGTTATTGTTATGACCCCGCGAGTCAGAACCGACTCATAGCTGACCCTCCAGTGGATTTTCTGAGGCAGTAAATCACACAGGAGGATCCATCTTTCTCCTGAGAAGCAGCTGGTGGATTTGAACTACTAGCCTTTAGTTGGCAGTGCAACACTTTCTCATTAGGCCAAAAACATTTTTAGAGACTCAAGTACTAGAATAATACCTGTACTTTAAGCTTTAAAGGGGTGGGGCACTTCCGGTCTTGAAAGGGAAGGTCTAAGGGGGAAAATATGTATCAGACTAATGGGATAATCAGCTTTTCTCAGAACAAGGGCATGGAGGCCTCTTGCCAGAAAACGGATTGTTCCATCACGATTTTTAAATTTTTTAAATACATGTGTTACTTCAATAATAATTAACCTAATATTTCAAATACTTTTTGAAAGTTACTTTATTAGTATTTGTCATATCCTATCTTGAATAGTCCTCTCTACCCCCTAAAAACATTCCTACCCAACCAATACCCCCAACACTGTGCACGCACTGTTCCTACAGAACATATCACAGTGCCTCATCGGCATCTGGTTATATGTCTGCCTCCACAGTTACGATGTGACCTTTATGAGGGTCAAGCCATGTTGTTTCTTCTTGACTTTCTCAGCATATAGCACAGTGCTTGAGTGGACAGTACGTGTTGTTTTTGTTATGTACCGTCAAGTTGCCTGAGACTCATAGTGACCCTATGTAGAAGAGCCCTAAACCCTGCTCTATCCTGTGCCAACCTCACTGTCTCCAACACACCTACTCCAACTACCCCAATCACTGAATTGATCCATCTCATCGAGGGTCTTCCTCTCCTGTGCTGTCCCTCCACTCTCCCAAGCATGATGTCCTTCTCCAAAGACTGGTCCCTCCTTGCAACATGTCCAAAGTATGTCAGACGAAGTTTCAGAATCCTTGACTCCAAGGAGCAGCCCGGCTTCACCCTCTCCAGGACAAACCTGTTTGTTCTCCTCGCAGTCCATGATATATTCAACACTCTTCTGCAGCACCACAGCTCAAAGGCATCAATTCTCTTTCTATCATCCCTAGTCACTGTCCAGCTTTCTGTCGCATAGCATGCAATCGCAAAGACTATAGCCTGGATCAGGTGCACCTTAGTCTTCAACCTGATGCTGTTGCTCTTCAGTACTCTGGAGAAGTCCCTGAGAGCTGACTTTCCCAATGCAATTCATCTTTTGATTTCCTGGTTGCTGGTACCAAGAGTGTTGACTGTAGAGCCAAGAAAACAAAAACTGTTAACTATCTCAATCTCTTCACCATCCATACTGATGCTGCCAATTGGCCCAATGGTGATATTCTTTGCTTTCTTGATGTTGAGCTTCAATCCATATTGAAGGCTGTAGTCTTTGACCTTCTGCAGCAAGCACTTCAGGTTCTCCTCAGTTTCAGCAAGCAGGCTTGTGTCGTCTGCATAACTCAGGTTGTTGACGATTCTTCCACCAATCCTGATACTAGATTCTTCCTCATACAGCCCAGCATCCCAGATAATCTGTTCTACATACAGATTGAAGAGGTATGGAAACAAAATCCATCCCTGGTGGACACCCTCAAATTAAATTAAACATTGATAAAGGTAGTACACCCTGAAAGAAATGTCTCAAAAAGCACATTTTATACTTTGCAGAATAGAATTTTCAATGGGGGAGGAAAGTAAATTTCCAGGAACTAACATTTTGGTGACATATTCAGTAGACATTAACATTAAATTACCAACAGATTAAAAATTATTTTTATAAAACCTACTAATTTACTCATTTAACAATATTACCTCTCTATGCCTGAAACTCTTCCCTAAATACACCCAATTATCATTTATTGACCTTATTATATTTTACATTTATAAAAATAGTAAAACAAGTAAATTTTAAATGCATTTTTAAATTACAATCTATTTTTTGCATCACTGGTGTACCTCTGGCAGTAATTAATACCAAGCTGTCAGACAGGTGTGGGGGACACTGGCTGTGACAGTTAAAGTTATGTGCATTTTGACTGGATTATGATTCTCCAGAGTTTGGAAAGTTATATAAAGAAACATTCTGATAGCTGTAAGTGATTTAATTATCCTCTATCATGTGATCTTATGTGGGAATTTCCATTGTTGTATAATTTTCATATGATGACCTGGTCTTTAAAACTAACCATGTTGATAAGTGAGGAGAGG
>NW_006399895.1:8146000-8147387 GCF_000299155.1 Elephantulus edwardii
TTGACCGTGGAGCCGAGCAAACTGAAGCTGTGAACACTCTCAATCTCTTTGCCATCCATCCTGATGCTACTGATTGGTCCGGTGGTGAGAATCTTTGTCTTCTTGACATTGAATCTCAGTCCATACTGAAGGCTGCAGTCCTTGACCCTCTGCAGTAAGTGCATGAGGTCCTCCTATGACTTGAATCAGGTTCCCTTGGTCTTTAAACAAACATCATTGAACCTAAGTACATTGGAGTGGTCCCTGACAGCAGACTTGCCCAACACAATACATCTCCTGATATTTTGACCACTGGTGACAAAGATGTTGATTGTGTATCCAAGTAAGATGAAATTATTGGCAACTTCAACTTTTCTCCATCTCTCATGATGTTTTTTGTCAGTCTTGTCTTCTTGAATTTGAGATATAATTCATATTGAAGGCTATAACCTTTGTTCTGTAGTAGACGTTTTAAGTCCTCCTCACTTTCAGGAAGCAAAGTTGTGTTATCTGCATAACGCAAGTTGTTAATGAGCCTTTCTCCAATCCTGATGCTACATTTTTCTTCATAAAAAATCTAGTATTTTATGATTTGCTCAGCATACAGATTGAAAAAGTATGCTGAAAAAGAAAAAGTATGCTGAATTATAGAGCTGTGGGATACTAAGTATGTGTTGCTTTAAGTTACTGCATTTGTGGGGATTTGTTACAGCAGCCATATAAAACTAACACATTCACAGAAACTGTAAGCATAAAAACATGATTACTTTTAAGTTAGGAAATTTGGGGGGTCACTTGTTATGCATCAATAAACAGTTAAAAGTTTAGTGCCTAGACATGGTCTTCTGCAAAAATAAAAAGTTAGGGTGTGAAAAAAAACTTAACCACACAGTGAGGGGGGGACTGTATAGAGTTTTAATATATAGAGTTTTAGTATATAGTATAGATTAGTATAGAGGTTTTTGTATAGAGTACTAGTAAAACAGAGTGTGGAAATTATCACACAGTATCACTCATATCACACACAAGCAAAATCCTGCTGAAGATTATCCAGAAACAGCTGGAACAGTACATTGACAGAACTATCAGAAATACAAACTGGATTTAGAAGAGGGTGTGGCACTAGAGACATTTTTGCCAATGTCAGATGGATCTTGGCAGAAAGTAAAGAGTACCAGAAGAATGTCTATCTGTATTTCATTGACTATGGAAAGGCATTTGACTGTGTGGATCACAACAAACTGAGGCTAACCTTGAGGAAAATGGGAATCCCAGAACACTTGATTGTGCTTATGTGAAAACTATACTTGGACCAGGAAACAGTACTCAGAACAGAGCAGGGGAACACTGCATTCTTTAAAATCCGCAAAGGAGTACACCAGGGATACATTCTGTCACCATATCTTTT
>NW_006399895.1:8154378-8159728 GCF_000299155.1 Elephantulus edwardii
AAAGCCAATGCTGAGAAAGCAAATAAAGCTAGAGTAGTCTCTAGGTGGTATAAGTGATTAACCAAAAGCCAACTAAAACTGCTGTGAACCAAAAGTTTGGAAGTTCAAATGTAATGAGATTGGAACAAGTCTGAGTAATCTACTTCCAAATAATCAGACATTGAAATAATTTGGCATTCTAATATGAAACACATGGAGTTTCTATGAGTCAGAATGGAGTCAGTCATGAGTAATAAGGGTAGAAGAGATAGAAAGGAATGCTATCTTAAACAGGGTGGCCAGGGATGACCTATTCACCTTCCTTTGTCTCTATGCTCCTCTGCTGCACCTCACTCCACTGTTGTTATTATGTGCTTTCAAGGACTGGGACTCATAGTGACCCTGTGAGCAATGCCTATGAACTCTGCCCTGTCATGAGCCAATCTCTCTGTCCCTAATACACCTCCCCCTATTACCACAGTCACTCTGTCAATCCATCTCATGCAGGATATTCCTCTCCTGTGCTGACCCTTTTCCCTTCCAAGCAGGATGTCGTTCTCTAAGGAATGTTACCTCCTGGTAACATGCTCAAATTGTATCAGCCAGACCTTAATAATTTTTGCCTCTGAGGAGCAAACTGGTTTCACCTTCTCTAAGTTTCAACTCACAAAGCAGGAAAACCTTAGCACAAAATAAGAGCTTGATCTTGATACCCTGAGCTATGTAGGAGTTCTTAAGGAGAAGTGCAAGAAGAAAGAGAGACGGCTTCTCTCTCTTTTTCTCTATTTAGTGTGATAAAGCAGCATAGCCTCTATTGGATTCAGAAAACGATTCCTTGCCTGGTCAGACTGTGAAGAGGCCCCTGTGGCATCTTTGAAGAAATGAACACTCTGTCATCAGTAGAACTGGAAGTGAGTATCTAAGGTCTCAGTCCACATTAACTGCCATTCACTGACATTTCTGGCATAAATGGGATTATGACTACTCTACCTACACTAAACCAAAGGGAAACTTTAAGAATCAAGCTTTAAAAAGATAATCTGTAATTCTTTATAAAGATATATAAAGATTCATTTTTACCAGTGATAAGTAAGTTTACCCACCACTCCCCAAAATAGTCAAAGTTCATAGTCCTTATTTTCTCACCAAAAAATGCTACCAAAGAGAAAAATGCTCTACAATGAGGCTTTATTGGTGGTGGTGGTTGTTATGTGTTGTTGAGTCACTTGTGACTCATAGCAACCCTATGTATAAGAGCCCTACACCTTGCCCAATCCTATGCTAACATTTCTCTGACACATCTACTCCCATTATCCCAAACACTGAATCAATCCATCTCATCAAGGGTCTTCCTCTCTTGAGCTGTCCCTCCACCCTCCCAAGAACGATGTCCCTCTCCAAGAACTGGTCCCTCCTTGCAACAATGCAAAATTGATAAAAAAATTATTTTTAAAAAAGGAAGAAAAAATTGAAAGGAGAAAAAATAACTAAGACAGATTCATTAATCTTTGTTAAAATAACTAAGGTTTAATAGGAGAGTATTGCATGCTTATACATTTATAAAAACGATGAACTATATTTATAAAAAATACCACCAATAACTGCAGCCTTGAATATGGATTGAAGTTCAACATCAAGAAAACAAAAATTCTCACCACTGGGCCAATTGGCAGCAACAATATGGATGAAGAAACTGAGATTGTTAACAGTTTTAGTTTGCTTGGTTTCACAATCAACACTCTTGGTACCAGTAGCCAGGAAATCAAGAGATGAATTGCACTGGGAAAATCAGCTGTCAGGAACCTCTCTAGCATACTGAAGAGCAACAACACCAGGCTGGAGACTAAGGTTGCACCTGATCTGGGCTATTGTCTTCGCAATTGTGTGCTATTCGTCAGAGAGCTGGACAGTGACTAGGGATGATAGAAAGAGAATTGATGCCTTTGAGCTGTGGTGCTGGAGCAAAGTGTTGAATTTACCATGGACTGCTAGGAGAACAAACAGGTTTGTCCTGGAGAGGGTGAAGCCGGGCTGCTCCTTGGAAGCAAGGATTCTGAGGCTTTGTATGACATACTTTGGATATGTTGTAAGGAGGGACCGGTCCTTGGAGAGGGACATCATGCTTGGTAGGGTAGAGGGACAGTGCAGGAGAGGAAGACCCTCTATGAGGTGGATTGATTCAGTGACTGGGGTAATCGGGATGGGTGTATTTGAAACAGTGTGATTGGCACAGGACAGAACAGAGTTTTGGGCTGTTGTACATAGGATCGCTATGAGTCGCAAGCAACTCGACGGCACATAAAAATAACAACAACAAACAATTTTAATGAAAGTTTACAGAGACTTAGGGTTTCCATTCATTCATTGTTGCACTTTTCTCCCCACCTCCCTGCCCCCCAATTCACTCTTCTCCTTGAAAAGTAAAAGAAAAACTCTTTCATTGTTATGCTTTACCTCCCCAAAGTCCACTCCACTGTGCAGCTTTCATTCTGGACTCCTATCATGACAATAATACCTAATCATATATCCCTTTAAAATAGTTCTTTCCCTCTTCTGTTTCAATGCATTATACATCATTCATCCCCTACTTCCCTATCTTCTCTCAACCTTGATGTATGTCAGTCCTGTTTTACAACAATAGCCCTATGCAATATTTGTCCTTTTGTGATGGAGATGGTTCACTCAGCATACTGTCCTCCAGGGTCACACCTACTTTGTATAATATTTCATGAGCTCCTTGTTCTTCAATGCTGCATAGTATTCCATTGTGTGAATATACCAGAGCTTCTCTCTCCATTTGTTTGTTGATGGACACGTGGTTTGTTTGCAGCTCTTTGCTATTGCAAAGAAAGAAGCAATAAGCATGGATATGTAGAAATGAAGTTTTATCATCTTTGCCTCCAAGAAACACTCAGATTTCACTTTCTCCAAGACATATTTGCTTATTCTGTTGACAGTCCAGGGGATATTCAGTACAATTCTCCAATATCGCTCAATTCCTTATTCATTGTCCAGCTCTCAGATGCATAGCAACTAATGGTAAAGATATGACTTGAATAAGACACACCTTAGTCCTCAAAGTGACATCATGTCTCCCCAATAATTTGGAGAGGACCCTGAATGCAGATTTTTCCCAATGCAACATATCTCTTGACTGCTAGTACTAAGGATATTGATTGTAGATCCAAATAAAATGAAGTTGTTGACAATTTCAATCTCTTCTCCACCTATAATGATGTTGCCTATTGGCCCAGTGAGAGCATTTTTGTTTTCTTGATGTTGAAAATTAATCGATATTGAAGGCTGTATTCTTTGATCTTCTGTAGCAATGATTTTAAGTTCTCCTCAATTTCAACCAGCAAAGTTCTGTAATCTACATAACACAGGTTATAGCTGAGTCTTCCTCTGGTCTTAATGCCACATTCTTCTTCATAGAGCACAACTTCTGGAATAATTAACTCAGCATACAGATTGAATATGTATGGATAGAGAATACAACCTTGACACACGCCTTAGTTTTAAACCATGTGGTGTTCCCTTTCTCTGTTTGCACAGCCACACTTGGTCTATGTATAGGTTGTGCATGAACACAATTAAATGTTCTGAGATTCTCTTTCCTTTGAATGTTAACCATAATATGTTATGGTCCACACAAATGGCTTTGTATAGTCAATAAAGCATAAACATACATTCTTCTTGTATTCTTTACTTTCAGCTAAGATTCATCCAACATCAGCAATTATATTCCTGGTAATGTGGCCTCTTCTAAATCCAGCTTGCACTAATGAACTAAAATTTCCCATTTATATTAAATACATTTTCAATAAGTAACTTCAAATGGTTATCAATTTATAAGTGTCTTGAAATTTGCTCAGTGGCAAATGGTTTTATTTTCAGGAACAAAAAGGGGGAAAGATTCTTGGTCTGTAAAGCTTACCCCAATAAACTAGAAACTAGAAACTGCCACTGCATCACTACTATCTCATGCAAGCAAAATGCTACTGAAGATTATCCAAAAACTGGAAAAATACATCAACAAAGAACTACCAGAAATATAATCTGGGTTTAGAGAGGCTGTGGCATTAGAGACATCATTGCCAATGTCGGATGGATCTTGGCTGAAAGCAAAGAGTAGCAGAAGAATGTTTATTTGTGTTTCATTATCTATCTGTGGATCACAACAAATTGTGTCTAACCTTGTGGAGAATGAGAATCCCAGAACACATGATTGTGCTCAGGTGAAGCCTATACTTGGACCAAGAAGCAGTCCTCAGAACAGAGCAAGAAAACACTGTATGCTTCAAAATCAGGAAAGGAGTGTGTCAGGGATGTGTCCTGTCTCCATAGCTTTTCAATTTATGTGTGGAACAGATCATTCAGGATGCTTGGCTTTATGAAGAGGAATGTGGTATTAGAACTGGAGGAAAACTCATCAGCATCCTACAATATACAGATGACACAACCTTTCTTGTCAAAACTGAGGAGGACCTGTAGGACTTGCTGCATAAAACCAAGCACTGTAGTGTTCAATATAGATTAAACCTCAACATCAAGAAGACAGATTCTCACCACTGGGCCAATTGGGAGCATCATGACAGATGGAGAAGAGATTGAATTCGTTAACAATTTCAGCTTGCTTGGCTCCACAAGTAATATTTTTGGCACCAGAAGTCAGGAAATCAAAAGACAAATTTCACTGGGGAAAACTGCTCTCAGGGATCTCTCCAAAAAGTGCTAAAAAGTAATTATATCAGTCTAGAGACTAAGGTGCTCTTGATCCAGGCCATAGTCTTTGTAATTAATTGCTATGCATCAGAGAGCTGGACAGTGATGAAGGGTGACAGAAGAATTGATGCCTTTGAGTTGTGGTGCTGGAGAAGAGGATTGAACATACCATAGACTGCCAAGAGAGAATAAAATCAAGTTTCTCCTTGGAGGCACGGCTCCATCTCAGTCACTTTGGGCATGTGGCCAAGACGGTTCAATCCTTGGAGAAGGACGTCATGCTTAGAAGGGTGGAGGGACAGTTCAACAGAGGAAGACCTCAGATAAGATGAACTGATGCAATAAGTGGGGTAATTGCTGGTAGGTTTGTTAGGAGTCAGTGAGACTGGCTCAGGATAGGGCAGGGTTCAGAGTTATTGTACATATGGTCACAATAAGTCTCAGGTGACTGGATAATACATAACAATAACAATGTTTCATCAACATTTCTTCAGGCTTTAGTGGAAAGAAGTGCTCCTGAGGTCTGAGGCTTGAAACACTGGTCAGTGGTGCAACCACTGTGGAAAGCATTGTGGCGCTTTCTCAAAAAGTTGCAAATAAAGATACCATTTGACCCAGCAATTCCACTACTGGGAATATACCCTAA
>NW_006399895.1:8160283-8161367 GCF_000299155.1 Elephantulus edwardii
GAAGGGTGCAACAATGAATGAATGGAATTCCAAAATCTCTGTAGATGTTCATTGAAATGAAAAATAAACAAACTAAATTAATAAAAAAAAAGACAGCAGAGCAGTAAAAAAAATTAATCTTAATAAAAGTTTACAGAGAGAAAAAAAGAAACACTGGTCAGGTAAGTTGGACTCGGATGGCACGAAGCAAAAATTTCTAATTGAGAACTTTCTTTTTCAAACATTCACATGACCCTTCTGCACGCATATGTATGTGTCCACAGGTGGGCGCACACAGACGCGCACACACACGACTATCAAGTATCAGCATTACTCCACTCATTAGAAGAAAAAATAGAAATCAGCTTAGCCCTCCATTCCAAAACTTGGACCCCCTGATCTACTGTGAGAAAAGCACTTTGTTAGGTGCTATAAAAGGTGTTGAGGCACGGTGCGCTTTTTGAGGACAGTCATAAAAGATTTATGAATGTACTAAATAAATGCTTAGCATGGGTGTGTCTAGAAATGGAGTGGTGGAGTCTCTATAGACCCCTGGAGTGACTAATGAAGCATGAAGGTGTTGGGGCCAATATCTTAGTACACACACTTCCCCTATGTCACTTCTCCCTTCAACTCCCATCCACCAAATGGAGCAACAATAATCAGGAAATCTGAAGCAGTGCAGACTGGAAAAGTTTTCTAAATCCCATAGCTACTTTGTTGTTATTAATTTATTCCATAATATTTAGTTCTTCTCAATAATACACCTTACTTTATAGGTTTTCTGCCTTACACTCCTCAATATCTTCAAACTATCTATTTCCTAACTGGCTCCCCCCACCTTGTAGAATCAGCAATTTGGAAATAGAACTCTTATAGGAAAATGATATGCTCATTTATGAAGAGAATGGGATGATTAAGGTTCAGACCCAAGCAATTATATTTAGGCATCTTAATGCCATATTTTTGTACATGTATATATGTTTATTTTTTTAAATATACTCTATTTGTGGGGGCACTGGCTGAAAATCGCCTGTGACTTCATCCATAGCCACTGGTGAGAGTCAGCGCCCAGAGCCATCAGGGGCTTTAAGCTCGTTGCCCA
>NW_006399895.1:8187158-8189112 GCF_000299155.1 Elephantulus edwardii
ATCCCAGTTGTTAAAAGAGGGAAAAATTTAAGCAAATGTATAACAAATAATTTTGAACATTATAATCTTTTAAGCTTACGGCTAGACGTATTAACAATATCATCATTTCCAGTCCAGAGAGATATGTTCCAATGCAGTACCTATTTTCCATAAATGGTTTTGGTAAGAGGAATGTTGTAAATGTGGATACATTGAAAAAAATTTGTTTTCTCAATGCTGAGATATAATTGTCTTGAAGCCTGTCTTTGATCTTCTGCAGCAAGTGTCTCAAGTCCTCCTTGCCTTCCACAAGCAAGGTTGTTGATGAGTCTTCCTCCAATCTCAATGGAATGTTCTTCTTGATAAAATCCATTTTCTAGAATTATTTGGTCAGCATACATATTGAATAGATACATAGATAAGATACAGTCCTAACACACACCTTTTTTGATTTTAAACCATGTGGTGTTCGCTTGCTCTGATTGCCCAATAGCCTTGTGGTTCTAAGTATAGATTTAATATAAGCCCTTGAATTTCTATTCTTCTCAATGCTAACCACACAGTCAAATACCCTTGCAAAGTCAATAAAACACAGATACACATTCTTCTGGTATTCTCTGCTTTCAACCAAGATCAGAATAGGAGCCCACAAACAAACATTCTATTAATAATATACTCTATCTTATTCTCTCATTGTCATTGAACAGGAACCAACTCATAGCTGATTCTCCATTGGATTTCCAAGGATGGGTTACATCAAGAAAACAAATTTCATCACCATGGGACCAACAGACAACATCATGGTAGGTGGAGAAAGGACTGAAGTTGTCAATGACTTAATCTTGCTTGAATCAACAATCAATACCCTTGGTATCAGCAGTCAGGACATCAGGAGATGTATTATACTGGGCAAGTCTGCCTTCAGGGACTTCTCCAAAATACTTAATAATAATAATAATGTCACTTTGTAGACTAAGATGCTCTGATACAGGCCATGGTCTGATAGCTGGGAAACAAATAAGGATGACAGAAGAACAACTGATGCCTTTGAGTTGTGGTGTTGGGAGAAGGGTATGGAAGATCACATGGACTACCAAAATAACAAACGGATATATCTTGGGGAAATGTGTAGCCAGAGTGCTCCTGGGGGATGAATTTAGCAAAGCTTTTTCTCTCATACATTGTACATGTTGCTAGGAAAGGCTATTCTTGGGAAAGCAAAGTCATGCTTAGAAAGATGGAGGGTCAGCAATGAGATGGGCTGACAATAATGACCATAGGAATGAGCTCAAATGAGTCAGAGATGACGAGGATGGCACAAGATAAGACAGAGTTCATGTCTATTGATCATAGAGTCACTATGAGTCATGCTGAACTAAATGGCACCTATCAACAATAAATCATACTGGATAAGATTACCATCCTATTCCTGAGGAGCCACTGGTGAAATTGAACCACCAAAAAGGTGAGGTCTTTACTTAGTGACACAATGCCTTATGGACTTTAAATAATATCAAAGACTGGGATCAACAATAAAGCCACTGTAAGGGTAGTTAAGGAAATAAATTTTAAAAAAGCAGTATAAGCATGCATTAAATAAGTCCAAATTAGAATCCTGCATTATGCAAAAATGATCATTTATTGTATAATCTTGGACAAGGCTCCTCACCTCTCCTTCAAAATAGTTTATTTTTGACTGTGGTTGATCTTGTTTTACACTGTCCAAACATTTTAACTTCTTGGTTATCTTGTGTCTGCATTCTAGCTATCCTTGCTTCTTTAAATGTGGGATCCATGAATGAATGAATGAAAATCTAACTCTTATGTAAACTTTTGTTAAAATCACAAATAAAATGAAAAATATTATTAATAAAATGTTGTTGTTGTTGTTATGTGCCGTTGAGTCATTTCCGACTCATAGCGACCCTATGCACAACAGCCCTAAACCCTGCTCTATCCTGCGCCAACCGCACCA
>NW_006399895.1:8193717-8216002 GCF_000299155.1 Elephantulus edwardii
GGATGGGTGTGTCAGAGGCGGTGCGGTTGGCGCAGGATAGAGCAGGGTTTAGGGCTGTTGTGCATAGGGTCGCTATGAGTCGGAAACGACTCGACGGCACGTAATAACAACAACAACAATGTCACATTTCCTTATGTCCACTCCTGACTTTTTGTCCACCCAATATAATTGCACAATACAATTGATGAGAAAGAAAAGCTTGTGTTTATCTCAGTTAAAGTCCTCACTATCTAAAATGCAAGGAGGGTTACACCTGTTACACAGCCCACCTACACCTGGTGTCTGTCTGTGGTTTACTGGGCCTACACAAAGAAAAAAAAAACGTGGCTGTTGACTACAACTCAGAGTGGCCCTGTGAACAACGGATCTAAACCCTGCCTCATCCTGTGCCATTCTCACCATCTCCAACCTACTTGAGTCCTTCATGACAGTCACAATGGCAACTGATCTTGAGGATTTTCATCTTTCATGCTGACCTCCAACTTCCCAAGCATGATGTCCTTCTCCAAGGACAGGCATCCCTAAAACTCACCCAAAGTATGTAAGACTATATTTCACCATGTTTACCTTCAAGGAGCATCCTCATTCAACTTTCTCAAGAAAAAATCCCTGTTTATTCTCTTGGAAGTCCATGAGATATTCAGTACTTTTCTCCAGCATCACAACTCAAAGATACTAATTCTTATTTTGTTGTCCTTATTCATTGTACAACATTCAGCAAGTAACTAAGAAGACCATGGCTTGGGTCAGATGCATTTTAGTCTTCAAACAGACATAATTTCTCTTTAGTATGATGGAGAAGTCCCTGACAGCAGTTTTTTTCCCCAACACAATACATCTTTTGATTTCCTGATTGCTGGTACTAAGGCTGTTAACTGTGGTGCCAAATAAAATGAAATAGTTTACAAAAAAAAAACCCAAAAGAACCCGTGGCTGCATTAGGTGGACTGTGAAAGGAGAAAAGTACTAGCAAGGACCATTGATAGTTATAATTTCAGAACATAAAAATATAGAACATATATATAGTCTGTGTTTCATATTACATGTTTCCAAATATCAAAACAACATTGTGCTAATAAAAATGATCTTATTAATTCTATCTCCACCTCACACTCTACCTCTTCTGCTTTTCACAGGTACATCCAGAAAGACATTCAAAGAACAAGGATTTTAAGTCAGGTGGATTTGGAGAATTATAACTTTGTCATGTTTTCTATTGTATGACTCAAACTAAGGTACTTAACCTCTCTGAGCCTCTGCTCCTCTGCAAAATGTGGATCCTAATACCTAGCTTATCCAGGTGTGAAGGTGGAGTGAGACAGAATTGCTAGAGCACTGCCATAGGACACATACCATGGGCAACCCTTCCAAAGGACAGCCTGTGGGAAAACACAGCCTTCCAGGGAAGAGCTCAAGCTCTTTAACCTGGAATAAAGCCTCTTCTGACATAGCCTTTCCTCTCTTCTCTCCACTGTCCAGTGTGGCCTGCCCAGAAGCTATAGTGAACCAACTCCAATTTCCCGAGTATACCTTCATCTCTTATACTGCAGTACCTTATCATTTTCTCTGGAAGGCCAACCTATGTTGACTTGAAAACAACCACTAACCCTCAAGATTCAGCACAAGTATCAGTTCCACTGAGATTATGTGTTGACAATTCTCCACAGTTCTCTCACATTTCTGTGTACCTTACAAGAAAGATACCATTGCATTATAGTCCAAACCACCTTTTCAAGGATGTTTGTATATCAAATAGCTATGAAAGACAGAGAAGGCATCTCACTCTGGAGAAAAGCAGGCATTTTTATTGCTCTTTATAAAAGATATAGGTTCATGGCGAGCTGTGGTGGCCTGGTGGCAAGAAGCTGCACTGCAATCCCAGAGACACACGGTTCGAATCCACCAGATGCTCTGCTGGAGGAGGAACAATCTCCTCCTGTACCAGTCAGATCAGATTTGACAGTACACACACACATACACACACTAATAAAATTTAAAAAAATGTAAAAAATATATAGGTTCCCTAGATTAGTATACCTATCTTATAACATGTGAAAGAATTACCTCTTTATGCATTACCCTGTGGGATTTAGAAAACTGATGAAAAAATTCACCAGTTTCTCAAAAGTGAGAATTTTATCTTTAACACAAGAGTCTCCTGTCTTCTTCTGTATCCATAAAGCTTCACAAAACTAACTTATTAGCTTTTAAGAAGGGTAAAAATCTGAGGAAGGCCCTTCATATTTCTTAGCATTATCCTTCTTTCTTTTTCATATTAAAAAAAAAACCACAAAAAAAAACACCCCAAAACACAACCCAAAACCAGAAAACCAAACCTGTTGCCATGAAGTTGCTTCAAGGCTCCAAAGCTGCACATCCCTTACACAAGGAGATTGTATTTCCCACACAGAGTGGCTGGTGATGGATTCTTACTACTAACCTTTTTGGCTAGCAGCCAAATATTGTAACCATGTTACCATCAGGTCTCTTTCATCCTATCTTTGAGGAGCAAATTGCTCATAAGCTCCCTTATCCTAACATATTAGACTTTGTTGTGGTGGTTTTTATTGTTGTTCGGTGCCCTTGAGTACAATGCATAGCAACGCTATCAACAAAAGATCTGAACCCTGTTCTATCCTGTGCCATCCTCACACTTCCTGACACACAAGAGCCCTTTGCACCAGTAACCATGTCAATCTACCTGGTTGACGGTCTTCCTCTTCTTCACTGACCCTCCACACTTCCCAGAATCATGTCCTTCTCCAAGGAATAGCCAGCCCCTTCTAGCAACATGCCCAAAGGATGTGATGAGATGGTTTCAGTGACTGGGATAATGGGAGTAAGTGTGTCACAGAAAATACGATTGGCTCAGGATAGAGCAGGGTTTAGGGCTGTTGTACATACTGCCCCTATGAGTTGCAGGCGACTTGATGGCACATAAAAACAACATCACATTGTCAGATGCAGGGTATTTTTCAGTTGTTTTATATGCATGTGAAAGATGGACAAAGAACTAAGAAGACTAAAGAACTGAAGGTCTTGGGGGGTGGCGGTGCTGGCAGAGAGCACTGTATATCCCTTGGATTTCCAAAAGAACAAACAAATCTTTGCCTTAGAGTCTGAAATGACACATGGCTGACCCTTAAGTGAGTTTTCAGAGGCAGTACATCTAATAGGAGGAGACTGCCCATCTTTCTCTCCCAGAGCAGTTGGTGAATTTGAACCACATGCCTGTAGGATTGCAGTGCAGCTTCTTAGCACCAGGCTACCAGTTGCTGTTGTTAGGTGCTGTCGAGTCGAGTAGGACTCCTAGCGACCCTATGAAAAACAGATCTGGCACCTCAAAGAGAAAAAGATAAACAACCCAACAGCAAAATGGGCACAGGATATGAAACTTCACCAAAGACATTGAGATGATGAACAAGCACATGAAGAAACATCCCAAATTCATAAGCTATCAGAGAGATGAAAATCAAAACAACTATAAGGTATCATCTCACCCCAGTAACCATAGCAAAGTTCAACAGAGCAGCAAACAATAAATGCTGACGCAGCTGTGGAGAGATTAGAATCCTTATTCACTGTTGGTGGGAGTGTAAAATGGTGCAACCACTGTGGAAGGCTGTTTGACACTTTCTCAAAAAGTTGGAAGCAGAAATACCATTTGGCCCAGAAATTACACTACTGGGAAACCAGAACCATCATCCAAACAGATATATGCACTCCCATGTTTACTGCTGCATTATTTACAATAGCAAAGAGATGGAAGCAACCCAAGTGCCCATCAACAAATGAATGGATAGAAAAACTGTGGTATATTTATATAATGGAATACTATGCAGCAGTGAAAACAATAAACTTGTAAAACATTACACAACATGTGGGACCATGGAACATATCATGCTGAGTGAAATATCTCAGTAACAAAAGGACAAATACTACATAGCACCACTGTAATAAAGCAGATCTGACATGGAGGGTTGGGAGGAGAATAGGATAAGAGTGGACAGATAATGACCATTGCATTGGAACAGATGAAAGAACTGTCTAAAATTAATATATCACTAGGCATTGTACATATGACAATAGCCCAGAATAAGAGCTGTATCATTGCAAAATGACTGGAGGAGGGAGAGGTAAATAATTGTGTAACACTGAATGAATAGTAAAAAAAAAAGTGAATGAGAGAGGAGGAAGGGGGAAATGTGCAACAATCAGTGAATGAAAATCTAACTTCTCTGTAAATATTTAAAATCAGAATTAAAATTTTATTTAAAAAAAGAAAAACAGATCTGAACCTATCCTATCCTTTGCCATCCTCATATTTCCTGACATTTTAGAGCTCATTGCAGCGGTGACTGTCCCAATTCACCTGGTGGAGGGTTTATCTCTCCTTCGCCAACACTGTCTTTCCAAGCATGATGTCCCTCTTCAAGGAATAGCCTCTCTTAGAAACATGCCTGAAGTATATGAAACCAAACTTAATCATCTTTGCCTCCAAGGAGCACTGTGGCAACACTTTCTCCACAATTTGTTTGTTATTTTGGCAGTCCTTGCGAAGTTCAGTACTCTTCTCCAACACCACACAGCTCAAAGGTATCCCTTCTTCTTTCTGTCATTTTCCATTTCTATTTTTCAATGTACAGTTATAGATGCATTCCAAGTTATCAGAAAGACTATGGCCTGAATCAGATGCATCTTAATCCTCAAACTGATATCAGTTCTCCTCAATAATTTGGAGAAGTCTTTAACTATAGACTTTCCAGTGCAATATGTCTCCTGATTTCCTGACTGCTGATACCAAGGGTGTTGACTGTGGATCCAAGTAAGATGAAGTTGCTGACAGTTTCAATCTTTATCTATCATAATGTTGCCTATATTAGTCCAGTGACAAGAATTTTTGTTTTGATATTGAGACGCAATCCATACTGAAGGCTGTATTGATCTTCTGCAACAAATGATCCAAATCTTCACTTTCAGCAAGCAAGGTTGTGTCATCTGCACTGCATAACAAAGATTAATGATGAGTCTCCCTGTGATCTTGATGCCACATTCTTCTTCATAGAATCCTTATTCTTGAATAATTTGCTCAGCACACGGATTGAATAAATATGGAGAGAAAATACAATCCTGATACACTCCCTTCTTAATTTTAAACCATGTTGTATTTCCTTACTCTGTTCATACAAAGCCTCTTGGTCTATATATAGGTTTCACATGAGCACAATTTAACTGCTCTAGTATTCCCA
This sequence comes from Elephantulus edwardii, assembly GCF_000299155.1. NCBI lineage: Eukaryota > Metazoa > Chordata > Mammalia > Macroscelidea > Macroscelididae > Elephantulus > Elephantulus edwardii. The sequence goes on from NW_006399895.1 coordinate 8,198,967, forward strand.
TTCTTTTCCATTTTAGCCGTAACTTGCTATGATTCATACAGTCAAATGCCTTTGCTTAGTCAATCAAGTATAAATTTACATTATTCTGGTATTTTTTACTTTCAGCCAGGATCCATCAGATATCAGCAATGATATCTAGGAAGCCACCAGAGCCTCCTAGAAATCTATCTTTGAAAAAAGTATAGCCAGCGTGCCCCTTAGTAAGGCTTATAGTAAGACTGTGTAGGTGAACACTTCAAAGTGTTCACAGTATTATTAGAAGAGGTCAATCCTTAGAGAAGGACATCAAGCTTGCAAAAATAAAGCGTCATCAAAGGTAAGGGAGATGGATTGACACAGTGACGGCAACAAATACGCACAGTTGAGGTCATGTGGATAGTCCAAGATCAGGAAAGGTTTTGATGTGTTGTATATGGTACAGCTACGAGTCTAGATAACTTGTGGCCTTCACAGTAGCCCATTGAAGTATTATGTTTATTCCCAGTAAATAGATGAAGTTTGCAAATATATCTAATCCTAAAATTTTATCTCTAGTCTAGCAAGCCACCAAAACTATGCCTTTAACCACTGCATAGAGTAGCTATCACCCGTATATGTAAGGTACTGTGCTGTAACGTCTAGCATATTCAATTATTGAACAAGCTCTTATGTGATTTATGGTGCTTAGTACATTATATAAAGAGCTCTGGTGGCTTACTGGTGAGGAGCTGCACTGTCATTCCCAGGCACATGGCTCAAATCCACCAGCTGCTCCGCTGGAAAGGATGGGCAATCTCCTCCCCTATGATTTACTGCCTCTGAAAACCTGCTGGAAGCTCAGCTGAGTTGGTTCTGACTTAATGGTACCAACCTTCTCCATATCTATTCAATCTGTGCTAATCAAATTACTGAAGAAGCTGGACTCTATGAAGGAAAAGGGCATCAAGATAGGAGAAAGAGGGAGGGAAAGAATAGGAGGAATACTCATCAACAACCTGTGTTATGAAGATGGTACAACCTTGCTGGCTTAAAGTGAGGAGCATTTGCAATGCTTGATGCAGAAGATCAAAGACAATAGCCTTCAATATGGATTATGTCTTCTACCAAGACAAAAATTTTCACATTATGATAGATGGGCAAAAGACTGAAATTGCCAATGATTTCGTCTTACCTGGATCCATTAGCATTGTTGTTGTTATTAATATAGAGTTGGAACTGACCCATAGCTGACCCTCTGGTGGGCTTTCAGAGGTAGTTAATTGCATGGGAGGAGACTGCCCATCCTTCTGTGGAGCAGCTGGTGGACTTGAATCATGTGCTTCTTTCCATTAGGCTAAAAGAATAAAAAGATGTATGCATCGGGAAGTGCTGAAAAGGAACTCTTCAAGGTATTGAGGAGTAATGTTAGTTTGAAGACTAAGATGTGCCTGATTCAAGCCATGGTCATTTAAATAACTTGCTATGTGTCTGAGAGCTGGACAGTGAATAAGGATGTCAGAAAATGAGTCAAGGCCTTTTGAGTTGTGATTTTGGAGCAGAGTACTGAATATCCCATGGACTGCCAAAAGAATAAATAGATATATCTTAGAAAAAGTGCAGCCATGGTATTACTTGGCAGCTAGGATGATGAAGCTTCACCTTACATACTTGGTTTATGTTGTTGGAGAAGGCTATTTGTTGGGAAGGGACATTATGTTTGGAAAGATGGAGAGTCAGCACAAGAGGATGAACCTTGGAGAGATGTGATTGCAACAATGCGCTCAAGTATTTCAGAGATGATGAAGACAAGGTTCATGTCTGTTGATCATAGGGTTGTGATGAGTTGAACTTGACATATAACAAGAAGCAGCAGCAGAAGCAGCAGCACATGCTATATATGGAGCTCTGGTGGTCCAGTTTGTAAGAAGTTGTGTGGCTAAGCCAAAGAATACAACTTTCTGGGTGTTTGAATCTACCAGTGGCTCTGAGATGCACAGTTTCCTCCATGTGATTTACAACCTCCCATAACTTACTGGAGGAGGGAGCTGTGTTGGTTTAGGGGTAAGGAGTTGTGTTGCCAACCCAAAAACTTGTGACTGGAATCCATCAGCTGCTCTGCAGGAGAAAGATGGACAATTTTCTCCTGTTTGACTTTCAGCTTCTAAAAACCTGCTAGAGTGTCAACTATGAGTGTTCTAGCTTGACAACAATGAGAAAAGGGTATGTAATTATCAATACATGAGATAAAATGAGTTCATGTAACAAATTATATAAAGAAACGGTGCTGTAAGTTCTGACACAAAGAGATGTTCCACCAGAAAACAAAGTTTTACTTTTTTAAAAAGAGTAATACAATAGAGGAACAACATTGAAATAAAAAGAGATAAATTCTATTTGAGTCATCACTAGGATTTGTAACTGATTTTTGTTTTTAATTTTTTTGTAACTGTTTTTTAGTAAGTCTCAGTTTCTCCAACTTCAAACGGAATTAGTACTTCCACTCACTTTCACTGTTGTTAATGCTGTTGAGTCACCTGTGACTCACAGCGACACTATGTACAATAGCTCTGAGCCCTGCCCTAATTTGAACTAATCTCATTGTCTCCAACACACCTACCTCCATTACCCCAGTCACTGAGCCAATCTATCTCAGCCAGAGTTTCCTCTCCTGGGCTGTCCCTCACCAAGCACAGGGGGCCCTTCTGGCAATATGCCCAAAGTACATGAGACAGAGCTTCAAAATCCTTGCCTCCAAGGAGCAGTTTGATTTTACCTTCTCCAGGACAGACTGGTTTGTTCTCATGACAAGTCATGATATGTTCAATACTCTTCTCTAGCACCACAACTCAAAGCATTAATTCTTATTATATCATCCTTTGTCATCATCCAGCTCTCTGATGCATAGCAAGCAATTGTGAAGGCCATGGCTTGGGTCAGGCACACCTTAGTCTCTAGACTGACATCATTGCTCTTCAGTACTATGTAAAAGTCCCTGATAGCCGATTTTCCCAGTGCAATTTGTCTTTTGATTTTCTGACTGCTGGTGCTAAGAGTGGTGATTGTAGAACTAAGCAGGCTGAAATTGTTAATAATCTCAATCTCTTTTCTATCAGGCTGCTGTAAATTGGCCCAGTGGTGAGCAGCTCTGGTTGTCGGGGTTTTTTTTTGTTTGTTTTTATATTTGGCTTCAATCCATATTGAAGACTGCAGTCCTTGACTTTCTGCAGTAAACACCTCAGGTCTTCAGTTTCAGGAAGCAAGGCTGTGTTATCTGCATAATATAAGTTGAGTCTTCTTCCAATTCTGATGCCACTTTTGTCCTCAAGTCCAACCTCCTGAATGATCTGTTACATATATAGATTGAAAAGGTATGAAGGCAGGATTTTGAACTAAGTCATATTTTCTTGCTCTGTTCTCACGAAGGCTTCCTGGTCCAAGTATAGGTTTAGTATGAGTTATAATAAACATAAAATTAAAACATGAAAGCCGAGGAAGCTCTGGTGTCTTAGTGGTAAGGAATTGCAATGACTAACGCAAAGGCATGAGGTTCAAAACCTCTAGCTGCTTCCCAGATAAAGATGGGCACTCATGCATGTCCTGTGCAATTTACTGCTTCTGAAAACCTTCTGGAGGGTTAGCTACACGTAGTTCTAACTTAACGGTACACAACAATATGAAATCTCTAGGTAATTGCAAATTTCATACTTTGATCTAATTTAATCAATAAGAGTAAGTTTTACTATCCAGCATGGGATTTAAAACCCCTTCGAACTCATTGCCCTTAACCTCAGGAAATATTCACACCATTTATGTTCTTCCCAGTCGGACCAACTTCTATGCAAGTAGCCTGTCAAAGCCTGGTCCCCCACAGCAATCCTGCTCTGAGCACAGAGCCTTTCATGGGCATAATTCTCAACAAATTGGAGAACTTGACCAACTTGAGAAAGAGATAATGTCTCCCCCAAAAGGTAATTATTCATTTTAGGGTACATTTTGCAGTTGTTTTAAAACCAGTACTGCGTCTGATGGGGGCAGGGAGATATCAGAGTGGTCCTCAAATGTGGGGGCTTATCATCCGGAGATGCCTGCAGTCTGGCTGACAAATCCCTGAAGTGGGAAACAGATTTCCCTCCACTGGGCCTCTGCGTGTGAGGGACGGAGGGGGATGGGCAGGGGCCATCAGGGGAGAAGTCTCCGGCCTTTCCACATCTCTCAACACCATCCCTCTCCCACCTTGCCTCCCCCTTTCTGAATCCCAACAAGCCGGCGGGAGAGGGGCCCTGGGGGGCAGCCTGGCCGGGAGGCTTGGCCTTTGTGGCTCTGCCCTCGAAGGTGGCGCGGCGCAAAGGGGGCGGGGACGCCAGCCGGAGACCCTCAGCCGGGGCCTGACCCCCAGGTGCATTGTCCGGCAGGTCCCGCCCCCTCCTCTCGGGGCCGCGACCCGGCCGCCACGGGACTCCGTCCCAGCGTCTCCCTCCGCCGGCCGCACCGACCTCCTAGTCCCCAGACCAGGGGCCAGATGTAGAAAGTAGTCCCCTGGCCAGCAGCGGCCGCGCTGTCCACTCCGCCGCCCCCGCCCCCTCCGGGCGCCTCACTCCGCCTCCAGGCCGGACTCTCGGCCCTCCCCCCTTTCCCCGTCGGCGAGCGGGTGTCCGTGCGCCGGCCTCGCCGCCACCGCAGAGCCGAGCGGCCGGCCGCACCACGCCACGCCGGTGCCAGAGCGGGAGTACTGGGCTACGCGCGCGTCCCGCTGCGGCACGAGGAGCGCTCGGAGGCCAGAGGCGAGGCGGGGGCCGGCGGGCGGACAGTGGCTGCGGGGCGCCCGGGGAGCATGCCCGTGTAGCCCCGCCGAATGGCGCCTTCTCTGCGACCCCTTGCCCGGCTGCGGCCGCCTGGGATGCTGCTCCGCGCGCTCGTGCTGCTCCTCGGCTGTGTTCCAGGTGGGCACGTTTTCTTCGGCGTTTCTTTGGAGCCTGTAGGGCTGGAGCAGGCGCGAGCGGGATGGGGAGAGATGAATCAGGGGTATGGGGGGCGGGGTCATCCGCGGTGGCGCTGGTCACCGGCTCCTGCGCCCTCCCCGGGGTCCGTCTGGAGCGCTGGCTGGGCTATAAGTTACCGGGGGCTCTCCGGGGGCCGGTGTAGGGCTGCTGGATCCAATCCCCAGGCCCGCGCCTCCCCGCTGCGCTGTCCCGCTGTTGAGCTGCAGTGTGTCGCAGGGGCTGCTGTCCACTCTCGTCCCTTCCTCCTCGCGCCATTGTCCCTGCTCCGGCCGTCCCCGCCTCCACGGCCAGCCCGGGCTCCACGCCACCCGCACGCCGGGGCCTCCGCGGCCGCACGTGGCTTTATTTATATTGTTTCCTTAGTGGCAGCCTCGCTGCGCAGGGGGCGCCGTGGTTCCCCGCAGCTTTCCCTACGTCGGAGGGGGGTCCCCCACGTTTTCGGGCGGGATCTGAAATAGGTGAATTCCGCGCTCAGGTCAGCACCCCCAGTGTCTCTAGTTTCCTGGATCTGAATTGAGTGAGGACGCGACGGGAGGGGGTTAGAATTGGAAAGACAAGAGAATTTAAAAGTTCCCTCTGACCTATCTGTGCCCCTGAAGGGAGGAAGGTACTGGAGGCTGAAAAGTCCTTTCTAAATAGGACTTAATCCCCAGCACCCAGGTACTTTGGGGTCAGGTCGAGGTATGCACGAATCTGAAGGCTGTTCCAAACCCTAACCTTGGATAAACTAAATTTTTCTTCTTTTGCTTCCCCGTTGGTTTCCTCAAAGAGATCAAAGTGTAAAGTGGGGGGAGGTGGAGAGGGAGGAGAAGTGTTTAGGAGATCGGGCTATTTTATTGATTTACAGGTTACAAATGCCGGACTTTCCTTTTTCTGGAGGAGTTAGTTTTCTGTTAGCATGAGAAAAGGATCAAAGTCAGATGTGGCTCAGAAACACAATGGGCGCCTTCCGGAGTGGTGCGAGCAGCGCAGGGCTGTTAGAGCCGCTCGCATTGCCCTGGGCAAACATCAGGGGAAGTAGGGAGCTTGGGCGTGGGAGCGTGACTAGTGTGTGAGGTTTCCGAGGACCTCCGTTGATGAGAAACAGGAATCAATTCCGGGGATTTGTAATCGTGGATTCAAAACACCAGGAGAAGGATAAAACTTTCCCCTTAACCTTTAAGACTCTACTCGGCTCCTATCAGTATGCAGCAAACACTTAAGCTTGATTTGCAGTAAATGCAGGAGGTGACGAGGTATTAGTTGATCCTTGGATGTTTTATCCTGCAGGGGCCCAGGAGCGATGTGCATGCTTAGGATATTAAAGCTTTTCCTCTGCTCTGATAAAAATATGTATTGGTTGATTAAGCAATCTCCTGTTCCTATTATACAGTAAGGACCAATTAGTCACACGTTCTCCCCCCCCACCCCCAAACAGTTTGTAGTTTAAAAATATTTTTTTTAAAGTTTCTTAATCCGATCACCCACTGGGTACAAGCAACAAGAGTTACCAACTTTTCAAAGTCTATTGTTTGTCGTTTAAATACCTATCTTGCTTTGCAGAAATTAAGTAAATGGATTTCTTTCAGAGAGAGGAGACAAGGCCTTTGCTCTAAGAGGGCAGATATAAAAAAAAAAAATACAACTTGTAATTTATCACAAAAAAAAGAAACCTATTTTCCAAAAGAGTATGTGCCACTGGTTTCCCAAACACTTCAAGGGACAAGGAAATAAACTTGCTTGTTCACAGAGTTGGAGTTTTGCTAATGATTTCTTGTAAAATTAGACTTTTACGACTTACCCTGTTCAAGATCTTTTTGACAAGCTTGTAAAAGTAGCAAACAACTTGTGCTCATGAGTTTTCCTGATGAATTTAGATGTCTAGCAAGGAACTGGTGAACAGGATCCTTACAAAAAAAAAAGAGATTTTCTAAATCTTCCCTATGTGTTTATTGTAGTTTTGTGAAAAGGTAGTTTTTCATATTGATCGGAAAATTTTACTGAAACTTTATTAGGAGTTTGCAAAGTTAATATGACTTATAAAACTTTATCCCCTTAAATACAGAATATATGTTTTACAGTTGTGTATAGTGTTAAGAAACTGCTTTATACCTGTAATTCTGGATATACCTCTCCTTTTTCCCTTTTAGGAGTTTGGTGCTTTAGCGAACTGTTTTTTATAAAAGAACCACAGGATGTAACTGTCACAAGAAAGGACCCAGTCATTTTAGACTGCCAGGCTCATGGAGAAGTCCCTGTTAAGGTTACATGGTTGAAAAATGGAGCAAAAGTGTCTGAAAATAAACGGATCCAGGTTCTGTCTAATGGCTCCTTATACATCAGTGAGATTGAAGGCAAGCGAGGAGAGCAGTCTGATGAAGGATTTTATCAGTGTCTGGCAATGAACAAGTATGGAGCCATTCTTAGTCAGAAAGCTCATCTTACCTTATCAAGTAAGTGGGAGTTTTTTTAAAAAATTCTTGATTGTTGAGTTTTGATTGGTGCATTTTGATGATTTCTTGAGTTTTAAAGGTAATGTCACTAACAGTCACACCTTAAAAAGCTTATTGGTGCTAAGTAAGGTATATAGAGAAATTTTTCTGTCTTATGTGGTATAATAAAATACAAATGAGTGAGTAACGACAGAAGTCATATTAGGCTGAGAATGCTTAGTAAAATACAATCTCTTAAGAGGATTTTATTTAAATTTCAAATGTTTCACCCTATGAGAAGAAATGGATGTAGAAGTTTACCTAACACAACAAAAGCTGTTTTTAAATCTCATCTCTTGGAAACTAGTAATTAAATCTCCAGCAAATCCTTCTCCTTTGTAGATGACCCTCGAGTGTTAAATCTGTCTTGTAATGCAGCTTCCCATTTCTCTGACTGCTCTTAGATCACCCATGTTGCTTTTTAATTGTAAGAGAGGGCATTGGTCACTAACTCTGGAGCCTTTGAAGTATTTCTTGTCTTTTCCTGCTGGGAGGGAAAGAGATTAAGGCCATTTCCATATTATGCCTAATGGACTTAAACCAGATCTGCTCACTCCCCCCCCCCTGTCATAAATTTTGCTGTGTAATGATTTCCTTTGTATGAACAACCATTCATCCACGCAATCTATTGCTCAGTAGTTGATTGGTAACTAATTGTTGCATGTAAAGATGCCCTGAGACAGGTACAGAATTTTTTTTCCCACTGAGATTTTCCAACTACTCAGGCAGTCAGGTACACCAGGCTTAAAATCTTAAAAAATGAAAGCACAAACACTGCACCTTAAAAAGTTTTATAGACATTTCAGCTTCCTGGTTTTATTAAAACACACAGCATAGATTTTTGCACTGCACGTACAAATTAATCATTTACAAGGCAGATAACAGAAAGAGGAATTTATCGAGATAAAGGCACAATATTTAGAAAAGAACTTCTTCAAGATCTTCACAGTGATATTTAGGAAGTTATTAGCAGTAGTTTCAAAGGTGATTATAACATGTAAAACTCTGTGACTGTATTTTTATCCACTCTTATCTTAGTAATTGATTTTATCTTTAATAAAAATTATGGAAAATAAAATACAAAGTTTTTTGTATAGAAATGAATCAGAAAATTAAAGAAATTCCTAATTCTGGGCTTCTACCACAAAGAAAATTACACAAACCTAAGAGTATTTTAAATAAGCATTTTTAGGGGAGCTCTGGTGGCCTAGTGGCAAGAAGCTGCACTGCAATCCCAGAGGTACATGGTTCAAATCCACCAGATGCTCTGCTGGAGAAGGAGGAGCAATATCCTCCTGTACCAGTCAGATCTGATTTGATGGTACATGCACATAAAATAATAAAAATTAATAAAAAATAAGCATTTCTGCTGTAACCATTGGCTAATGTTTTTTTGTTTAATAATGACTTTTCTCTAAAATATTGGAGGGGAATTCTGGTGGCTTAGAGTTGTAAGAAGGTGTGCTGCCAATACGAAGACACTGGGCTCAGATCCTCCAGTTACTCTGCAGGAGAAAGATGGACAGTCTCCTTCTGTGTGATTAACTGTCACTGAAAACCTGCTGGAGGGTCAGCTATAAATCTGTTCTGACCTGATACATAACAACTGCTTTCAGGATTATGTGCTTTACACGTTTGTATTTTTTTTCCCAATTACTTTTTGCCTAATTTACAATTTCTTGATAGCGTTTTGATTTCCCACCATTTGTAGTATGTGGAATCTTGTTTTCACCTACTTTTTGAATACCTTACAAGGGAATGGGGGGGAGGGAGTTGGACGGTGGGAGGAGGGGAGTACTTAGACTTTGAAAAGATGAAGCATTTCCGGGCCTCCTGAGGAGCCTCACAGAATTCTAGAACTCTCACAAACATTTGAAAATACCCAGAGCTATCTAGCTTCTGAAATACAGTCTAAACAGAATTTGATGGGTGTAAAACACAAAATTAGTACTGTTTGGGGGGGGGGTAATTTTTTAGTACTTTACCTGTTTGTATTTTTATAAAGTTATATTTAATAGTAAATCTTTAGCCGTTTGTCACCTTGAAGGCAACAGAGTTGAAATAGTTAAACATATTAATAGCTTTATTAATATTAATAGCAAATTATAAGCACAACCCCCACCCAAACCAAACACATTCCAGTAAAAACATCATTGCTTGTTTATATTGTTATTTTATATTGTTATTGTTATGTACATGGAGTTGGAACTGACCCTCCCTTGGGTTTTCAGAGGCAATTAATTGCATGACAGGAGGTTGCCCATCTTTCTCCCTCAGAGCAACTGGTGGATTCGAACAGTGTACCTTTGTAATCTTTGAATCGACAGTGCAAATCCTACAGAATAACTCTTCAATCATTTAATTAGGGACCATAGTCTTTATATGCACGCGTATTCTTTAACTGAGGAGACATTTTACTTTGAAAATGTATTCAGTTTTATATATTTTAAATAAATTCATAGGGAGTTGTTTTTTCTTTAGAAGTATGTTGAGTTTCTTGAAGATTCTGAATTCACAAGTAAATAACAGAACTAATGTGCTCTTTTATTTAACAGACACATTAGTTCTGTTGCGCGTACTGTAAGCTACCAATGACTTTATCCTCTCTTCAGGATAAAGATGTTATACATATTAAACAGAATAGGCATTAAATGGACATTCTGTTGTGGTGATTTTTTTTTTCTTTTTAAGCTAGTTCTCTCCTAGATAGTGATAGCAGTGGGGTGCAAGTGTGAGCTTTTTATTTTCTTGATCACAGCTTTTGTCAGCAAGCGTATCTTTCAGTTCAGAAGTGTAATGGCACAGCACCTGGAAACCTAAAACTTTAATCTGTGTAGATTTTAGATTTTTAAACACAGGCAATCAAGTCTTAGTTTCTAAACTTAGGAAGTAGAAGCTGAAAGTTGCACTCTAGGCAGGAATTCCATTATTCATGTGTAAATTAGGAATTCACAGGGTTAAAAGGTTAGAAACTGGCCAGGATGAGGTTTACCCTTGTGATAAAGAGCAGATGACCCTCATTCATTGACCAAAGCTTTCATGTAGCTCTTCTGCAAAGTTAGTTATTGCCATGAATTGTTCTTGAGGAATGCAGAAATTCAAATGTGAACAGGCCTTTCCTTAAGTGTCACTATGGAGCCTTATCTCCCAAGCACATCAGAGCAGGGCTGCAGGGACAAGGTTCCTCCCTAAAGGCCTGAAGGCTTTGCTTTCCTGTTCATCCAAGCACAAAAGAATTCGTCTAACGTTTTTCTAAGGCATCCCATTTTAAAAGGAAAATATAGGGTTAAAGTAATATTTAGCTTTTAAAAAGAGTAATCCTTTTTTTTTTTATAGTGGCTTTATGTTTTCATGTAAGTAGGACAGAAAGGGGAGTGATGTAGGAGGCCCCTTTCCTAGTTTCATGCAGTAGTGAGTAAGAACAAGGTTAAACCATGACCCATAAATTTCAGTATTTTAAAATTTTGGCAAATTGAGTTTTCACTTGCATTGGTGTTAAGTCTTCATCATACAAATTAATTAAAGGTTTTAGGAGTAAGAAATAATCTATGACCATCTTGATGTCGCTTTCATTCTTAATGTTGAAATAAGTAAGATGAATTTTGTAGGAAAGCATTAGGGTGGTAAAGTGATCTCATATTTCAACAAGTTTAAATTAAGATAAGAGACATTTGAGAGATGTAAAGAAGGAGGAGGACGGTGCTCTGTGGTGTGTAAAAGACTGAATGTAAGCTAGTGAGTGAACAGGAAGCTAGTTGTTTATTTCCTTTCTGTAAAAGGTGGAAATTGGAGTCTTAGATCAGAAGGAAAGTGAACTTAAAGCTAAGTTACATTTCTTAGGCTTTTCAAGATTGTTTGCTTGAGTGGAAAATAATTTTGTAAGTATGTGTAGCTGCAAGCCCCTAAAATTCTTGTAACCTTAGGATGGATTCCCCCCCCCCCCACTTCAAAATGTTAAGGTTAATTTTGGAATCAGAAAAGTTGTTTAGGGATACATGTCCTTAACTTTAAGCAACAATAATAATTTCCTTTAAAAGGACTTATTTTAAAATTAAATATATATTGCTTTCCATGGGTAAAGTGTTTATCATGTCAGAATAAATTGAGATGGAGTTTGAGAGGGTTTTTGGGGTTAATAAAAACTGTTCTCTGGAGCTTATCTGTCTTAAAGAGTAAAGCATAAATTATAGTGCAAAGTAGATCTTAAAAATTAAGTTGAAAGAAATTGTCATTTCAAGGGTCATTTAAAAAGGAATGGAGGGGAAAGCAGTATACTGAAGAGAAAAAGAAAAGCTATGATTGTACTAACATCAATTTTTATTTTTACTAATGATTCTGGGCCCAACATGGCTGCATTGGTGCTGGCTTATTGAAACTCATAGATACTGTGAAAGGACAGTTTCTTCTTGCCTTTGTGCACCATTACTTAAGATCAGGCTGCTTTTGCTTGAATGTTTGCCCTAACTCAAGAGTGTCAACACATAAGAAAGTAATTTGATTTTGGAAAAATAAAGCAGAATTGGGGGTGGGTGGGCTCTGATGGCCTAGTGGTAAGAAACTGTGCTGCAATTCCGAAGGTAGGTGGTTCGAATCTACCAGATTCTTCATGAGAGAATCTTCTCTTGTGCAGTTAACTGCCTCTGAAAACCTGCTGAAGGCACAAAACAACAACATCAAGGCTGAATTGATTTATATAGTCTGCTAACGTGATGCTTCTTGAAATTTTTTTTTAAAATAACTTTTAAAGAGAAGAGGTGTGTTCTAAAAGTACATGGTTAACTTAAAATTGGCTGTCTTAAAATTGCCTGAGTCGAGTCATGGCAGTAAAAGTAGCAATACAGCCTTACTTTTGAATGTCACTGGTTTTTAAAGTCTTGTCTACTTAAAAGGTTTATCAGGTGCCTGATAATCTCTAAATAATGGGACTAGTTTTTCCCCACTCTGCAGTTGATTAGTGAGTATCATTTCTCATTTTCAAAACCTGTAACACTATCCTACTTTCACAGTTGTCTAATTTTGAGTTTTTAATGATCCACCAAATTATTAGTAGGATCCACTAAGTAGGAGTAGAATTATAATTTTATTTCAGAGGTACATAAATATATATGCTTCTTTTACTTCAATCCAGCCTCTTAGTAGAATTTTGAGAGAACATACGTGGTCTGTAGCCCCCTTTTGTCAGCTATCTGATTATTTTAAGAGTGAATCCTCCTCTCAGCACTTGTTTGCCCAGAGATTTGTTATCATTGCTTCTGCATTTAACAGCTGGGCCTTTTGAAGTTCAGAGAGCAATTTAAGAGAATAGCGAAAACCAGATCTTTTAAGTCATGTTTTAGGTTAAAGGAGCCTTTTCAATTAATACATAAAATCCATTTGAGGTTACTTTTTGAAAACCTTGATGATATTGTCCACATTTTTGAGTTAAGAAAGACCTTTATCTCTAAAGTGAAGGGTCACTCAGTTAAGATGGATTACTTTCAACTTTTAAACTGGTTAATTACTGGTGAGTATGAAAAATAATCGGTAATGTTGAATCAGCTGTTTTGTTGAAAATCCTGCTTGATTTTTAATAACCGGTATAATTATTCGAATGTCTTGGAAAAGTTCCTAAAAGATCACACTTCAAATTAAGTTTACTGACAGTTGAGACTATTTTAAATGTTTTTGAGAGTTTTTAGTGTCCAGACTCTTTATCAAACCATTTAAATCTTGCTAATTGAGAAAAAGGAAAATACAGTTGGAATCATTGAAGGGGTATTGATGTTTGCCCTGCTGTTCTCTACATAGAACAAGCCTACAGTAAACAAGCCTACAGTAATCAGTAAATCCTGATGATATACAAAAAGGAAGGAAGAAGTCCCAAATTACCTTTAGCAGCTGAAATTCTGGAGCCAAATGAACTCCTGTAGGGAAATGTATCACACAGAATAAAAGAGTCATCCTCATAAAGATATCTGACACTAATCTGACAGATACTTCCCTGACTTTTATAGTCTTTTGTTTTGTTTTTGTTTTGTTTTAAAGCCTGTCAGTACTCAGGAAGAACTACTTTTGATAAGCCTCTAATAGTCAAATTCTTAAAGAATTGAGCAGAAGGCATGGATTAAAATTGTTTATTTTCTTAGTTTTGGCAGGGTTTGCCCTTTCATATGCATATATAGCTTTATTTAGCATTTGTAGTTGTTAGATTAAGCCAGTAAGGGCTGTAGAGAGCAATCATTTTTCAGGGTTCTGTTTTCAAATTTGTCTGCTTCACTGGGCTTTAGCCCTAAGGGATTATTGAAAGAATATTTATTAAAAATCTATAGTAAATACTGTTGTCACTGTTTGTTTTTTTTAAAATGATATTTTGTGCAAACTAGTACTTTGTAAAAGTCATGTTATTTTAGAATAATCCTCTTACAACAGGAGCCCTGGTGGTGTAGGGCATTGCATGCTAACCTGACAACTGAAAGGACTACAGTTTGTATCCACCAGTTGCTTTCTGGGAGAAAGATGAGCAATCTGCTCCCACAAAGATTTATGGCCTCAGAAACCTGGTGGAGAGTAGCCATGACTTGTAAATAATCTTGGCAGCTATGGGTTTGGTTTTGGTTTAGTCTTTTAGTACTATTAAGTATGTGATTTGGAGCACTGGGGTCCGAGTGTTAAGAAGCTGCACTCCAATTCCTAAGGAACACAGCTGTTCCATGGGAGAAGGAGGGCAGTCTCCTTCTGTGCAATTTACTGTCTCTGAACAACCATTGTAAGGTTAGTTACGGGTTGGTTCTGACTCAACAGCACACAACAACAGAATGTGCCTTACACACTGGTTGGCTTATTTTGCAGAGTAGCAGTATTTATTTCACTGCTCCTCCAAAAACAAACAGGAAAGATATTCCTAACTGTAGTCTCTGAACCTTGGCGTAATAGACATTTTGGCCCAGATAATTATTTGCTGTGAGGTAATCCTGCGATGTCATTCACATTCCTTCTGAATTGGGACAACAGCAACAAAAAGTCCACTAAGTAAAACAGTGGTTTTTCTGGGAGAAGTAGAAAACTCTTTTCCAAGTGACACTAAGCAATTTGTTATTTAACCTTTGTCTTGTACTTGATGTTCTACTCGTTTTGGTATTAACAATTTTAAATTTCATGATCAAAGAACTATTGTTTTTCAGTATTGTGAAGGTACTTGATTTTTAAAATGTGTTTGAGTCTTTAATGTTTGTCTAAGTAAGAGTGATTTTAAAAAAAATCCCTTTGCACACAAAATTGCGTGTAAATAATTGCATGCATTGAAAAAACTGCAGTAAAGAGTCTACCCTTCTGAAGGACCATTCATTTAATATTTTACATCTTTTCTGTAGCCATCTAGTCAAAAAGTAAAAGCACATTTTCATTTAGCCCTATTTACTCAGTGCCTTTTATTTTCTGTGTGTGATGGACACTAGAGTTGAAAAGATATGAGAACTCCCCATGTGTGCTAAATGTTAGAGAAAATCTTTTGTGGTGCTCTACACGGAGAGAAGTACAACTATATCAGATTAACAAGCCATAGAATAGCATTTGCTGTGTGGCAGTTGGTTAGGTGAATGGTTAACAAAAATCTTTTCAGCCAGTTTAACAGTAGCATCAACTTTTGTATAGAAGATATTTTACACTCTGTAGAGAAAGATGTATAAAGATGGTAGCGTCTTGAGAGGGCTTCCAGGAATGAATGAAGTAAAAACTAATTAAATATTACTTAGACATCACGTTATGTTAGGGTCCCTCAGAAGTACAAACCATTTGAACTGGGCCAGTAACCTCAGGGTCTGGAGATCTGCTTCTGTGGTGGTGTCAGCCAGTAAAACCCTAAGGGCAGTTGTACCTGGTAATAAATGAAGTGACCAGGAGTCAAACTTAGCAACAGGTTGTTTTTTTGAGTTTTGTTTCGTTGTTTGTTTGTTTTGTTTTTTTTTCTTTTTTAAATGGGGTTGTTAACCAGCACAAGAAAACACAGATAAAATTTTGATAAAATTTTAGATGACTTATTAATAAGCAAGGATTTCAGAGTCTGCCGCTTTTCCAAGGCATTACTTCTTGTGTGTTTATATAATGTCACCTCAGTTTTGGTTAGCTACTTATACATGTAAAAGTTGATACTTCTCCTACATGGTTTTGGCCATTTGTAGAAGTCAACAGCCACTGATGGAAAGTGGCAAATCGAAATAGATAAAGGAGGAAGCTGAGTTTTCAGAACCAACTCATTGCTGACCTTGCGTTGGGTTTTTTGAGACTGTAAATACATGGGAGGAACAGCTGGTACCTTTGGTATAAGCAGAGGTATAACCTGAGGTATAATAACCTCAGTCCAAAATTGGAAAGAAAACAGTACCATTACCTTAGTACACTATACTCATCAAAGAAATATTATCAGTAACTATCATCAGCTAAGCATAAGAAATATGGGGAACAACACTGATACAAGAAACAATAGTCATGTCAGAATAGATTCTAATATTCTTGATACAACAACTTCTTTATGAAATTTGACAAATTCCAGTTTCTGGAAAATATTCTTCATGTTACTGTAATTTTTATTTACTTGCTCAGAGATATGATGGAAAACTGAATAGAATGACGAAGTATTAAGAAATCTAAGTACTAGTGCCTATTGCATTGCTGATGAGCTATATAACTTTAGATAAATCACTTAATTTTGATTTTCTTTTGTCTTTGTAAGAATAGGTAACTAGATGGGAAAAAACAGGGATGGGTGTTGAGTAGTACCTTATTCTTATCTTTTGACCTTGCCATTGTGATTTTAAAGAAATGGTCAATAAATTGACTTTTATAAGTCTAAGCACATTTTTGTTGAGAAAAAAAATTAATTTGGCCATTATTTACTACTTTCAGGAATTCATGTCATAAATTTTCAAAAAAATTTGTCATACAGATGATTCTACTTTTAGATGGAGAGAAACCCAGTATCATTACTGATAATTTGGACTATTCATGTTTTTAACAGTCTAGAAAATAATCCTTTACCTGAAATGAGTTCAGAAGAGTTCTGTTCTGAAGCAGTGTGTAGGTGGTATTAGTTTAAAATGTGTGAGTAGCCAGTAATTAAAAGTTTTTTCAAAACAACTATGAGAAATCATCTCACCCCAGTCAGAATAGCAAAATTTAACAGAACAGCAAGCAACAGATGCTGGTGAGGTTGTGGAGAAACTGGAACTGAATAATCACTGTTGGTGGAAGTGTAAAATGGTGCTACCACTGTGGAAGGTAGTGTGGTGCTTTCTCAAAAAGTTGCAAATAGAGATACCATTTAACCCAGCAATTCCACTACTGGGAATATACCCCACAGAGACCATAACTGACATCCAAGCATATATATGCACACCCATGTTTATCGCGGCTTTGTTTACAATAGCATGGAGTTGGAAACAACCTAAGTGACCATCAACAAACGAATGGATAGAGAAGCTGTGGTATAGTCATACAATGGAATACTACACTGCATTGAAAAACAAGGAACTCATGCAATATTATTCAAAATGGGTGACCCTGGAGGATATTCTGCTGAGTGAAGTATCTCAGTCACAAAAGAACAAATACTGCATGGTGCCACTGTTGTAAA
>NW_006399895.1:8216295-8255099 GCF_000299155.1 Elephantulus edwardii
AATTAATAATAAATTTTTTAAAAGTTACGTTTTTTACTCTATTTTAAAAATACAGTTCTGATATTATTTTATGAGTTACGTGTATGCATTATTCTTTCAACTGAAGTATATTACACTGCCCTCCAGATTCCTCTTAAGAATTTTAAGGTTGAGCTTTCCCCCAGTTTTCAAAAACGGAATTAGCTTTATTCTTACTAATTAGATGTAAAGAAAGTCAGATTAAAATACTGACCTATAAGTAGATGCAGTTGAGGGGGGAAAGCTTAGATGTTAGCATTACAAGTTTTCACAATGAAAATAACAGCTTTTCTTACATAATTTTATTAGTTAATTGTGTTCACAATACAGAGAGTTCACTTTGAAGAGAATTAAAGCCAGAGTTTTGCTGAGTTTGCAGTGCTTTTATTTAAATTTTGACTGATGTGCCAACTTCAGCAAAGCAGTAACGTTATGTAAGTATTAGGAAAAGTTACACCAGTAATGGAATATTTTTTTCAAAGAATACAAGTATCCCTAACCCAGATGATTTACCACCTTTTTAAAAATCTGTCAACATTAATTAATACATGAAAGAAAGTATGTAAGCAGAGGAAGCTTTGTGAAATTTAAGTGTAAATTGAATTGATTTGAAGTCTACCAGATGTGGACTTGGACACTCAGACATTTAGGGAAGAAGTGTTACTGTTTTGCAAAATGTTGAAAAATTGAAAGTGAATCCACAGTTGAGGAGAGTGTGACCAGTTGCTTCTTGTTGAGTATCACTGGATAAATTATGACTCATAGCAGCTCTTTGTGCCAAAATAGAACTGCATCATAGAATTTCCTAGGCTGTCGTTTTTACCAGAGCAGATTTCTAGGTCTTTTTACTCCAAGGTTTGGCTGGTTGGGTATGAATCGCTTTCTTTTTTGTTACCAGTTTAGGACTCAACCGTTTAGTCACCAGAGCTCCTTGATGAGTTTCTTAACCCTCTAGAATTGGCTCTACCATTCTTCATCAGGATGGGGAGAAACGAATAATCAGGTTTGCCTGGTTATACTTTCAGAAGGGAATGCTTTTTATAGAATAACTGAGAAAGGAAACACACTCTTCATTATTTTCTATTACTTCCCAAGCATTTATGTTTCTGGCAGTGAACATTTTTTTAAAAAGACTTAGGGTTCCTTAAAACCCTATATTCAGTAGAAGGTCCTTGCTGCCTAATTTGCCATGTAATTTAATACTTCCTTCTGCTATCATGTGTAAATATCACAGTTGTAGTTTTAAATTTTTCTGTTTTACAAATTTAGGAATATGAAGGCTGGAATAGGTAAGTGCTGGGTCTAAGGACCTAGCCTTAGTTTTAGTTGTTAAATAACAAAATAGCAAGATCTGGGACCAGAGCTTCGATTAGCTGATGTTAGATGGATCTTAGCTGAAAGCAGGGAATACCAGAAGAATGTCTATCTGTGTTTCATTGATTATGCAAAGGTGTTTGACTGTGTGGATCATAACAAACTGTGGCTGACTCTGAGAAGAATGGGAATCCCAGAACATATAATTGTGCTAATGTGAAACCTATACTTGGACCAAGAGGCAGTTGTCAGAACAGAGCAGGGTAACACTGCATGGTTCAAAATTGGGAAGGGTGTACGCCAGGGATGTGTCCTATCTCCATACCTTTTCAACCTGTATGCAGAGCAGATTATCTGAGAGGCTGGGCTCTGTGAGGAGAATTGTGGTGTCAGGATTGGTGGAAGATCTAACAGTCTGTGTTATGCAGATGACCCCACCCTGCTTGCTGAAACTGAGAAGGACCTGAAGCACTTGCTGCAGAGGGTCAAGGACTGCAGCCTTCAGTATGGACTGAGGCTCAATGTCAAGAAGACAAAGATTCTCACCACTGGACCAATTGGTAGCATCAGGATGGATGGCGAAGAGCTTGAGATTGTTCACAGCTTCAGTTTGCTCGGCTCCACGGTCGATACTCTTGGCACCAGCAGTCAGGAAATAAAAAAACGTATTGCGATGGGAAAGTCTGCTGTTAAGGACCTCTTTAAAGTACTCAAGAGCAACGGTGTCTCTCTGGAGACTTAAGGTGCACCTGATACAGGCCATGGTTTTTGCAGTCATTTGTTATGCATCAGAGAGCTGGACAATGACTAGGGAGGACAGAAGGAGAATTGATGCCTTTGAGCTGTGGTGCTGGAGAAGAGTATTGAATGTACCATGGACTGCCAAGGAAACAAACAGATTCATCCTGGAGAGGGTTAAAACAAGCTACTCCTTGGAGGCAAGGATTCTGGGGCTTCGTCTGACATACTTTGGGCATGTTGCAAGGAAGGATGGGTCCTTGGAGAAGGACATCATGCTTGGGAGGGTGGAGGGACAGCACAGGAAGGGAAGACCCTCTATGAGGTGGATTGATTCAGTGACTGGGGTAATCGGGTTGGGTGTGTCAGAGGCAATGCGATTGGCACAGGATAGAGCAGGGTTTAGGGCTGTTACACATAGGGTTGCTATGAGTCGCTAACGACTGGGCGGCACATAACATCAACAAGAACAGTTACGAATTCACAGTGCTTAAAATTCACAGTTTTCCCTGGCTTATTGGAGAGATTGTGTCTTTTCTGTATTCATATACATACTATCAAACTCATAGAAGATGTTAACAGAATTGACATTAAAATTGAAATATCACTTAAGTTTCTTAATTTTTTAAAATTATTTTAATTTTTTTGTACAGCATACTCTTTACCACTAGGCCTATTTAAGATTAATCTTCATTGTTGCAGGAAGTGTTTTTAAAAGAAAAAATTATGTGTTTCTATTTTTTTCCTTTGTTCTGTAATACTGCATGGAATTTTCTGTTTATATTCTCAGCACTGTAAAACTGAGGTCTAGTCACTTTAGAGGCTCAGCATTTGTAGAGATGTCTGATCAAATGGAAGTTTGATCTAAAACAGTGATTTACAGTGTCTTTGAAAAACCTCCAGTGAAGTGGAGACTCTAGTAGGCAAAAGGTTGAGTATTAAATAAATGAGTAAGCACATGCCATATGTATACACAGAAGGAGGATAGAGTGAGCCTATGGTCATTGTGGTAGTATTTTAAATATTTTTTTATTAAGCTATAACTCATATACCATCAGGTTCAACCTTCTAAAGTATTTAGAGTATGGATTTTGTGAATAAATCACCTGGAGGTGAAAAAAACCCCAGACCTCCATATCCATTGTCATTCACTCCTTATGTCTCTTTTTCCCATGCCCCCATGTCAGTCACTAATATACTTTGTGTCTATAGATTTTCCTATTCCAGAAGTTTCATATAAATGGAATAATACAATACTATATGGTCTTTTTTTTCTTGGCATGTTAGCAGGTTGGTGCATTGTAGCATGAACAGAGAGCCTGAGTCCTTTTTATGGCCAAAGAAATATCCTTTTTTAAAATTATGAGTTAAATGAAAGTTTACAGGAAAGTTGGATTTTCATTCATTCATTGTTGCCTTTACCTCCCTTCCCCCTCCCCTAGTCCACTTTACAATGTACCTCTTATTCTGGACTGTTGTCATGCATATAAAGCCTAATCATATATTCCTTTTAAATAGTCCTCCCTTTCATCTGTTGAAATGCATTGTTCATTATCTATCCCATCTTTTCCTAATTTCTCCCAACCCCTTTCCCCATGTTAGCCCTGTTTCATAGCAGTGGTGTTCTTTGTGACACAGATATTTCACTCAGCATAATGTCCTCCACGGTTACCCATGTTAATGTTTTATTAGTTCCTTGTTTTTCAGTGCTACATATTATTCCATTGTGTGACTGTACCATAGTTTTTCTACCCATTCATTCATTGATGGACATTTGTGTTGCTTCCATCTCTTTGGAATTTCTGTGATGAATAACACAGCAGTAAACGTGAGCATCCATACATATGTTTGGGTGGTGGCTCTGGATTCTTTTCAATTCCCAGTAGTGGTGGAATTGCTGTATCAATGGTATTTCTATTTCCAACTTTTTGAGAAAGTACCAGACTGTCTTCCATAGTATTTGCACCATTTTATACTCTCACCGACAGTGAATAGGAGGGGTTCTAGTCTCTCTACATAACCTCACCAGCATTTGTTTTTGCTGCTCTGTGGAACTTAGCTGTTGTTGCTGTGGTGAGATAGTATCTCATAGTTGTTTTAATTTGCATCTCTGATAGCTAAAGATTTAGAACATTTGTTCATTTGTTTGTTTGCCATCTGAATGTCTTCTTTGGTGAAGTCTCTATTCATATCCTGTGCTCATTTTGTGATTTTTAACTTTTTATTTCTTGTTGAGGTGCTGGAATATTCTGTTAATTTTAGATATGAGTCCCTTGTTTCTGTTATTTTAAAGAGATAAAATACTGAAGATACAGCTAAATACACAAGCCCTCCCCATCACACTTCTTTCCCTCTCTCAAAGATACCAATACTCTGGTAAATCTAACACCAAATCTTTCTCTGAAGGATTTTTTAGATACTATTTTTATATGTAGATTAAAAGGTAGTGTGTTTTTCTTCCTGAATATTGTACATAAGCAAAGGTTCTGATGATAAATAAGTATCTTCAAACCAGATAATTGAAGAGATTTTAATAGCCAAGTAAGGAATTATTAAACATTCTAAGGCTAACAATTGGTAGCATCAGGATGGATGGCGAAGAGATTGAGATTGTTGACAGCTTCAGTTTGCTCGGCTCCACGGTCAACACTCTTGGCACCAACAGTCAGGAAATAAAAAAACGTATTGCAATGGGAAAGTCTGCTGTTAGGGACCTCTCTAAAGTACTCAAGAGCAACGGTGTCTCTCTGGAGACTAAGGTGCGCCTGATACAGGCCATTGTTTTTGCAATCACTTGTTATGCATCAGAGAGTTGAACAATGACTAGGGAGGACAGAAGGAGAATTGATGCCTTTGAGCTGTGGTGCTGGAGAAGAGTATTGAATGTACCATGGACTGCCAAGGAAACAAACAGGTTCATCCTGGAGAGGGTTAAACCAGGCTGCTCCTTGGAGGCAAGGATTCTGGGGTTTCATCTGACATACTTTGGGCATGTTGCAAGGAGGGACGGGTTCTTGGAGAGGGACATCATGCTTGGGAGGGTGGAAGGATGGCGCAAGAGAGGAAGACCCTCTATGAGATGGATTGATTCAGTCACTGGGGTAATCAGGATGGGTGTGTCAGAGGCAGTGCGATTGGCACAGGTTAGAGCAGGGTTTAGGGCTGTTGTACATAGGGTCGCTATGAGTCGCAAATGACTCAACGGCACATAACAACAACAACAACAAGGCTAACAATATAGGGCGGTTATTAGTACTGTGTCAGTTTTGGGGAAAGCTGCTAGATAGAAGTTGTGGTTTTCATAATAGAACACAGCCTGCAAGGAGGAAGCTAAACTCACTGCCGTCACTTCAACTCATATTATTAGCAGGAGGAGACTGCCTTTTCTCCTGTGAAGCTGTTGGTGTATGTGAACCACTAGAGTATCATCTTTGGGTTAGCAGTGCAACAAGCTAGGGACTAAGCTACCAGATCTCTTTGAGAGGAATTTAGGGAAGTAAGGACTCCAGCTTTATTAAGCTCTTATTGTGGTGTCCCAGAGAGTTGGAACTGACCCATAGCTGACCCTCCAGCAGGTTTTCAGAAGCTGTTACTCACACTGGAAGAGATTGCCCATCCTTCTCCCATGGAGCAGCTAGTGGTCTTGGATCACGTGCCTTCAGGACTGTAGCACAGCTTTTTGCTCCAAGGCCACCAGAGCTCCCTTTATTAAGCTTTTAGCACTCTCTAATCTCCTGCTTTGGAAGCAGGAGTGGCATCCACTTCTGAAATAGCTTGCCGTCAGAAACTCTGTGAACTTGGGGAAACTATGAAAGTTATACAAGTGTTCAGGTTGTTCATGAGTCGTCTATGACTGCATTTAACAACATCAATCTCCTCAGTCTTTCTTATTGGCCATACTCATGGAAATTTGAGAACAAAGGAGAGTGTTGTTCCATAATGATCCCTAGAGATCAGTATGGGAAGGGATTGATAGGAGTGACCAAGAATTTGGAAAAATTCTCAGGCATTATATCATCTCCTTACTTCTATACTGGCTTTTCTTACCCTGTTTTCTATACCTCATAATGTCCCAGTCATACATTTAATCTCTTTCTGTGTTATATTTTGTTAATTTTCTATCTTCACAGTCTTTAACTCCCTGCATTCCCCTGCTTGAATAATCTCCTGCTTGACTGATTTAATTATTCTTTTTTTGGTCTGAAAATGTTATCTGATTCTTTCTAAGACCTTACTCTTCCCTCCTCCCCCAAATCAGTATGTCCTTCCTTTCTAGTTATTTATTGTTGTTGGTCCTCTAACTTTTAAAGCATTTTAAATCCTTAAATTCTTTAGTGCTGTTGTCAACTTCCCCATTTTCTATGACTAGTTTTCTTTTGTGATGGGTTGCTTCCTGTGTGATTTGTATCGTGAACTCATTTTAATTTAGGTATAATACGGGATGGATTGCAGAAGTGTTTACTTTTGTTTGGTTCCTCAAGTTTTGATTGAGTCTGAACCAGTTTTGATGTTTATTTTTTGACTGTTTGATCCACTAGCTCATCTCCAAGACAAGAATGGGCAGTCTTCTTCCTTGGGATTTATTGCCTCTGAAAATGTCCTGGAGGGTCAGAAATGAGTCCAACTCAACAGCCCACAGCAACAACACTGTGGTTGTATAATTTCAAATCTACACAAATGTGTAGTATACGTGAAATCCCCCCCCCCCTTTCAGAATTATGCTTCCTTGTTTCTTGTCTTGCTGGTAAGTTGAGTCTTTCTAATGATCCTTTCAGTCAGTGCGTCCAGGGTCCTCATTTCATGTCTCAATTACTTTATTTACCTCCTGATGGAACAAAATTGTTTCCTTTCCCTATATACCACCATGACATCAGCTCTAAAGTTTACTGCATTCACTTTGTCCTTAAATATTTGTGGTGGTGTTTGTATGTATCTTGTCTAGTAGTTTTGTATGTTTTATTAGAGGGTGTCATCAATATTTATTATGTTACAGGAATTGAATTGCTTCCTACCCTGAAAATAGTATGCCTGACCTTAGAAGACTTAGCTTCCAACTTCTGGAATCCTGGCTCACTTCATTTTAGTTGTTAGTATCGCTCCCAATTATAGTTCTGCTTTTCCTCCTTGTCTCAGCCCCATCCCAGCCAATGGGAATGTTCAGGGCCCTTGACTGATAATGCCCTTCTACTCATGAGCACCCAAGAAAATATATGGTTTATTATGGACCGTAAAACACTTTCTGATTGAGAATTCTTGTTGCAGGCTTCTCAGGGCTGTCGTTACTTTCTATAACAAACCTTTTTAAAGCGTTGGTTCTGTCAAGTCTTTAAAATACTAAGTTGACCAAAAAGTACTCCCTGGAATGATTGAGAAAGCAATGCATAAATAAAGAATTATTAAAGAATTGTTGAGTAGTAATGTGTACAACTGGGGGAGTTACACATGTGGTTTCCCCTGCCCTCTGTGTTTTGGAATCTTTAGAAAAATTGTAAGGAATGGTATAAGAACACCTAAACAGGAAACCTTTCATCTCATTCTCTAATAGTTAATTAACATTTTGCTGCATCACTTTCTATCTCTCTTTCCTATCCTGTCTTCATCTCCTCCAATTATAAACATAAGTTGCTGATAGCATGATATTTCCTTTCTAAGTACTTGCCTGTGTATCTCCAAGTCTAAAGATTGGGCAAGATTATTAGTAGAGATAAGGCCAATGTCGAATTTTAAATAGATTTTAATTAGACAGACGTGGATATTCTTATGAAGAAGAGTACTAAGAAACATGAGCATGTGCGAAATCATTATTTCATGTTGGAGAGTAAGTTTCAAGAATATCATGGTGCTTTAGAACAAAGTTGTAGATATAGACAGGATTCACATGTAGTTAGAGTGAAAATTGCCAGTACTTGTTGGAATATGTTAAGGGCAGTGCCTGTACTTCTAATTTAGATGATGTGTCTCTAACAGACATGGAGCACAAAAGAGGAGGAACTGATTAGGAAACAAGGAAATGGATGAGTTTAGCTAAGAATAAATTATTGTAGGTGCCTGTGGATTTCTAGGTATAGCCATCCAGTAGGTGGTCCAACGAAGCAGCTGGGAGTCAGGAGAGGCATGCCCTCAAGATAGTGAGTTGAATGTCCAAGGGAAGTGGGGAATTGAGCATAAAGAGTAAGTAATTTGGTGGGCTGAAAATTAACTCCCCAAACACCAAAGACAAGAAACAGAAAGCTAAGTAGAAAGCTGTGGGGATACAGTATCAACGGAGCATAGGGAGAAGGTATTTCTAAGAGTGTATGTGACAGCTTCAGAGACACAGTGAATTCCAGTAACTCAGTGTTTTCTCAAAATGAGCACTCCCAAAGTTTTTAGTCTCTGAAGTCTTTAGCTTGAGAAGGAAATTTTATTTCAAAACAAACCCCTCCCCTGTTCTTTGTTGTCTGAATCAACTTTGCAAATGCTGATGGGCAAACCAAATGCAGCCATTTCTCATTAATCTAGAAATATTTTATATACTTCAGGAAAATAATCAGTTAGGACAAGGAAAACAATTATATCCCATGCCACCTATTTTCAGTACTGCTTGTCTAAGTGATTCAGTCATTCCATTTCAATAAGCCACTTAATTAAGTTTAGAAGTATGAATATTCATAAAACCAGATATAAATAATAATTGGGAACGTACTGCATTAAAAGCTCCGATGGTCATTTCTTTTGAGAAAATAATGAGGGTGTGATAACTTTTAAATACTGAATACTTTTCATATATCATATGAAAATTATGGTGATTGTTTAAAATATCCAACAGAAAAAATAACACTTGCATCTTAACAAACCAATAACATAGGTGTCATTAAATAGTAGAACAACATTTGGCTCTTCAATCATACTGTGTCCCACTCCATAATAGTTCACTAGATTAAATGAAATTATTGATTTCTGCTTCATTACTGACACGCATTTATGAGCAGTTTCTTTAGTACCATAACACAATGTCAAAGGTCATAACTTTCTTTCTTTGAAAGAATAAAAGCTTTCGTATAGCAAATCCCAGAAACCTTCTCTGGGGCCTTTTGCTTTATCTCTTTTGCGTAGAATTACTGGAGAGGCATGGTTGAAAAGAAAGGTCTCATAAATCAAGAAAAGTGAACCTTTTCCCTCCAATCATTCTTAAGATCATTACTCCTAGTAAAATTCCACTATAGGATGGTACTGAGGTTCTCCTAGATTTTTAATGACTCTATTTTGTGTGAAATAATTTTTAAATTTTTAATTAAAGTGTCCTCTTTGGAATAAGAATACTTTATATGGGTTACCTGTATACATTCTTTTCTTTTCCTTTAAAAGTCAAGTCTTCAGACAAGCAGGATGGAAAAGTAAAGGGTTAAGAAAATTAGTATTTCCTTCATTCAGCTTCATAATGTAATTGACAGATTTCTATCAGTGGTTGAATTTTTCCACTTTCAGTTAGAGTTTTGGTATTATAGAGCTAAAAGTCACAGTTTTTACCACAGTTGTGAGTACCTCTTTGTACCTGATGGTATCACTAGGCATTAAAGAATGAAAAACTAAGATGTATCAAGTTTTGTGAAGATTGTATATGTGTGTATATGTATACATATGTTTGTATATACATATATATGAGTATGCATGTATACTTCTGTAGAACAGATTTTCTACACTGTGATGAACTCAATAATTAAATCATGAGAATTTCCTTGGAGAATCCCAAGAATTTCCTTGGAAGGGAGCCGCCACAACTCCCTAATTGAACAAGTGTAGCCCATATTAATATCAGTACAATTATCAAATAATTTCCCAGTGTTGCATTCTCCACCTGGGGCCAGCTCAGAAAGAAATGAAGTCAAAGGTGGTGTAGATCCTATCCTATAACTCCAGGGGAACTTGTATATAGCAATTTAAAAAAGACATTGATCTCTCTTCTCTTAAGAAAAAGAGGGTTATGAATTGCCTGCTATTTCCCTTTAAGGCTTGCAGCTGTCCTGAAGTCACTTTTAATACTTCATATAGTCTTATAATATGCTATAATAGTCACAGCACCTAAGCCTCCATGTTCTTACTTTCAAACATAAGAGTTACTGATTTTCTGAGAGTAGCCCAGTAGCTCTATTTGTAGGACTAGTGAATGAATAAAATTTAAAAAATACTTGGGACTATCTAAAAAAGTACTCTGACTTCTGAAAATAGGTAGAAAAATATTTAGATGCCTGAAATTATTTACTGTCTTAAGAGTTTTTTAATGTATTTTATATAAACATTGATTAGATAGGAAACAAATATGAAAGTATTGAACTTGAGGTCTGTAGAGTGACAATGTTTTGTTCCAGTATGTAGTCCATTATTTTAGCCTCAGTTAAACATATACATTACTAAAAGTTCTTTTTCAGATAATATAAATATGTCAAGACAGCTAATATTTCAGTATTGTTTCCTGTTCTAGCATATGGGAAACATTATAGCATTTGAATAAATAAGAAATAAAGTATCAAATTTAAAGAAAAATTATAATTGTTGTGTTCAGTATGTATTATTAGGGTATCTTATCTGTATATTATAAATCTCTATTTCTGAGATGTTCAAGAACTCTCTAAATTGGATTTTTATCAGAGTATCCCCTTGTAGAGTTGCCATTTGAATTCACCAAACTGATTAGGAGCTCTAGAATTTTAATTTTAGCAATATAAAGAACTGTTCATGTGAGTGGCATCCACTTCCAAAATGGCTTGCTCCCGGAAACTCTCTGAACATGGAAAAACGAACTAAGTTACCCAATTATTCAGGTCTTTCATTCATAGGGTCTTGATGAGTCGTCTACAACTCGACTGCACTTAACAAACAACATTTCTTTAAGAAGTCACTAAATATTAAGCCACAAATATGCTTTAGGCAGAAAAAAATACACACATCACTCTTTAAATTATTTTGTGATGTTTACTAAATATAAGGGAGCTCTGGTGGCCTAATGGCAAGAAGCTGTGCTACAATCCTGAAAGCATGCAGTTCGAGGTCACAGTCTCCTCCTATGAGATTAACCGCTTCTGAAAACCCACGGGAGGATTAGCTGTGGGTTGGTTCTAACTCTTATCGTATTAAAAAAACAACAACAAAGTTTATGAGGTTAAAAACCTCAAACTCATGGCTGTCAGGTTGGAATTGGCTAATAATTAACCCCCTAGAGGCTTTTCAGATGCTGAAAATTCACATTGGAGGGGGTAGCCCATCTTTCCCAGCTCATGGATTTTGAGTTGGCAGGGCAACTCTCTACCCACTATGCCAGCAGAACTGCTTGTATACCAAATATACAGGCATGTAAATTGGAAGAGCAAATTGGGAATATCTGGAAAATAGAACACTTGTATACTCGTTGTTCCACCAATTTCATTCCTCTTACCCACATACTGAAACTCAGAAGTTTCCACATAAGGAAACTCATATGAGAATATTCCTTGAAGCATCTGTTGTTACAAGGAAAAGTTGAAAAACGCATTCATGTCCATCTTAGGAAAATGAGTAATAGTAGGAGAATACAGTTTTTTGCATACACATTTCCCTACATTGTCAGGAATACAATATTTTATTAGTGACCTTTTGAAATGAAACTATCTTTTGTTCCTATAAGTGTTTTAGTTTGCTTAAATTTAAAATTTTTTTATTAAATCCCTTTTTACTGTTTTATTCATAAGTCTAGAAAAAGACTTGAAATAATGTAAGATATAGATAGCATAGAGGAGGATACTAATAAACTGAAGTAGCATCTGCCCTGGTATGTGTTGAAAAATTAAAGCCATGTCTGTGCTTGGTGCCAAATTGCTTTAAGTTGATTGAGCATGGTGTTTGAGTTATCCATCAAATTGCCTTGCGCTTAATTCAATTTGAGAGGTAGCACAATTATAATAACCAGATCATGCACCTTATTTTGGTTGTCTTAATGATCAAATTGGATGAACAATTAGAGATTGAATTTGCTTCTTTCCAATTAGCTATTATAAATGACCCAGGAAAGAAAATCCACCCGAGGTTTGTGATTTGGGTTGAAACAAATAGGCAAAGCTGCATTCTGGAAAATGTTTGCTAGCACAGACAATAAGCCTGCCTCTCCTCAGACTAAATCTATTATTTGAGACATGAGTCTTTGTCTGTCTTGACCGATGACCGGTGAACTCTGACCAAGCATTTCATTTCACCATCTTGACCATAGACTGGGTTGCTAGTGCTTGATTCATTAACCCTCTAGAGTTGACGAGATTTTTATGTTTGAGACTTAATGAGTGTAGGGGGAGAAATGTTCTGAGATTATGCATTTCATTATCTATGATGCAGTTGTATATTGAAGTGATTACTTTGAGGACTGGGAACACTTTCATTACTCCACTTAAATTTGGCCCAGTTAAGTCCCTGTTCTCAGAATCATTTAGCCTTTTCTTAACCATTTCACATCAGTGTTCTCACTGCCTTCTCTGAACCTCCATTTGTGTAATATTTATCAAGGAGTTATCATCAGCTGCCCCCTGCTTCCTTATTCACAGAGAAAATGTGTGTGTGTGTGTGTGACTTGTTTTTTAAAAATTTTGTACCAGATGCTCTATGAGATGTTTGAGTAGTACACTAATTGAGCAACACCGATATGGCTAAAATACAATCCTTGCCCTCAAAAATTGATGAATCTAGTGGGAGTCATAAGTGAGTACATGCTTATTGTGATATTGTTTTTAAGTACTGTCAAGTATGACTCTAAGCAGTCCTGTGAACAACAGATCTGAGCCCTGTCCTGTCCTCTGCCATGCCATCCTCATCACCTCTGATATACTGAGCTCGTTGTTGCAATCAGTGTGCCAGTCTGTTGATGGTGTTCTTCGCTTTGGCTAATCCTCCACCTTTCCAAGAAGATGTCCTTTTCCAAGGAAAAGTCCTTCTTCACAACATGTCCAGAATAGGTGTGATGAAACTTCACCATCCTTTTCTCTAAGGAACACTCTAGCTGTACTTTCTCCAAGAAATAGCTGGTTTTCTGGTTTCATGGTTTGCCCGTGACTATTCAATACTCTTTCCCAACACAACTCAAAGCATCAGTTCTTTTGCCGTCTTTATTCATTATCCAGCTCTTTGATGCATAGCAGGTGATTGAAAAGACCATGGCTTTAATCAGGTTCACCTTGGTATTGAAACTGACATCATTGCTCTTCAGGACTTTGGAGAGGTCCCAGATAGCAGACTTTCCCAATGGAATATGTCTCCTGATCTTCTGAATGCTCGTACTAAGGATATTGATTGTAGATCAAAGTAAGATGAAATAATTGATAACTTTGTTATTTTTGTTGAGTGCCATTAAGTTGGCTTTGACTTACAGTGATGCTGTGAACAACAGATCTGAACTCTGTCCTATCCTGTTGTGCCATCCATCCTCTCTGACACACTTGAGCGCATTGCCGCAGTCACTGTATTTAACCACCTGGTTGTGGGTCTTCCTCTCTTTTGCTGACCCTCCACGTTTCCAAGCATGACATCCCTTTCCAAGGAATAATCTCTCCTAGCAACATGCCCAGATTATGGGAGATAAAGCTTCACCATCCTTACCTCCAAGGTGCCTTCTAGCTGTATTTTTTTTTTTCTTTAGCTGCACTTTTTCCAAGACATTACTATTTGTTCTTTTGGCAGTCCAAAGAATGCTTAATATTCTTCTCCAGCATCACCATCTCAAAGGAATCAAGTAGTCTTCTGTCATCCTTATTCATTGTCCAGCTCTGAGATGTATAGCAAGTGATTGAAAAGACAATAGCCTGAATCAGGTGCACCTTAGTCTTCAAACCATCACCATTATTCCTCAGCATTTTGGAGAGGTCTCTGACAGTGGACTTGCCCATTGCAGTACATCTCCCGACTCTTTTTTTTTTTTTGTCTCCTGACTCTTGGTACCAAGGGTGGATCCACATAAGATGAAATTGTTCACAATTTCAGTATTTTCTCCTGTCATAATGATGTTGCCCATTGGTATAGCAATGAGGAGTTTTGTCTTCTTGATGCTGAGATGGGATTTTTTTTTCTTTTTTTCAATGTAACCTTTTAGTATAATTTTTTGAACTCAACATGATTAAAAAAAAAACACCCTCAAACTAACTAAAACCTCATAATTTCTCACATATTATAGGAATGATGATCCAAATTTATAAGTTATATTATCCAGGTTCATTAATTTTATTCCATGCATTAGAATTAATATATGAAGGCAGTTATCTTAAATAACATTCCTAATGAACAAACATGAATATGAAACAAAAAATGAAAAACAGTAAAGAAGTTCTAACTAGTGATATATACTATTTACCCTGTACTTTTCCCTGGATAATGAATAAAGAGAAACTCCTTAAAATTATTATCCATTGAGAAAACCAAGAATATAAAATTGATGTTTTAAAGACAAGTTATGAATGTAGATGGTCTGACTCTGAGTCTAATTCTCTAATCTCCCTTCTTTCTATAATACAGTTAATATATCTCACGAAATGGTGTAAGTGATATTTTAGGAGGGGAAAAAACCCCAGTAACCTATGTAGTTGCAAAGGTTAACAAAAGAAGCTCCTTTTGGCATATTGCAAAACGCAAAATAAAAGGAGAACCAGGGCTACAGCTTTTCCAGAGATCTGAAGTGACTACTAAAGCATTACAGGTCCTCCTCACTCTAAGCAAACAAGATTGAAATGATACCTATTGCATTTGATAAGTCTTCCTCCAACCCAGCCACAAACTTCTTTTTTTTCCTCTTTTTTGTTTAATGTGTGTACCGTCAAATTGGATCTGACTGGTACAGGAGGTGATTGTTCCTCCTTCTTCAGCAGAGCATCTGGTGGATTTGAACCACACACCTCTGGGATTGCAGTGCAGTTTCCTGCCACTAGGCCACCAGAGCTCGTTGCCACGTACTTCTTCATAGCGTTTAGCTTCTCAAATGATTTGGTCAGCATACATATTGAATAGATATGGTGAAAGGATACAATCCTGACATAGACCTGTTCCGATTTTAAACCATGCATTATTCCCTTGGTCTGTTCAGACAACAGATTATTGGTCTAGGTATAGGTTTCATATGAGCATAATTGTTCTGGGATTCCTGTTCTTTTCATTGTTAGCCAAAGTTTATTATTATCTACACAGTTAAACATCTTTGTATAATAAAACACAAATGGCATTTTTCTGGTATTCCCTGTTTTCAGCCAGGATCCACCTAGCATCAGTAGTGAGATCCGTGGTTTCCCCGCCTCTTCTAAATTCAGCTTAAACTTCTGGCAGTTTTTATCAATATACTGTTCTGGTTTTGGATGAAGTTCAGCAGTATTTTACTTGATGTGATATTAATGATATTGTTAAATAATTTCCACATTCTATTGGATCACTTTTCTTGGGAATAGAAACAAATATGAGTTTGTTCTAGTAATTAGGCCAACGAGCTATTTTCCAAATTTCCTGAGATAGACTACTGAGCACATCCAGGGCTGCATCTGTTAGTTGAAACATCTCAGGTGGTGTTCCATTTACTCCTGGGGTCTTATGTTTTTCCCCAATGCCTTCAGTGCAGCTTGTACTTCTTCCTTCATTACCATCACCTCTTATTCATATGGTACTTCCTGAAATTTTTCAGTGTCAACTGATACAGGCATTCTGTATTCTTTCCATCTCCTTTTGATGCTTCCTGGATCATTCAGGATTTTGCCCACACCATCATTCAGTATTGTAGCTCATGGCTTGAACTTGTTTTTCAATTCTTTCCACTTTAGAAATGCTGAGGGAATTAATTTCCTTCCCCCCTCCCTTCAGCTTCATCTCTTTGCACTTTCCTCACAACTTCATAACATATTTTAAAATATAACTTTGGAAATTATTTGGAAATGATCTCATGTTTACTGATCATGGTATTAGGGAAAGTTTGTTGTTTCTTTTTTAAAAAAACACGAAACTGAGTCTTGTTACGATGTCTCAATGATGTTAAGGATTCGAGGCAGAGAAAGCAATATGGAAAATAAGAGTTTAATGGAAAATGTTGGCTTTTGCATTTCACATCTGTCTGTGAGAGTGATATGAAAGAATCATCACAGGAATTGAAGTTAGGAAAGTAGATGAGTGTGTCAGAATCTTTCTTTTTATTATTTTGTTTTTGTGTATTGGGTAAGTTTGGTGTATGTGTGTGGGAGTAGATATGTAATGTGGATTACAAGTGGAGAGACAAAACAAGGAGAGCAGTTATGACAGCTTTCCAATAATTAGGTTAGCATTGTCTGAATGAGGGCAGCTGAAATGAGAGTTGAAAAGAACGTGTATTAGTTAGCCATCACTGAATAACAAACTACTCCCGATCACAGTGGATTAAAAGTGTAAGCATATATTATTGTCTACCAATCTAGGGATCAGAAGGATAGTCCTGGCATGAGTCAGACTTAGCTGGGCTCACACATATGTTTGTAGTAAATTGGCAGGTTTATTGGGGGCATGAGAGAAATTAGACTACATGTCTTTCATCATCCAGCTGCATAGCCTACATCTGTTTACATGTCTTTAGCAAAAAGAGAGAGAGAAGTTGGAAGTATGCCAACTCCTTTCAAGTCCCTAGCCTCAAAATACTAGTATGCTGTTACATTTACTCCATTTTGTTGGCCAAAGCAAGTTGTAAGATCAGCCTAGATTCAGGAGATGCAGAGTCATGGATATGTAGAAAATAAAATTTTTAGCCACTTGTACCATCAATATGTTAATAGGATAGGAGAAACACAGGGAGGTGATATTTATTGTCAGAGATAATTTGAAGATGTATAACAGATGTTTTTTTAATAAGTAGTGATGCTGTTAAGTTAGAAAAGAAACGTGAATAAGTAGGCAGTAAGAAAAAGTATTTGGTAGGAAGAGAGAGAAGGAAGGGGAAAGTAGAGAAGGTATCTTGGAGACTTCTGCCCACATTTACTAGTTGTTAACATCATAGATACCAGATATTGACAGTGTTGCTTGCCTAAGGAATGAGTGTAAGTGCATCAAGATAGGATGGCAGAAAGCATAGTCATACCTACATTTAAGGAGTGGGAGGAAAAACAATTATCAAAGCAATTTAGGAAAGTGGTAAAAGAAAATAGTAACATGGAAGTCGTGAACAAGAAAGTTCCAAGGAAAGGGAATTTTACTGTAGATGCTGTAGAATGTGACCCTGATATAAATGGGGTGTGGTAAAGAGTACTGAACACACCATGGACTGTTAGAAGTACAGCCAGAATGTTACTTAAAAGTGGAGAAGACTACACTTTGTCTCACATACTTTGGATATGTTATCAGGAGGGTCCAGTCTCTGGACAAGGACATCAGGCATAGATAATCAATGAAACCAAAGTCCCTCAACAAGATGAATTGACACAGTGGCTGAAATAATGGATTCAAACACAAGATTGTTAATACAGTGCAGGACAAAGTAGTATTTTGTTCTGTTGTACATATGTAGGGGTCACTATGAGTTGGAAGGTACTTGGTGGTTCCTAACAACAATGACAGCAACATCTAAACCATGCAGAAATAAAATTCTGGAAATTGTGCTATAATCAGAGCCCAAAATTTTAAGACAGTGATGTGTTTTAAGACAGAAGCTCAGATCTATACCCTTCCTTCAAGTATTTGGATATAAAACTCCATAAATCCTTCTCCACACCCCCGCCCCCCAAATCAACCACATTCTGTTGTATTGATTCCAAATCATAGCTGCCTTCCATTAGTTTACTGAAGTTATAAATCTTGGGGAAACAAATTATCTGTGTCATCTATTGTCTGCAGCAAGTCTTATCTTTTTCCTTCAGAGTGGCAGGTAGATTCAAACAGCCAGTCTTTTGGTTAGCACTTCAACATGTAACACTACACCAACAAGGCTCCTTTTGTGTAGAAAAGAAAACCCTAAATTGGATGTCAGTAATTTAGTGATTTGAAGTTACATACTACTTCCTTGTGGAGAAGAAGAATACTATTAATAACTAGTTTGCAGAAAGACTTATTTCACCCACATAATAGCTAATAAACTTTGGCTTTTTTACTTTCTAATATCACAAACTAATTTTTGCAGAAAATAAATAATTTTGTATTATGCCTTGTATGTTCTCATGGGATGATAGAGTTGAACCACAGGAGTAGGTGCACCAATTTCTTTCAAAACTTATTTCTAAAACCAAGCAATTTGTTTGTGGCCTAGTAGTGAGAAACTGTGCTGCAATCCTGAAGGCACGCAGTTTGTATCCACCAGCTGATCTGCCAGCGAAGGATGGGCAGTCTCTTCCTGTGTGATTAAACTGCCTCTGAAAACCTGCAGTAGGGTCAGTTCCAACTCAGTGGTACACCACCACCACCATAACAACAATGTAAATGCATTGGAATATCATGGATATCTGTGCCCTTTAGAAAGATTAAAAAATAGATGCAAAAAATGAAACATTTCGAGAGGAAAAATTTATTAGAGTATAATTAATGTATAATAAATTGTAAATATTTAAAGTATGGAATTCAAACTATGTAACAATGAAACCATCACCACAGCTCATAACCTCCCCAGTGTTACCTTTAGTCCTTTGTAATCATTCTTTTTCCTTGTCCCCAGGCAGCCACCCTTGTTTTTGTCAGTATCAAGGAGTTTGCATTTTTCTTGAATGTTATCTAAGTAGAATCCTGTCACATGTACTCTTCTTTTTGCCTAGATTCATTATTCACTATAAATATTTTTAACTTTATACCTGTTGTGTATA
This sequence comes from Elephantulus edwardii, assembly GCF_000299155.1. Taxonomy (NCBI): domain Eukaryota; kingdom Metazoa; phylum Chordata; class Mammalia; order Macroscelidea; family Macroscelididae; genus Elephantulus; species Elephantulus edwardii. The sequence goes on from NW_006399895.1 coordinate 8,235,141, forward strand.
TCAACAACCTATTCTTTTTATTGTTGAGTAGCTTTCCATTGTATGGATATGCAGCAGTTGATCATAGCCACTTGTTGACATTTGGATGATATTCATGTACAATTCTGATCTTATTTCTCATTGGTAATACATAGGAGTGAAATAGTTGGCTTGTTATTGTTGTTATTATGTGCTTTTGAGTCAGCTACAACTCATAGTGACCCTATGAACAGTAGCTCTGAACCCTGCCCTATCCTGACCCAATTGCACTCTGACACAGCTGTTCCTGTTATCCCAGTTACTATGTAAATCTGTGTCATCTAGGGACTTTGTGTCCTGCTCGTTCAAGCATGAAGTCCTTCTCCAAGGACTAGTCTCTTTTGGAAGCATGTATAAAGTATGTGAAATGGAGTTTCAGAATCCTTGCCGCCAAGGAGCAGCATGGTTTAACCCTATCCAGGACATACTTGTTTGTTCTTTTGGTAACCCATGCTATGGGCTCTCTATCCATGGTATGGTTATTCTTTCAATATTTTTTTTTTTTGGCGATCCATAGGATAGTCACTTCTCTTCGCCATTCTTCGCTATTCTTTTATGTCTTCCTTTGTCATTTTCCACCTCTCTGCTGCATAGCAAATAATTGTGAAAACCAAGGCATGAATTAGGTGCACCTTAGTCTCTAGACTGACAGCATTGCTCTTCAGCACCCTGGAGATGTCTGTTATAGCAGACTTTCCCAGTGCAACTTGTCTTTTGATTTCCTGACTGCTGATGCCAAGAGTGCTGACTGTGTATCGAAGTAGGATTAAATTATTAACAATCTCTATCTCTTCTCCATCTATCATGGTGCTATCAGTTGGCCCAGTGTTGAAAGTCTTTCTTTCCTTTATATTGAACTGCAATCTATATTGAAGACTGCATTCAACCTTCTGCAGCCGATGCTTCAGTTTTGGCAAGCAAGGTTGTGTCATCTGCACAATGCAGATTTTTGATGAGTCTTCCTCCAGTTCTGATGCTGCATGCCTTGTCATACAGTCCTGCCCTGCGAATGATCTGTTGGCATACCTTTAACTTTTAAGGAATTGGTAAACTCTTTTCCAAAGTGATTGAATTCCTATTAAATGGAAATTACACTCTGTGTAACAAAGATAGAGGACACTCTTTTTGTTCACTATCCTTCTGCTCTGGTGGCATAGTCCCTCGGGAGTTGTGCTGCTAACCCAAAGGCCACACCTGTCAGGTGGTTCGAACCCACCAGCTGCTTCAAGGGAGAAAGATGACCAGTCTCCTGTGCGGGTATAGCTCCTGAAAACCCCCTTAAGGTTAAACTATGAGTTGGTTCCAACTGTTCAACAGTGACTTTGACTTTGAACCTTCTCAGTATTGGAATAATCATCATACCTTTCTATCCATAAATATTTGAGCCATGAAGACATTTAGTTAAAATTCTGTAAGATACTTGGGATTTAAACAGAAAAATAAAAACAAAACAAAATAAAATCCTATTCTAGTAACTACAAATTTTCTTTGTTAACCAAGAACTTAAAAAAGAAATAACCGCAACCTGAACAGGGATCATTTTGAAATAACTCTAAGTGTATCTATAGTACAGTCAGATTTAGTACCCTGTCACCAGATTAAAATACTAGAAGCTGGTTGTCATAATTAGTTACAAATTCCAGGCGGTTTGACTTTCTTCATTGCCAATAACAAGCATTAAAAAGTAGATTCTATCAGTTAATCTTCCTCTGCTTGAATGAATGAGACACTCAGCAGCAGGTGAAATATGAGCTGCAAGTTTCTTTTACCCCACTCCTGTAAACTATGCATTGTTTTGATTTGGCTTATTGAACGCATTATGGGGGATTTCAGTGTGGCTGTGGTCCAGAATTCTATACATTTTTTTCTTTTCCTCAGTTGAAGGTTGTATATAATTTACCAGAAATTTATAAAAGCATGTGTATTTTATGCATTTGAGAAATGATTTGTGACCTACAAATATAATGACCAACTTCAAAATTCAGCAGACTTTAACAGGCATTGAAAGCCAAAAATGTGATCTATTTACATAAGATCTTTGGGTCAGTGGAACTGTTTGTGGAACATGAGAGCATACATTTTTATTTATGTCACTACTTGGATACTGTGGAGACATACTTTTATTCCACGGAAGGTGCTTTCTTGATGCTTGAGACAACTTTAAAATTTTCTCTTACGAGTAGCAGCTTTCTGATAGTCACTTTTCTGAAATATAGCCATTCTCAGAAGAATTGAACAAATAATTCTAGACACTGACTGTTCTAGACTCTGATAATATAAATGATCTCAGAATATTTCAGTGATTATCTCATAGCCTTCAGAATGCAACTCAAAAGCTTTAAACAGTGCTTCCAAAATTTTAAAGTGAATGTCACTTGGGAATCTTTTTTTTAAAAAAAATTTTCTACTAGTTTGTTTACAAAATTCAAATACTTCATACAACCACTGGTTAAAATAAAGCCTATTTTTCAAATTAAAAAAAATTCAAATACAAATTTGAACAAATTCTTTAAATTTTCCTCACCCACCTCCACATCAAATTGTACAACCCAATGATTACTCCCTCCTTTCCCCCTGCACATCCACATCCCTCTGCTTCCAGCCTCTCCCACGCCTTCTGGATCCTTATACTCATTCTACAATAATGGTTTCATACAATATTTATCCTTATGGGACTGAGTTCACTCAGCATAATGCTCTCCAGTCCCTCCCAACTTAGGTAATAATTTACAAAATCCTTGCTTCTACGTGCTGCATAGTATTCCATTGTGTGAGTGTATGGTAATTTCTCAATCCATTCATTTGTGATTGGACATCTGAGCTGTTTCCACGTTCTTGTGATGGTGAATAATGCTGCTATGAACATTGATGTACAACTCTCAGTTTGTGCCTCAGTTTTCATATTCTCAGGGTATATTCCAAGTAGTGGAGTAGCTGGGTCATATGGAATTTCTAAGTTCAGCTTTTTGAGGAAGTGCCAAACTGCCTTCCAGAATGCTTGCACCATTTTACACTCCCACCAACAATGTAAAAGAGTTCCTTTCTAGACTTGGGCATCTTTTAAAAATTCATCTCTGAAAAGCTCTGAAGGTGATCCACCAATCACTTTTCTTAGAAATTTTTTATTATTAATTTCAATGAAAATTTACAGAGACTTTGGATTTCCATTCATTCATTGTTGCACTTTTCTCCCCTCCCAACCCTCCCCCCCAGCACACTACCCTCTTGGAAAAGTAAAAGAAAAATTCTTTCATTGTTTTACAAACCCTCCCCCTGAGTTCCACTCCACTATGCAGCCTTTGTTCTCAACTCCTGTCATGACAAAAATACCTAATCACATAGCCCTTTTAAACAGTTTTCTCCCTCGTCTGTTTCAATGCAGTATACATTATTGAACCCATCTTTCTCAGTCTCCCCCCAACCCCGATGTCAGTCCTGTTTTACAAGTGGCACCATGCAGTATTTGTTCTTTTGTGACTGAGATACTTCACTCAGCAGAATATCCTCCAGGGTCACCCATTTTGAATAATATTGCATGAGTTCCTTGTTTTTCAATGCAGTGTAGTATTCCATTGTATGACTGTACCACAGCTTCTCTATCCATTCGTTTGTTAATGGGCACTTAGGTTGTTTCCAACTCCATGCTATTGTGAACAAAGCCGCGATAAACATGGGTGTGCATATATATGCTTGGATGTCAGTTATGGTCTCTTTGGGGTATATTCCCAGTAATGGAATTGCTGGGTTAAATGGTATCTCTATTTGCAACTTTTTGAGAATGCACCACACCGCCTTCCACAGTGGTTGCACCATGTTACACTCCCACCAACAGTGAATAAGGATTCCAGTTTCTACACAACCTCGCCAGCATTTGTTGCTTGCTGTTCTGTTAAATTTTGCTATTCTGACTGGGGTGAGATGATATCTCATAGTTGTTTTTGATTTGCATCTGTCTTAGAGCTAGGGATTTTGAACATTTCTTCATGTACTTGTTAGCCATCTGAATGTCTTCTTTGGGGAAGTATCTGTTCATATCCTGTGCCCATTTTTCAATTGGATTATTTACCTTTATCTTGATGTGGTGCCACCAATCACTTTTTAAAGTAACTAGAAACTTCAGAGCATAAATAGGCAAGAGTCTTCATCACCTGATCCCTGACATCTAAGAAGCTGCATCCTTTACTAAGCTCTCTCTCCCATCTTCTCTTTTGAATCTTTAACTTTCCTCAAAACATCAAATTTCCACCACACCAATCAGTTCTTGTGTCATGCTTTCTCATTGCTCTGTGCCTTGGTCCATGCTCTGTCCTCTGCTTGGACCAACCCAAAGGCACATGTTCACTAGTGGCACTATGAGATAAAAGATGACTATTCTCCTACCCTGAGATTTGCTACCTCTGAAAACCTGCTGGAGGGTCAACTATGAGTTGGTTCCAACTCAACAGCACGTAACAATTACTAGTCCTCCAAGATTTAACCACACAAATCACCTACTTCCCTCAGTCTTTCTAAACTCTCAGCTTGTTTTGATGGCTGGGATTGTTGTGACATCTTCTGGGTTATACTGCTGTGCAGGAACTTCACAGTGCTAACATTCTTTGATACTGAATGATTTGTTTTTGTTTTCTACGAGAATTCTGGGTGGGCTTATGTGAACTAGAGAAGAACACTCTTATTGAGGAGAACTGCGAAATGTTGAAAACTTAATTGTGCCATTAAATTAATAGTCATTTTAGAAAGAAGAGAAAGAATTGCTGATAGACAATTTTGAAACCCTCAGCGATGACTTTCATAGTAAAATGGAAGAGTCCAAAAATATATATGTACAACTGTTTCTGTGATGGTTTAAAAAAGAGAAAACTTACCTCTCCTTTGGTGCATTAATATGTGTTTCCTACTGAAGAGTTGTTATTCTTTTTAGATGCCATCGAGTTAAGTATGACTTACAGCAATCCTACAAGCAACAAATCTGAACCCTGTATTATCCTTTGCCATTCTGATTCATGACCCGGTTGAATCCATTTTTCCAGTCATCATGTCTGTACTTCTCATTGGAGGATCTTCCTTTCTTACACTGAGACTCTACCTTTCTGAGCATGATGTCCCTTTCCCAGGAAGAGACTCTCTTAGCAACAGAGTATGAGAGACAAAGCTTCACCATCTTTGCTTCCAAGGAGCACTAAATTGATGTTTACTGTAGAGTAGTATGGTAAACTTCTTATGTATATGGTCTGTCTTCAGTACTGCAGTTTGTATGTAGTTTAAAAACAAATAACAAAACCCCCACAATTATGACTCCTGACTCTACCATTTACTCATTCTTTGAATAAGTGACTTAACCTCAAAAGATAATTTCCTACCTGTAAACTCAACAGCTTAATTAATTTTCTTTGGGTGCAAATTGACTCATGGTCAACTCGTAGTCATTTGACTCCTAGAAAATGTTTCAGGTTTTCTGAGTCTGTAAATTGTGCAAGAGGAGATTGCCCATCTTTCTTCTGAGGAATTGCTAGTGGATTTGAACTGTTTTGGGGTTGATTAGCAGTGTAACTCCCTACAGACTATACCACCAGGGCTCCCTTCCCTATGTGGAAATAAAGTTACTTTACTGTTAGGATCTTCATATTAAATGTGTTGATATACATAAGACGTGTAGTACATTACCTTTCTCTTCTCCCCTTTGGAGCTGTGTATGATCAACCCAATTTTTTAAAATGAGCTTTGTTATTACTAAGAGACTTAATTGTGTTTTTGACAAGTATTGGAGAATTATGAACACACCTTAGCAAGATCATCTGATCTATGTATTCTTTTCTGTTATTGCTTTAAATAGACTTGATCTTAAATTCAGTAGACATTAAGAGAAGGAAGACATTTCATAGTGATTGATACCTAAGTATGCATTGGATGTCATATTTAAACCATTTAATTGATATAGTAAATTATGACTTGGTAAACTTTAATATATAACAAGCATTTACTAAATATACACTAAGCCTCTGGTCATTCTGTGGAAGAGAAGGGGAAAACAAGGCCCTTTAAGAAACAAGAAAGTGGGAATATGTGTATCAACAGTGTAGAACAAATACTAAGTTTATCAACAAATATTTGAATTAATAGAAATTGTTATAAATGACTTTGAGATAATTATTTGGAAAATCAATGTCAGTAGAAATACTTCTGCTATGATTTCTGTGGTTTTTCTCATTATAAACTTCTACATGAATAAAGTTGCTAAGTGACATGAATTTTGTTATAAAACTTGCCTCCTCTTAATGCTTTCGTGATCCTTCTGTTTCTCTAACTGATGCAAAGTGTAAAATTGCATGGACTGTTCTTCCTGCACAGTTGAGCTATTAAGCAGAACTAATTCTTTATGGAATGACAACAAAGCATAAGAAAGGCATCTCTTGGATTGGGCAATATAAGGCAATCACTTGGCAAACGGCTGAAGGGGAAGTGGTCTTGGTAAAGACAAAGAATGGCACTTTTTCTTTTCCCCTTGAATTCATAAGAGCCACACAAGTTGAACAGCTTTGAAGCTGGTTAATGTGGCTTACTATGCATGTTTTTTCTGTACCGTTTCCTGCTTGTTTTTGCCAGCAGAGGGGCCAAGAATAATCACTTGATAAATGCATTAGCATGTCTCGTACACTTTTGTGACCACACACTGTTGCTGGGAAGACAGATAATTTGAGTAGAGGAAAATCCCAGTTGGGGATGTCTTTCAAAGTGAGATCAGATTTTACTCCCGAGCTAACAGGATTCTGTCTAGATTAGGCGAGTACCATATGGAGATTTGATTATTTTTTAAAAAATCTTTTTTTAAACTAAAGATTCAGAAGCAGTTGAGCAAGATGTAAGACCAATGAATAGTGGTTTATTTTCATTTTATCAGCTCTAGAGACGAAAGCAAGGAATTTCGGTGTTAATATATTATGTTTAATTTAAAAAAGCCATTTTTATGTCCATGGATTTTTCATGTTGATAGCCAGTTGCTTTTTATTTTCCCTGGGTGTACTTTTCCTCATTTATAATTCTGTCTTTGAATTCCACCAAGACAGACTCCTTTATAGTACCGCATTTCCTAATCTAATTCTGGTGGTGTTTGTGACCTGGTCTTGAAAGAGCACTCTAGTTGCCTGTCACTCTCTCGTTACTGCTGATCTCTTTAGGGTGGACACCATAAATCCAGCAGGACATGTGCCAACATGTTGCTAAAGAAAACGTGCTTCAGATTTCAGAGAAAGATGTTGGGAGCAGAAGTGGTTGGGACTTCAGTCTTGCAAGTCTCCATTCAATAGAACTTTTTTCCTCTCCTGAGCTTTAGGGGCATGGGAATACCATGTAGTGCAAATGGTTATACAAAACAGTACACTTTAATTTTCGCACCTAGAAGTGCAATTTAATCCTGAAGACTCTCTCAAAAGCTCTGTGGTCTTGGTCAGACATGAATTTTCAAAGCCAGTAACTGCTCTAGAAAATGAATTTCTCACTTAAAGTTCCTTGGAATGGGCCAGTTCATGCTTGCATTAATTTTTAATAATCTCAAGCCTTGCCTGATGGAATCTGTATCAGATTAAAAAGTAGTATGACACTCCAAAGACAACAGGGGGCTACCGAGCTGATAGGCATCTGCAGAATATGCTGGGTCAGCAACTTCTGCAAAGCCTGAGCCTGAATTATACTCCTGCTTTGTGCTGCTAACATTGGGATAAACTGCTCTGTTAGGTGTTTATTGTGTAATGCCTACTGACCCCTAACTCATGTGACCTCTCAGAAGAGGAATAGTTTCCTCCTTACAACGTCTGTAAGCAGAGGAGTAAGAAGCTCCAGGTTTCTAACGCATTCTATTCCTTAGGAACATGAATCCATTTATAGTAATTAAAAGAAATATATTTTGCTTATGCTTTTATACATTGTATTAAAAAGTCCCAGCAACACAATTATTAAGCATTTGCCTAGTAACTGATAAATTCATGGTTCAAATCCACCAGTAGATCAACGGGAGAAAAAAACCCTGGTGATCTGCTCCCGTAAAAACTACAGGCTAGGAGTCCCTATTGGGTGTTCTACTCTGTCCTGTATAGAGTCTCTAGGAGCTGTAATTAACTTAGTGACAAAGAACAACATTATAAAAAAAGAATTTCAACTAAGTTTCTGCATCTTAGAATCTACAACAGATTGCTGTTATTATTCAACTCCAGGGAGCTCTGGTGGCCTAATGGTGCGAAACCGCTCTGAAATCCCAAAGTCACGTGGTTTGAATCCACCAGCTGCTCCACAAGAGAAGAATGTGTATGTAGTCTTGTCCTGAGCAAAGATTTTCATTTAATGACTTAAGGAGCATTTAACAAAAGCTGACCTCATGTTTTCAGTTGTTTGACATGCATGTGAAACATGCATGGACAATGGATATGAAATGCTGAACAATTATTGATGCCTTTAAATTGTGATGTTGATAAAGAGTATTGAATATTCCATGGACTGTCAAAAGAACAGACAAATCTGTGTTGGAAAAAGTACAGCCATGGTGCTCCTTAGAGGCAAGGATGGTGATACTGCCTCTCACATACTTTAAGCATCCTGTCAGGAGGGGCCAGTACCTGGCAAAGGACACCATGCTTGGGAAGGTTGAAGATCAGAGAAAGCTAGGGATATACAATGGATTGACAGAGATTGCGGCAGTAACCTTGAATACAGCTGAGGTTGTGTGCATGGCACAGGATCTGGTGTGGCTTAGATAAGTTATACGTGGGGTCTCTTTGAGTCAGAGTCAACTTGGAGGAACCTAACAGTGTGACTATAACTACATAATCTAGGTGAAGTAGACTCATTGAATAGGTATGTGTCCTGAGACATGTTTTAATTCCTGGGTTTACTGAGCTCTCTGAGGAGTGCCTTTTGTATGAGTAGTGCTGTGACAGGAATATAAGACGAAAATATGCAGGCTTTGTTGAGGTGATCAAATACACAGAGAAGCAAACAGGATAACGGGATATTATAAGATCATTGCTACAGGATTTTCTGGGTGTACGAAAGGAGTCACCAGGGCTGATTTCATAGAAGAGTTAGATGTTTTCTGTTAAATATTTATGTGTGCTGTCATCTTACTTATTTTTTATGATCCTTTGTTCTTTAAAGAATGGTGGTGGTGGTTGTTGTTAGGTGCCGTCGAGTCATAGACAACTCATAGCGACCCTGAGCACTGTTCGTACATAGAATTTCTGGAGGCAAGCCATTTCAGAAGTGGATGCTGCTGCTGCTTCCAGGTTTAAAGTTGGAGGAAGAAGTCTTTTTTTTAAAAATTATTATTAAATTTTGTTAGTTTTAGTGAACATTTACAGAGATTTTGGGTTTTCATTCATTCATTGTTGCACTGTTTTCTCTACCCTCCTCCCCAGTTCGTTCTTCTGCCCCCCCCGAATGTCTGTTTTAATTGTCCAATTGCCACAGTGCTTGTCGAAGTCAGTTCTGATTAATCTTGTCAGTGTGTCCTTTGCCATTCCCTATCACTCCTCCCTGAGAGAGACTTCACCCTGAGTCATAAGGAAAAGGGGATGGCGTATTCTCTTAGCTACTTCCTGCTGAAAAGGGACGCTGTGGGTTTCAGGGTGAAGATCTTCTCTCACTACTCTAAAGGGCCCCTTTGGCAGTAGGAAACACATAGACTATTATGGAGATTGATTTTGGAATTTAGATTCACTGTTACCAATTGTGCTTAGCCATACATGTTCATATCCTTGAAGATGTATCATGGAAGAGTTGCAGCCTAGAAGACACAAATTTAACTAACAAGTTAAAAGTGCATGAGTCAAAAATTAAAAAGCAGTAATATTCTGAGTAGAGGTTCTAATAGTGGCACAAATCAAGTTACAGAGGGAAGGTGTGGAGGAATAATTCTTAAATAAGTACTGTTTGATAGTTTTATTGTTGTTATATGCCATCAAGTCAACTGCAACTCATAGTAACCCTGTGTATAGTAGCTCTGAACTCAGTCCTGTCCTGAGCCAGTTTCAAAGTCTCACTGGCTTTGACACATCTAGCCCCATAACTCTCAGTTACCATGTCAGTCCATCTCATTTGGGATCTTCCTCCCCTGCACTGTCACTCTGCCTTTCCAAGCATGATGTCCTTCTCCAAAGACTTGTGACACCCTCCTGGCAACATAGCCAATGTATGTGAGAAGGAACTTAAGAGAGTTTAATTACAGAAAACAACCTGATTTCACTCTTTCCAGGACAGACTTGTTTGTTCTCCTGGCAGTCCACGGTATGTTTAACACTCTTCTTCACGCCACAACTCAAAGGCATTAATTCTACTTCTGTCATCCTTAATTATTGTCCAGCTCTCTCTAATCCGTAGCAAGCAATTGCAAAGACCATGGCCTGTATCAGGCACACCTTAGTCTCTAGACTCAAAACCACAATGAGATACCATCTTACCCTGTTAAAAATGACAGTGATTCAAAAATGGGGGGAAAATCACTTTTTTTTAAAAAAAAATTGCTTTTGTGGGCATACAACTTTATGGATTTTTACTTTAAGCTGCAGAGTTGTGTACTGTCACCAAATTGGTAAGCAGATAGCTTGCCTCATCATCCAATAACATTCTCTGTACTTCCTGTTGTAGTCACACCTTCCCTGTACCCTAACTCCTAGCAGTCATTAGTATTTTGTGTTTTCAAGAAGGTCATGTAAATGCAACAATAAAATGTATATGTAGCCTTTTGGATCTAGCTTCTTTTACTTAGCAAGAGAGAGCTGAGATTTATCTGTGTTGTTGAAATTATCAAGCGCTTGGTCCTTCTTAATGCTGAGTATTATTTCATTGATGGTATTACCACAGCATTTGCATTCACCAGTTGAAAGATACTAGTTGTTCCCAGTTTGGGACAAAATTATAAATAAAACTTTTGTAGACATTCTCATACAGGTTTGTGTGTGAATAGATGTTTTTCTTTCTATTGAGTAAATATCTAGGGGTTCAATTGTTGGTAAAATGATGTATGCTTAACTTCATAGAAGCTGCCAAATTATTTTCCAAACAGCTGTCATTTTTTTTTTTAATTCCCATTAGTGTTGTGTAAGCGTTTAGGTGCTCCACATCCTCACCAGTGCTTTGCATTGCTAGTGTGTTTTATTTGAGATACTCTAATGCTTAGGGAACTCTGGTGACCAAGTCCACATAGAGTTGCACTGCTGACACAAAGGCTGTGCCAGTTGGCAATTCAGTAGGTGTATAGGAGAAAATGGAAAGTATCTTTCCTTGCCATTGATAGCCTTGGAAACCCAGTGGAGAGTCAGCTGTAAATGGATTCCAATTCGATAGCAACGATTAGATTGTTATTGTTGTTGCATGTCGTTGAGTTGCCTTCTCTGTCCTGAGCCAGTCTCACTGACTCTGACACGCCAACATCCATCATCACAGTTACTGTATCAATTCATCTCATCCAGGGACTTCCTCTCTTGCACTGTCCCTTCACCCTTCTGAGCATGATATCCTTCTCCAAGGACCTGTCCCTCCTGGCCACACATCCAAAGTATGTGAGATGGAGCGTCAAAATCCTGGCCTTCAAGGAGGAACTTGGTTACCCTCTCTAAGACAGATTTATTTCTTTTCTTGGCAGTCCATGCTAGGTTCAAGACTCTTCTCCAGTACCACAAGTCAAAAGCATACAGTCTCCTTCTTTCATGCTTAGTCATTATCCAACTCTCTGATGCAATGGCAAGTAATTGCAAGGACCATGACCTGAATTAGGCACACCTTTGTCTCTAGACTGACATCATTGAGTTTCAACACTCTAGAGAGGTCCCTGACGGCAGATTTTTCCAATGCAATTAGTCTTTTGATTCCCTGACTGCTGGTGCCAACAATGTTGATTGTAGAGCGAAGCAAGCTGTAATTGTTAACAACCTCAGTCTCTTCTCCATCTATATGATGCTGCCAATTGGACCAGTAGTAAGAATCTTCGTCGTCTTGTTGTTGAGCTTTAATCCATTTTGAAGACTATAATCCTTGACCTTCTGTGGCAGGCGATTCAGGTCCTCCTCAGTGTCAGCAAGTAAGGTTGTGTCATCTGTGCAATGCAGGTTATTGATGGATCTTCCTCCAATCCCAATGCCATATTCCTCCTCATAAAGCCCAGCCTCCCAGATGATCTGTTCTGCATATACATTAAAAAGGTATGGAGATAGGATGCATCCTTGATGCACTCCTTTCCTAATTTTGAACTGTACAATGTTTCCTTGCTCTGTTCTGAGGATCTCTTCCTGGTCCAAGAATAGGTTTTGCATTAGCATGATTAATTGTTCTAGAATTACCATTTTATTCAAGGTTAGCCACAATTTGTTGTCATCAGCACAGTCAAATGCCTTTGCATAGTCATTGAAACACAGATAGACATTCCACTGGTACTCTTTACTTTTGGCCAAGATCTATCTTACATTGTTTCTAGTGCTATGACCTCTTCTAAACCCAGCTTGTATTTCTGATAGTTCTCTGCCAGTATACTATGTGACACTTTAAATTATATCTATAACCTGATAGTCATTATCTTCTTGTAGTTTGTATGTTCCTATGATGCTAGTAGCTCTTTCAGCCAGATTTTATCTATGTTGAACAGATTTCAACAGAGTTTTCATACTAAGACTAGAGAAAACAAGTTTAGCAATTTACTTATAAATCTTAGCCCATAAAAATAAAAGAGTTACATGTTTTACATCAGATGACAAAACCTTGCTTGCTGAAAGTGATGAGGGCTTGAAACACTTGTTGGAGAAGATCAGGGAATGCAGCCTTTGGTATGGATTGCATCTCAGTGCCAGGAAAACAAAGATTCTTACCACTGGACTGACAGGCAGTATCATGATGGAGAAGAGATTGAAACTGTCAACAACTGCATAGTACTTGGATTCACAATTAACACCCTTGTTGCTAGCTGTCAGGAAATAAATAGACATATTGCACTGGGAAAAACTACAGTTAGGAACCTCTCCTAATTTTTGAGGAGTAATGATATCAGTTTGAGGACTGAGGTGCATCTGTTTCAGGCCATGGTTGTTTCCAGTCACTTGCAATGCATCTAAGAGCTGGACAGTGAATAAGGATGACAGAAGAAGAATTGATGCTTTTGAGCTGTGTTTGGATAAGAGCACCAAAAACCCCATGGATGGTTGAAAGAACAAACAAATAGGTCTTGGAGAGGGTGCAGGCTGATTGTTCTTTGAAGGCAAGAATTACGAGGCTTTGCCTCACATACTTTGGGCATGTTGCTAGGAGGAGCTATTCCTTGGAAAGGAACATGATGCTTGGAAGGGTGGAGAGTTGGCAAAGAAGAGGAAGACTCTCAGCCAGGTGGATTGACATGGCAACTGCCACAGTGGGCTTTATTGTATCAGGAAGTGTGAAGATGGCACAGGATAGGACAGGGTTCAGATCTTTTGTTCATAGGCAGTTTACAACCACCACCACCACCACAACAACAAATCAAAACCACAATGAAACACCATCTCATTCCAGTAGAAGTGGCAGAGTTTAACACGACAGCAAACAATAAATGTTAGAGAGAATGTGGAGAGATAGGAACTCTCATGCACTGTTGGTTTTGGGATTGTAAAATGATACAGTCACTCTGAAAGGCAGTTTGTCATTTTCTTGAAAAGCTGAACATAGAAATTCCATATTACCCAGTTATTTGACTGCTTGGAATATATCCCAAGAAAATTAGAACTGAGACACAAATGAATACTTGTACACCATTGTTCATAACAGCATTATTCACCATTGCAAGAACATGGAAGTAGCCCAGTTTCCAACCACAATCAAATGGATAGAGAAATTTTGGTACATACAAATTTTGGTGATGGAATTCCATGCAGCATTCAGGAACTACAATTTCAAAAATTACTACATAATTTGAGAGGTACTGGAGAGCGTTATGCTGGGTGAACCAAATCAGTCTTAGAAGGACAAATACTGTATAAGACCATTATTGTAGAAATAGATCATTAGTAAAACATGAGGATACGAGGGAGAGAGGGTAGGAACAGAGGGTTGAGGATGGGCAGAGGGTATATAATAAGGTCACACAATGTGATGCATGAAAGGGGGAAGAAAAAAAAAAGTTGGTCTGTGAAAACCTTACTACGTCACAACAGAACATCATCTGATTTGCTTTCATGGTGGACATAAGAGCAGAAGTTAATTGCTGGAGGAGGATATCATGTTTGGCTTATGGGTCTCCTCCACATTTCCTTTTCAAGGTAGAAGATCTGTCCCATCTTTGGAATGTAACTTTCTAATAAATATATCTTTACTTTTTATCAAAAAAATGGCTTATGAGGTGGGTAAGGGTGTTCTGGTGGCCTAGTGGTAAAGAGTTGTATTGTCAACTCAAAGGCAGGCAATTGAAATCCACTAGTAGCTATGTAGAAAAAAGATGGGTAATCTCCTACTGTGTGATTTAAATCTGTTGGAGATTTAGCTGAGTCCTTTCTGACTTCATAGCACATAAAACAACATGAAGTGAAGTGAAGTCAAGTGAAGTGAAGGAGACCCTTAGTGAAATGGTTGGTGTATTGTACTATTAATTTGAACGTGCTGAAAATCATGATTATGATACAGGACCATGCAGTGCTTTATTCTGTTGTACATTGGATCTTCATGAGTCAGAGTGGATTTGACAAAAGCAAACTTTCAGTCTGTCCATCCATCCATCCATCCATTTGTTCCATAGGTGTGCAGTGGTAATGAATTGTGGTTTAATGTATACTATACTTGAATTTAAAGTAACGATTTAGAGCATCTGTCTAGTTGTTTGCTTGATATCCGTGTGTCTTCATTGGGGAAGTAGATGTTCAAATCCTTGGCTTTCCCCCCCTGGATTATAAATGTTCCAAGTTTTGAGAATTCTTTAGCTATTTTAATACAAATCCTTTGTTCACTATCTAACATGTAAAACTTCTATACTAGGCTTTGCCTTTTTATATTCTTACTGGTGTCTTTTGAAGAACAGATATTTTTATCTGTTTTCCATTTTACTGATTGTGTTTTTGGTAACATATCTGAGAACTCTTTGTTTACCCCAGGGGTATAAAGATTTTTCTGTTTTCTTCTAAAAGTTGTACAGTTTTAATTCACATGTAGGTCCATAATCCACTTTAAATTAATTTTCACAGAAGATCTGACATATACACCAAGATTGTGTGTGTGTGTGTGTGTGTGTGTGTGTGTAGTTACTCTTTCATCAGTTTGATTAAAAGGCTGTCTTTTCTCTGTGGAATTACTTTTGCAACTTTGTAAAAAGTCAACTGGCATATTTCACTTGGTCTCTTTCTGGACTCCAGCTACACTTATCTGTGTTTGCTCTTTTGCAGGTTTCACCCATTCTTGCTTTATCATTAGTCTTAAAATTGGACAGTGTGAATCTTCCAAGTTTGCTGTTTGCTGTTTTTAAAAAAGTTGTTTTGGTAGTCTAGTTTGTTATCTTTTTAGTATGTATTTTATAATAAGATGTAGGGGGTGTTTGTTCTGTAGATAAGAACAAATACCACTGACCTAGATAAAATTATGTTTTTAGACATTATTCAAGAGCTGTTGCGAATAGGATTGCTATGAATTATACTTGACTCGATAGCACCTAACAACAGCAACTCTACTTCTTTATTTCATATATTCTGTAATCTGCCTTCCTTACTAGTAAATACAAAAATATTAGAGTTTTCTTGGCAATCTCTGCCATTCCTTCAAATTCTAAAGAACCTTCTAAGAACCACAGTTCAATATGTTTAAATCATTTTTTCTGATGGAAGCATAAGCTTTATGAATCTAATAGGAATTATTGCTGTTATATCTTGAATGAAGGGTTCTCTGATCCAAGCTTGCTCAAGTCCTTTAGACCGGTGAAAAGATAACTGTCCTCATTGGGTTTCCCCCCCAAGACATTGCTCTCATCTGGTGAATCTAAATCCAGTCTAGTCTCTTAAGTCTGAGCCTGTTCACATGCATTCTGATACATATGTCTGGGAACTGATAAAAGCATATAACCATTTTTTCTTTATGCTAGGTCAGCCACTAACCAGTAGGTTGGTAGATCAATCAGTCCACCAGCAGCTCTGCAGGAGAGAAAGTTTATTTGCTCTTGTAAGGATTGTTGTTGTTAAGTGCTTCAGGTTGAGTATGACTCATCGTGACCCTGTCAGCAACAGATCTGAGCTCTTACCTATCCTGTGTCATTCTTCTCCTCCACAACTCATTTGAGTCCATTGCCACAGCCACTGTGTAACTCCATCTCCTTGAGGGACTTCTCATTTGCTGATCCTCCATCTTTCCAAGCATGATGTTTCCCTCTAAGGAATAGCCTCACCTAACAAACTATATTCAAAATATGTGAGAGGAAGCTTCATGACCTTATCTCCAAAGGAAACTCTGCTGAACTTTCTTCAAGGATATCTGTGTGTTCTCCTGACAGTACATAGGGTATTCATTAATCTTCTCCAACACCCCAACTCAAGTATGTTGATTCTTCTCCTTTCATTCTTATTCATTGTCCAGGTACTTGAACAGAGGATGGTGCGAATCAAGCACCTTTTAGTTTTTAAAGTGGCATCATTACTCTTTAATTATTTTGGAAAGGTCTCTTACAGTACACCGTCCCAATGCTGTAAGTCTCCCAATCTCTTAAGTACTAGGACCAAAGGTTTTGAGTATAAATCTAAGCAAGATGAAATAATAGACAATTTTAATCTTTTCTCCATCTGTCATGATGTTGTATTGGATTACATCCTAGAAACTCTATGGCCCAATTTTATATTGTTAGTGTGAGGTCACTATGAGTCAGAATCAATTCAGTAGCATATAACAACCTGTGAAAATGCAAGTGTATAAAATAATGATGTTGAAAGTATTTATTATGAGAAAATTTGTATTAATGTGAAGTCATTTGCAGTCACATTCTTAAGTCTTCTAGTTAGTAACTAAACACATTCCCAACATAACTAATAATGAATTAGTTTCACTTCATGGGATACTTCTTGATGAGCAGTTAGGTATGAAATAGTATAATATTCAAACCCACTGAAATCACTACTAATTGGGTTCCTTCAACATTGCTCTCAAAAGGAGATGAATGCCAAGTTAGTGGTACTTGTTCTTTTTTTGAATGTATATATTCAAAGGGAGTGTCAGAAAGTAGAAAAGTAAAGGACAACACACCAAAGCCTGTCCACTATTTAAAAAGTAAACCCAAATTTTCATAAATTTATCTTTGACAGTTATGTTTAGTTTGGGACATAGTTGTAGGTTTTCACATGTGAGTCACATGTGAGTTTCCAGATACTTATTTTATGACATGTTTATCATTGAGGACTATAATTGTCCATGTTGAGTAATTTTTTTTATGTTCATGGTTACAGTGGCTGCAGCGGGAGCAATTGTTGTTGAACTGACTCTTTGGCTGTCCCCACCCCCTACACAGGTTATCAAAGACAGTTAATTGTACAGAGGGAGGTTGTCCTTCTCCCACAGAGCAGCTGATGCATTCGAACCTCATGCCTTTGGGATTGCAGCACAACTTCTTAGTACTAGGCCAAGTCGATTACAACTCATAGTGAGCTTGTAAACAACACATCTGAACCCTGCTCTCCCCTACACCATCCTCATGATCTCTGTCACACTCAAGGCCATTGTGGTAATCACTGTGTCACTCCATCTCAATGAAAGTTTTCCTCACTTCTGACAGCCCTCTGTCTTTCCCAGCATGATACCTCTCTCTTAAGGACTGGTTCCTCCTGAAAATAGAGCCAAGATAAGTAAGAGGAAGTTTTACCCTCCTTGCCTTAAGGAGCACTCTAGTTGCACTTCCTTAAAGAGATTAGTTTTTTTCTTTGGCAGTTCATGATTACTAGTAAAAACATTAAGACCTATACTATCATTACAAGTTGATTTTAGAAACACACAACTGTGGTTCTAAGAAGGTTCTTTAGAAGTCGAGGGAATGGCAGCAGTTGCCCTCAGGAGTTGTGTGTAACAATACTGAGAACTAAAGAAAGCTCTTTTTTTTTTTAAGATTATAAAGCTCATTTATGACAGAGCTTGGAAAGAATGCAGGTCTCTGATCTAACCCTTGTCACTTTGTTCCACCTCCCACATTGTAGTTAAAGTTTCAGCCTAAGAGATTTGGCTTAAAGAACAAAAGAAAACAGTGAAATTTATGTAGCAAATTGAGTTTTAATTTAGCCATCCATACACATTTTGTTTTATAATAATTACAATGTCCACAATGTAATCATACTTTCCCCTACTTCCTATTTCTGATTCCCGTTAATTATTCTTTTTGTCTTCCCTTTGTTTAGTGATACTGTGCACAAACCCTTAACCTTATTTCCTCCTTAAAAAGAACCTGTGAGGTAGGTGGCACTACCTCAGTGGAGATTATGACCTGTTCAGGGTTAGAGTCAATGAATGAGTGAACTGGAAATCAGAGTCGCTAGCTCTGGGGCCTCTCATAGCAGCCCAGCCATTTTCGTGTCAGTAGTATAGCTACCAAAAAAGCACAGTATATGTCAATGGAATAATAGTCTCATGGATGGAATCTTTGAGAGCGTGAAAGTCAGTCAGCCTTCCACCTAACTTAGAAGTCTACCACATTCTTTAAGTTGGACAGCAACCTCTCTGCTCTTTTTACATAGATTTTATTATTCATACTTATTGCGTGTTTATGTTCTGCGACCTCTTTGCATTTTCATTTATTTGTTCAATCAACTACTAAATGTGATTCCCTATCAGACTTTTTTAAATAATCATCATTATAATATACTATTTACACACCAAAACAGTCATCAGTTTAACAATTTCTACATGTAAAATTTCAGCAGAATATTACTTGCATATGATATTAATGATGTTGTTGTTGTTGTTATGTGCTGTCAAGTTGTTTGGACTCATAGCGACCCTCTGTACAACAGCTGTAAACCCTGCTCTATCCTGTGCCAATCACATTGCCTCTGACACACCCATCCCGATTACCCCAGTCACTGAATTGATCCATCTCTTAGGTCTTCCCCTTTTGCACCGTACCTCCACCCTCCCAAGCATGATGTCCCTCTCCAAGGAACTGTCCCTCTTTGCAACATGCCCAAACTATGTCACACAAAACCCCAGAATCCTTGCCTCCAAGGAGTAGCTTGGTTTAACCGTCTCCAGGATGAATCTGTTTGTTTTCTTGGCAGTCCACGGTACATTCAATATTCTTCTCCAGCACCATAGCTCAAAGGCATCAATTCTCCTTCTGTCCTGTTCGATAATTTACATACTATGTCAAGTCTCCTTTCTTTGGATTGAGAACAGATAGGGATCTCTTTGAGTCAGTTGGCTAGGTGATTGTCTCCAGATTTCTTGTCACAACTTGGTAAGCACATCTTGGCAAGCACATCTAGGGCAGCATCTGTTTGTTGAAATATGTCAGTCGTCAGTTCCTGGGGCCTTGTTTTTTGCCAATTCTTTCAGAGCGCCTTGAACTTCTTCCTTCATCACCATAGGCTCTTGAGTTTAGAAGGGACCATGGTACTAGGGATATTATAGCTAATATTAGATGGATCTTGGCTGAATGCAGAGAATGCCAGAGAAATATTTATTTGTTTCACTGGCTATGCAGAGTCATTTGATTTTTGTGGATCACAACAAACTGTGGCTAACTACTACGAGAAGAATGGGGATCCCAGAACATTTGATTGTGCTTATGTGAAACCTGCACTTGGACCAGGAGGCAGTCACCAGAATGCATGGTTCAAAATCAGGAAGGGTCATCAACAAACGAATGGCTAGAGAAGCTGTGGTATATTCGCACAATGGAATACTATGCTGCATTAAAAAACAAGGAACTTATGCAATATTATTCAAAATGGTTGACTCTGGAGAACATTATGCTGAGTGAAATATCCC
>NW_006399895.1:8255675-8257096 GCF_000299155.1 Elephantulus edwardii
GTGCAACAATGAATGAGTGGAAGCCCAAAATCTCTGTAAATGTTTATGAAAATTAATAAAATATAATTATAGAAAAAACAAAATCAGGAAGGGTGTACACCAGGGATGTGTCCTATCTCCATACTATTTCAATCATTAGGCAGAACAGATCATGCTGGAGGCTGGGCTTCATGAGGAGTAATGTGGCAGCAGGATTGGAGGAAGACTCATCAACAACCTGCAGATGACACAACCCCGTTTGCTGAAACTCAGGAGGACCTGAAGCGCTTGCTGTAGAGAGTCAAGGATTGCAGCCTTTAATTTGGACTAAAGATTCTCACCATTGGGCCAACTCGCAGAATCATGATAGGTGATGAAGATACTGATATTGTTCACAGCTTTGGTTTGCTTGGTTCCCCAGTCAACACTCTTGGTATCAGCAGCCAGAAAATCAATAGACAAATTGCCTTGGAACGTCTGCTGTCAGGAACCTCTCCAGAGTACTAAACAGCAACAGTGTCACTCTGGAGACAAAGATCCACCTGATACAGGCCATGATCTTTGCAGTTACTAGCTATGCATCAGAGAGCTGGACAATGACTAGGGATGATAGAAGGAGAATTAATGATGCCTTTGAGCTGTGTTACTGAGTACTGAATATACCATGGACTGCTAGGAGAACAAACAGATTCGTTCTGGAGAGGGTAAAACCAGGCTGCTCCTTGGAGGGAAGGATTCTGAAGCTTCATCTGACATACTTTGGACGTGTTGCAAGGAGAGATCAGTCCTTGGAGAAAGACTTCATGCTTGGGAGGATAGAGGGAAAGTGCAAGAGAGGAAGACCCTGGAAGAGATAGATTGACAAAGTAACTGGGGTAATGAGGATAGGTGTGTCATAAGACAATAATGATGGCAAAGCATAGAGCAGAGTTCAGAACTGTTGTACATAGAGTCACTATGAGTCGCAGGGGACTTGATGGCACATAACAACAGCAACTTGCAAAGTTAAGTGGCATTGGTTACATTGTGCAGCCACCATCTCTATCCTTCAGTCTCTAAACTATATTTCTTCTAAAACAATTAAGCCATCCTTTTCTGTCAGTAAAAACTTAGTTTCCCATCTCCTTGAATTACTTCTAAATTGTCCAAGTAATGATAATATCTTTGATGAAATCTCAGCTATTCTCAGTGGCACACAGTCTCACAACTGTTGCTTTATCTTTCCCCATCAACATGGGCCTGCTTAGCCTATCATTGTTGTATAGCCTGTTTGGCCTGTCATTGTTTTCAAGGTCTTGCACTTAATGATTAAAAAAAAAAGTGTTGTTTGGATTGCATGTTCTTGTGTGTGTTCTGTTTTGCATAGGGTTTTCAGAGGCCTGCTGTTTCAGAAGTGGGTGGCCAATCCTTCTTCCTAGTCTGTCTTAATCTGAATGTTCAGA
>NW_006399895.1:8257924-8259476 GCF_000299155.1 Elephantulus edwardii
AGGGCTGTTGTGCATAGGGTCGCTATGAGTCGCAAACGACTCGATGGCACATAACAACAACAACAACATTGTTTGGATTGTTCAAGCTTTTTTAAAGAATAAAAGAAATCATGGCAGTAGAACTCACTAGTTGAGCTGCCAGGAGGAAATTTGGAGCAGCAGAAGAGTCAGAACAAGAGGGAAGAAATGGGCTGTGGCTGTTTACCTTCTTGAACAGTTGCTTCCTCTGCAGTGAGACCAGAAGAGATGGCTATCATTATTGAAACTGTAATTAAAGAGTCCATAGAAGAATCCTGTTTAAAAGGGAGACTATGCAGAAAAGAATTTTAAATTCTCATGGAATTCAGACTTTCTGAAAGTCATAAAAGGGTAGATCAATATCAGAAACCATTGCCATGACATAATCTTTAAACTTTAAACCAAAAATACCTTCTGAAATGTTTTTTAAAACTGAATCATAGGGGAGCTCTGGTGGCCTAATGTCAAGAATCTGCACTGCAATCCTGAACGCATGCAGTTTGAATCCACCAGATGCTCTACTGGAGAAGGAGGGGCAATCTCCTCCTGTGCAAGTTGGATCCAACTTGATGGTACACATCAAGAAAACAAAACAAAACAACCCTGAATCATAATTGAACATAACTAGTAAAAAAAATGCTATTGTTGTATACCATTGAGTCAGAACAGACCCATGACTGATCCTCTAGTGAGTTGTTAGAGGCTGTAATCACAGGGGAGGAGATTTACCCATTCTTTTCCTATGGAGCAGTTATGTTATGCAGATGACAGCTTGCTGAAACTGAGGAGAACCTGAAGCACTTGCTACAGAAGGTCAAGGACTGTAGTCTTGTATATGGATTGGAACTCAACATCAAGAAGACAAAGATTCTCACCACTGGGTCAATTGGCAACACCTTGTTAGATTGAGAAAAGATAGAGTTTGTTAACAATTTCAGCTTACTTGACTCCACAATGAACACTCCTGGCACTAGTCTTTTGTCTTGAACTGGATTCTCCAAAGAAGCAAAACCAATGAAATGTGACAGCATCAACAACCTGTGTTATACAAATGACACAACTTTGTTCACTGAAAGTGAGAAGGACATGAAGTACTTGCTTCAGAAAATCAAAGACTACAACTTTCAATACGGATTATATCTAAACATCAAGAAAATTAAAATCCTCACCACTGGGCCAATATACTATGTCATGACAGATGAAGAAAAAATTGAAGATCTCAACAGTCCCATCTTACTTGGATCCATAGTCAACATCCTTGGTACTAGCTGTCAAGAAATAAAAGACATAACACATTGGGAAAATCCACCCTCATGGACCCCTCTAAAGTGCAAGTACATAATTTTAAAGACTAAGGTACACCTTCTTCCACCAATCCTGATGCCACAATTCTCCTCATAGAGCTCAGCCTCTTAGATAATCTGCTCTGCATACTTGTTGAAAAGGTATGGAGACAGGATGCATCCCTGGCGTACACCCTTCCCAATTTTGAACCATGCAGTGTTACCCTGCTCTGTTCTGACTACTGCCTCTT
>NW_006399895.1:8260675-8264268 GCF_000299155.1 Elephantulus edwardii
CAACAACAACAACAAGGTACACCTAATATAAAATAACAATTAACTAATAAATGCTATAATAAAAAAGTAAAATAATAATCTAGTGTCATCCTGTCAGTTAATTGCTGTACTTCTGAAAGTTGGACAGTGACTAAGGATGTCAAAGTAATTGATACCTCTGAGATATGGTGTTGGAGAAAAGTACTGAATATTAACATGGGGTGTATCAAAAGAAAATATATCTTAAGGCAAGTGCAACCAGGGTGCTCCTTGGAAGCAAGGATGGTGAAGCTTCATCTCACATACTTCGAGCATGCTGTCAGAGGGGTGTAGGAGAGGAAGACCTTCAACAAAATGGATTGATACAGTGACTATAACAATGGACTCATGTGTATAGTATTTGATGAGAACAGCACAGGACAGGGCCAGGTTCAAATCTCTTTTCTTTAGGGTCGTTTTCGACAGCACATACCAACAACTCATAGCTTATATTGTACCCCTGCCTGTGCGATTTACAGTTTCTGAAAACCAACAGGAGAGTGGACAGTGAGTTGGTCCTACTTGACAGCAAATCACCACCACTGTCACCACTACCACCAGTGCATTGTTCAGGAGACTTGATGTTATAGTACATAATGTATCATGCTGCTGAAAGTTAGCAGTTTGAACCCACCAGCCACTTCATGAAAGAAAGAAAGTCTTCTTTTGTAAAGATTTACAGCGTCAAAAACCTGATGGAAGTTTGCTATGTGTCAGAACTTACTAAAATGACATTGAGTTATGGCCCTGTTTGTTTTGATTAAATGATGTTATTATCCAATCTGTGCTGCAAGCCCAAAGTCACATGGTTCGAGGTCACCAGCTACTTCAGTCTCCTCCTGTGCAATTAACTGCCTCTGGAAACACACAGGAGGATCAGCTACAGGTCTGTTCCAACTTAACAGTAAACAACAACTTCTTAACTCATCAAGTTTGTTGACTCACAGTGAATCATGACCTGCTGGAGCAAGAAGTTATGTTTTGAAATATTATGTTTTATGTTACTAAAGCCTGAAATGCACACATGTATGGTCTGAAAGCCAGACACCCTAGAAATAAATTTTGTGAGTATAAGTAATTCCCAGTTCAAAACTCTGAAATGGTAGATGTTTGAGAATCTAAAGTGGGAAGCTGCCCGTTTTCTTGATGATCTACTTTTAGTTTTCCCCACAGCTACTGATTTCTGATTACTGGTTGTGGAGACAGCAGAGAGGTCTGGAACGTGACTGCTGACCACGTTCCACTGCTCTGCAGGACTTCCCAGGGAGGGGTGTGGCAACAACTTGTGCAGGCCTTTCCATCTGAGGCTTCCAGATCCTTGACAGATAGGTAGCATATAGGTACACCAGTTTAAACCATTAACAATTCTCACTTGTGTTTTCTGCTTAGTAAAGAATATTTTGAATGAAATTTTAAAAAGATAATTATTTTTAACATTTTTTCTTTTAAATTTAGAGAACAGTCTATGAGCTTAATTTAAATAACTGAATGACCTGTCATTTCACACTGCCTCTCCATAATTTTTAGTTGGTTTTAAGATCAACTTCAGATAAGTGATGAATTCAGTCAACGTATGAATGACATTTTGGTTTGATAGGTAGAAAAATTTGTGTGTTGTTTGGAGAATATTTTCATCAAAATGTCTTTGATTCTTTTTTTCTTTCTCTCCTCCCTTCCCTTGACTGTAAATCATGGAAGCAAATGATTACCTAGACAAGTGAAGAGGAGGAAGTTGCAAATAAAATAGGCACTTACATTTATTGTGTTTGCAAGGTTGTTTTTGAGGACTGCACATGTTTCTTGAGAACTTGTTTCTTGTCTGTTTTATAGAGCTCTGGCCTCTTAACAGCACTGCTTTAATGACTTCTTCTGTGGTTTATATTAGCACTGACTGTGGAGGGAAGAAAGAGGTCAGATTTCACAAGGGATCTGTAGACTTGTAAAATCATACATGACTGACAGAAACAAAGTTCACCTTAGGAAGACTCACATAAGGTCTTGAAGGACTTTACCTATAAAATAACTACAAAACATTTTGGTAATGTTGAACGTAGTTAAGAACTAAAATTCTAGGGGACTGATATTCCTTAAGGAGTCCTATTAACACAGTAGGTGTGCTTGCTTGTCTGTTAACTGAAAGGTCAACAGTTCCAATCCACTAGCTGCTCTACAGGAGAAAGATGGTGGTAGTCATCTTCCAGAAAGATTTATAGTTATAGCATTGAAAACTCTATGGGTGGATTGTACTCTCTCCTTTATGGTCACTGTGAATAGGAATCAGTTAATTAGCAGCACCTATAGCATTCGTTATAAAGAACTTACTCATTTGCATGAATGATGCACCATGTAAAAGAAAAGACTCTACACATTTCTGATGTTTTTAGATGTTGATTTGACTATATAATTTATCTTAAAAGTATTAATTTTTTAAGGTCTTTTTCTAGAAAAATTTATGGAAACAAAACTAAAAATTACAGAATAAATTTCACCATGCTTACTCTTACCACTAGCATCAAGAATGGGGCTGAACCTAATTATTACTATTTCTGTAATCTAGCCCCCATTATCATTACATCATTGAGGTAATGAATTTTATCTCCCCTTTTTAATCAATGCACATTTAAATTTAGAACAAGTATTTCTTCTCTCTCTTTTTTAGGTAATTTATGCAAATGCTATATAAATCTGGCTTGGAAGGAAGGCAAAGGAGAATTTAAAATAACATATTAACATATCTTTGCTTTTATGAGCTGAACCCTTTAGGTTTTTAATTTTTTTTAAATTTTTATTGTTTTTTAAAGAATTTTAATGAGCATTCACAGAGATTTTGGATTTCCATTCATTCATTGCTGCACTTCTCTCCCCGCCCAGCCCCCTCCCCCCCCAATTTACTTCTCTTTCAAAAGTGAAAGAAATACTCCTTTCCTGGTACACAATCCCCCTGCACCCCTCCCACCGCCCCAAGTACATTCCACTATGCAACCTTAATAGTGGACTCTTGTGATAACCATAAGACCCTGTCATACATTGCTTTTAAATTGTTCACTCCCTCTTCTGTTTCAGTGCAGTATACACAATTTATCCAGTTTTTCTCAGTCTTACCCCAACCTGATATCAGTCCCATTTTACAACAGTGGCACCATGCAATATTTCTCCTTTTGTGACTGAGATACTTCACTCAGCAGAATATCCTACAGGGTCACCCATTTTGAATAATATTGCATGAATTCCTTGTTTTTCAATGCAGCGTAGTATTCCATTGTGTAAATATACCACAGCTTCTCTAACCATTTGTTTGTTGATGGGCACCTGGGTTGTTTCCAACTCCTTGCTATTGGTTTTTGTTTGTTTTTCCTATGCATTTATTTTTTTTAATTTTTTTAATTATTATTATTAAATTTTATTAGTTTCAATGAACACTCACAGGGATTCTGGACTTTCACTCCTTCATTGCTGCACCATTCTCACTACCCTCCTCCCCAGTTTGTTCTTCTTCCCCGCCATCCGAATGTCTGTTTTAATTGTCCAATTGCCACAGTGCTTGTCAAAGTCAGTTCTGATTAATCTCCTTTGTC
>NW_006399895.1:8267914-8270198 GCF_000299155.1 Elephantulus edwardii
ATTGATAGGACCATATGGTTCTTGTTCTTTGCCTTGTTGATGTGATCAATTACATTGATTGTTTTCCTTATGTTGAACCATCCTTGCATACCTGTTATGAACTCCTTGCTATTGTGAACAGAGCTGCAATAAACATGGGTGTGCATGAACTCTGTAGTTTTATTGCATAATGATCACTGACACTTTTGATTACATTTTTTTTTCTTTTTCGGTTTAAATGGTTTTGTTCTGAAATGCGAGCTGATCCCAAAAAGGGCTGGGCTGTGATTACATTTTTTAAGTTGCTGATTGGAAAGTAAAACCCATATGTTCATATTACAACAACCTATAATATTACTGCAACTAGCACCAGTGTTATGTGCCACTGAGTCTTTTCCAACTCATAGCAGAAATGCATTATTGGGTTTTCTGGTGGGAACATAATGAGCAAGAATCTGTGCTGCTGTCTCAAAGGCACACAGTTCAAGGCCACCAGTTGCTCCATGGGAGAAGGATAGACATTCTCCTCCTGTGAGATTAACTGCCTCTGAAAACTGGAGGATCAGCTGTGGGTCATTTGTGACTCAGTACACAACAACAACAGTGGGAGCACATTATCAAGTCTTATCTTCAATAATGTCAAGAGTGGTTTTAGATAGCAGACTTTTTCGGCAGCAGGCACTAGTGAAAGTTTAGTAGTCTTGGTACCACAGTGGTTAAAGCACCTGGCTGCCAGCTGAAATGATGCTAGTTCAAATTCATCATCTGCGCCAAAGGAAAGATAAGATAGCTTCTGTAGAGATAACAGCCTTGGATGCCCTGGAGTCTTAAAGGATTAGTTTGAGTCAGAACCTAAGATTGCATGCTTGAATTTTCATTTCTGTTTTTGTATGCATGCACACATATCTTTATAGATTGTTTCATTTTATCCTTGCAACATCCTATAAGTCAGTATTATTATCCCCATTTTACTGCTGTATATTAAGACCTGAAGTTCAGTAACTTTTAAGGAGCATGCAATTAATGAATATAAAGCAAGAATTCAAACTCACTTGTATGTATTTAAATATCTACATTATTTTTTAAAATGTTTTATTGATTTTCATATAATAACACCTTTACAGTATGTTTCATTCATATACATTGTGTTTTATACAATCTTTATGTTTCATATAATCATTCACATTCTATTTTACATTCATTTTTTGTACTAGTTTATTTACAGAATTCTAGTACATTTTTTTACATCAAATCCTTCCCATTTCCCTCACCTGCCACCTTTAAAATTGTGTGACCCCATGAATAATAGCCCACACACACACACACATAATACCTAACCCTTCTACTTCCATCCTGCCCCCCCTTGGATCCTCTCACTCATTCTACAATAATGGTTTTGTACACTATTTGTCTTTATGGGACTTAGTTCACTGAGCATAATACTTTCCAATCCCTCCCAAATTAGGTAGTAGTTTACAAAATCATTGCTCCTGCATGCTGCATAATATTCCATCATGTGAATGTAGCATAATTTCTCAATCCATTAGATTGTGATTGGACAGCTGGGCAGTTTTCATGTTCTTATGATGGTGAATAACGCTGCTATGAATATTGGTGTACAAGTCTCTGTTTGTGCCTCAGTTCTCATTTTCTCGCAGTATATTCCAAGCAGTAGAATAGCTGGGTCATATGGAAATTTCTATGTTCAGCTTTTTGAGGAAGTGCCAAACTGCCTTTCAGAGGGGCTAACTCTAAGATTATGCTGCCATATCACCTCTCTTTACACATCTAAGTTATCCTTTCTAATGTGTACTGGCATTTCTTTCTGATTTTCCTTAACCCAATTACTAACACCAAACCTACAAACTTGTTGGCATCAAGTTGATTCTGCTCTTACAGGAAAGAGCTGAATTTTTCTGTGGGGTTTTCAAGGCTGTAAATACAGATGCAGACTGCCTTCCCTTTGTTCAGTGTGCCTGCTGAGTCCAGACCCTGACTTTGGGTTTCACAGTCAGGCTTTTGGATTTTAACTGCTGAAGAAATGCAGCTTTTAGGTTAGCCGCACAACTAGTAAAATTTATGGTGGTTTGCTAGGCTTTTTAATCTTAACATCATCTTCAGTTTCTATTGCCTTTATTTCTTTCACTAAGAAATGTGGAAAAAAATTAGAACATAAAAAACAGTAAAAACTCACTGTTCATCCCAGTTGTAAGAGAAGGTATAAATACCTTTGTCTATGAAATTTACGTGTTAAAATGTATATTCATATATTTTATATATATATATATATATATATATATATATA
>NW_006399895.1:8270298-8272627 GCF_000299155.1 Elephantulus edwardii
ATATTCTTAAAGTTTTTTAATATGTAATTTTAATCTGTTAAATCTTAATGAATTGTAAAATCTAAGCCAAAATCTAAAAATTCAGAACTTCATGTTATTCATACTTTAATCATTTGATAAAGGACTGATCTTATTTAACAGTTTTCAGTCTTACTTATCATAGTCAAGTTCATTCTTATTTTCATCATATGATAGTCCGTAATAGTGATTTATCAGATTTATCATTCTCTGCCTAGGTACTATAACATTATATACCTTAGCTTTCCATGTAGATAAACCAGGAACCTCAGAAACATATGAATCCTTTCCTCCTTTTCCCTTGGACACCTCATTACCAAATCATGTCAATATATAGTGTTTTTTGTATGTGCTTTCCCTGTCCATTCTTGTTATCTCTGTCATCACTTAAACTCATAACAGCAGGTCTGTCTGCTGCTATTCTAACTGTTGTTATTGTTAAGTGCTATCAGATAATGGTTGCCTGTACTTGAGCCTGTTGTTGTAGTTCTTTTCATTGAGGGCTTTCCTTTTTTTTTTTTTCTGACGCTCTCTTTTGCCAAGTGTGATGACATTCTCCAGGGACAGGTCATCAAGTCTCAACATCCTTGCCTCTAAGGAACATTCTGGCTGTACTTTCAAGACAGATTTGGCCATTCTCCTGACAGTATAACTTCACCAACACCTTGGTTCAGATGCATCAATTCTTCAGTTTTCCTTATTCATGGTCCATCTTTCCTATGCATATGAGGGGAATGAAAATACCATGGCCACATTCTTCTTTCCACTCTGCCTTAGTTTGCAAGCTCTGCTGAAGCCTATCCATCATGAATGACCCCACTAGGATTTGAAATACCAGTGGCAGAGCTCCCAGCCTCAAAGCAACAGATCAAA
This sequence comes from Elephantulus edwardii, assembly GCF_000299155.1. NCBI lineage: Eukaryota > Metazoa > Chordata > Mammalia > Macroscelidea > Macroscelididae > Elephantulus > Elephantulus edwardii. The sequence goes on from NW_006399895.1 coordinate 8,271,190, forward strand.
CCCTCTAGTAGAACAAGCTGGCAGACAAGTGATGAATTGTTCTAATAAAGGCTTATTAATTGGTCTCCCTATTCCTAGTATCTCAATCATCAATATCATTTTTTCTTTTCCTTCTTTGTCTTTACCAGTACTTGGATTTTTCATGATAAAAATATTTGTGGGTTTAGAACTAGGAGGATAATAATTAATTAATATTCCCGTTAAGTAAAGTGACCTTTTTAAATAGTAAGTTTCTGTTTTAAAATATTTGAATAGTGTCAGAAGAGCAGCATTTTCTCCAGGAGAAAGCCTTGAAGGCAAGAAGGGGTAGGATAGAAGGAATAATGCAAATGAAAATTACAGGGAGGAAGTAAGGGTAAGTGCTATTATGTTGTGGATATTGCAATTAATTAATGTTATGAAACAAATTGTGTGTGAAAAAAGTTAGCTTTGTAAACTTTGCATCAAATCACAATAACAAGGAAAAACAGATGATTCCTAAGTAAACTTTGTTGTTAGGTAGCATCAAGTGGACTACCATGCAGAGCAACCCTTTGAACAGCGGATCTGAACCTTGCTCCCCCTGCTCCATCCTCGCAGTCTCTAATATGCTCACGTCTGTTACGGTCACTGTCTCAGTCCATCTTCTTGAGGATCTTCCACTGACCCTCCACTCCACCTTTCCCAGCGTGATACCCCATTCTGTGCACTGCCCTCCCTCCCGACAGCATGCCATAAGTATGTGAGACAAAGTTTTATCATCTTGCTCAAGATGAAAGCCATAGGCTCTAAATCATAGAAGGCAAGAGTTTAATGTTATTTTTCCATTTTAGAACTCTCAGAACTTCACATGTATTTTAACCCAGATAGAAAGCAAATGCGTATCTGCTTATTCAGCATGTCTTCCAAACAGCAGAATTGCTTGGGAGTTGAAGCAATGATTTTTATCTTCCACATAGAGGCTTAGCAACCTCAAACTTTTGCTCATGAAATAATTCACATTAGGGTGTCTAGAGATTGTCTGGATTCACATCCCAATTTCACCAGTTACTAGTTGAAATTTTGTGAAGTAGTGGTCTCGTAAGGATTAACTAAACTAAAATCTGTGACATACTTAAAGTATTACTTGGTACCAAAATGGATAATAAGCTCTTGTTAGCTCTGGTGGCAAGAAGCTGTGCTTCAGTCCTCAGGGCCACAAGCCGCTCTGCAAAAGAAAGATGGGCAGTCTCCTCCCGTGCAATTAATTGCCTCTGAAAACCTGTGGGAGGGATTAGCTATGGGTCATTTCTGACTCAATGGTACACAACAATAACAACATTTCTATAAAAATGATTAATTTGCTTCAGGCCTCGATTATATACTTTCATGACACTGTTTTTTCCTTCATTGTGTTTTTCTTTTTCTTTTTTTTTCTTTTTTTCAGATTAGGATCATTTTTTTTCTTTTTTTTTCTATA
>NW_006399895.1:8274793-8306787 GCF_000299155.1 Elephantulus edwardii
GTAATGTTTTGTAATTTTCTTGGAAAAGGTCCTTTGTACTTCTGGTTAAATTTATTCCCAAGTATTTAATCTTGTGATTAGCTATTGTGAAAGGTCATTGTGTTTTTCAAACAGTTTGAAATACAGTTTTATAGGAATTTCTTTAATTTTTTCCCCCCTAGTATTAAACGAAGGTGCCCAGAAGGTAGACCATCATTAGTTTTATTCATCATTGGATATTTGGTACCTAGAGTATATTCGATAATGAATGTTGAATAGATATTTGTTGGCTGGGTGTATCTAGAAGAGATTATTTTATTCTCTTTTCTAAATGAGATTGTACTCTTTTGCTGATGAAACTATACATAATCAGAAAGAGTTAGAAATGTATAATAAGCATGATGAAGGATCTTTGCTCTTTTTGCCGTAGCAAGGATATATAGTAATCTAGCTTCAAAAGCTGGAACTTAATGTACACTTTGACAGTGAAAGAAGGAAAACTGAAATATTTTCCACTAACATAGATAGAAAAGTGTTGAAGGTGGAAAACTTGTGAGGTCAAGAAAAAACATGGCAATCCTGTGAGTCCTGCCTGGCCTTTCCCAGTTTCATTGTGTTAATTTTTTTTATAGTAATTATCTTAAGATTTAGAAAGAGATTACTAAAACTTAATGCTTATTAACAAGATTTAAACTTGGGATCACATCTTTTCTGAAACTATTCCTTTGTGGTTTTAGCTGATAAAACTTGCTAAATTAAAGGTTAGCATATGAAAGTTGTTAAGTTCAGCCCTATTAAGACCTGGTGGATTTCAAAAGGATGTGTTTAGAGGGGAAAGAGAGGTTGTTATCGTCCAGGTGAGAGAAGTTGGTTCTGGAAAAGAGGAGAATGGATTATTTTGGTATTATCAACAGACTAGATGGGTGAATGAAGCATGTAGAAGAAGTTGTAGTGTCTAAAATGAGTAGCTGGATAAGGGATGACAACCCAAGAGATGTAGTAATATACGCTTGAAGGAGAAAAGGCTTTCCTCTGGACTTGGTGAATTTGAATTGCCTTTGTAAGTATAAGTTGAGCATGTTCAGTAGGTAGTTGGCATTTGAAACTCTGGGACTAGTCTAGGCTGGTGATACATTTTTATGTTATATTGATTTTCATACAAAATTCGTATACACTGTATTTCACACTTTTCCTTAATTTTCATTGTGTTTCATACAGTCGTTCCCATACATTGTGTTTTATAAACCTAATCCCTGTTAATTATGCCCATCATTGCCCCTTTTTTCAGGTCCCTGCCAGATCTTCCTCATTTCCTTTACCCCTTCCCTCCACCCATCAATTTATGTGACCATATGATATCCCCCCTGCCCACCCTCACACCTTTGCTCCCACCCTTTTCCCCTTGGATTTCCTTACACATTTTACTAGTTATCCTTCTGTTTTTACAGTAATGGTCTTATGCAGTATTTGTCCTTATGAGACAAAGTTCATTCACTGAGCATAATGCTCTCCAGTCTCTCTCAAGTTATGTAATAGTTTCTTAAATCATTGCTCCTGAAGGTTGCATAGTATTCCATCATGTGAATGTACCACAGCTTCTCAATCCATTTGATTGTGGTTGGATGTTTGAGATGTTTCCATGTTCTTGTGATTGTGAATAATGCTACTGTGAACTTTGGTGTACAAATCTCTGTATCTCAGTTCTAATTTCCTTGAGGTTCTTAGCAGTGGAATAGCTGGGTCATATGTGAAAAGTTGTGGATTGAAGCCAAGAATCACACCAAGGAAGAAACATTTCTCAAAGTTTATTGCCAAGGTAGAAACATTTCTCAAAGTTTATTGCTTGCTGGGCCACTCAGCACGGGGAGTAGCACTGATGGTTGGGTTTAGGGGGCTTATATGGGGTTTTAGCAAGGGTGTTTTAGGGGGTTACAAGATGAGTTGACGTTGCAGTAGCTCATTGATGCATAGAGTTTCTCATTTTGGAAAAGGTCTTAATATGGGAATTTCTGAGTTCTGTTTCTGAAGAATGTCCTGACATAAGATTTTCTGAGTTCTAGTTTCGGATGTCCTGACATAGGATTTTCTGAGTTTTGGTTTTGGAAAATGTCCTGACAGGGATTTCTGAATTGAGCTTCAACCTCCATTTTTATTTTTAGTCTAACAATATGAAATGTCTGTGTCCCACTTTTTTTCCAGCGGGGTTGTATCATTTTACTCTCCCATCAACAGTGTATGAGAATTCCAGTCCTCCCATAAACGTGGAGATACATTTTTGCAAAGAACACTGAGAGCATGCACAAGAAGCTAAGGCACAGGAGAGTGGTGTGACTTTCAAAATCTATGTAGCTTGTATTATTTAGGGGGGAAATACCCTACTTGGGGGACTCAGTAGCAACAATTGGAATAGGTAAAAACCTGAAAGTAGGGAAACTCACTAAAAAGATTATTGAGAGTGAAATGGACAGAATCCTCAAGGAGGGAGAAATGAAGGCATATTAATGAAATAAAAGTATGATAAGGCTGGCCTGAGGCCCAAAGTGGAAAAAGGAGAGGCTGGGGGAGGTCTGAACAGCTGTTTGTGCCAAGGAAGAGGAGCAGGAAGAGAAGAGTTTGAATATGCAAAAGAGGGAGAGAGAAGACAGATATGACAGGTTGCCAGAGAAGAGGAGAGGGAATAGAGTGGGTACTCAAATAGAAAGAGGGGCTTTATTTTCACTGCTCTTGAGTATTTGTCTCTTTTTAATTCAGGGATTTCAGAGATACTTAGGAGAGTGCCAGCGGTAACTGACTTGGTCTTTTCTGGGATAATTCTTTCCAGTGGTTGAATTTTCAAAAAGGACCAAAAGCTAGAAATTTTAAATATTAATGCAGTTAAACACTGCATGGTTCAAAATTGAGAAGAGTGTGCATGGTGCCACTGTTGTAGAATGGGACTGTCCTTGGGGTTGGGGAGAGACTGAGTAAGATGGGTCCAATAATATATGCTGCTCTGAAACAGAGAAGGGAGAAAACTGTTTAAAAGAGATATGTGATTAGGTATTTCGGTCATGACAGGAGTCTAGAGCGATGGCTACATGGTGGAGTGGACCTGGGGGAGGGTTTGTAAAATAATGAAAGAATCTTTTCTTTTACTTTTCCAAGAGGGTAATGTCTGGTGGGGGGGAGCCTTGGGAGGGGACAAACCTACAACAATGAATGAATGGAAATCCAAAGCCTCTGTAAATTTTCACTGAAATTAATAACAAATTTAAATTAAAAAAAAAGAATTAAGTTAGTGTAAGGATGGCAATGGAACCACCTTACCTCTGTAACTTGATTTGTGCCACTATTAGAACCTCTACTCGGAATATTATTGCTTTTTAATTTTTGACTCATGTACTTTTAACTTGTTAGTTAAATTTGTATCTTCTAGGCTGCAACACTTCCATGATACATCTTCAAGGATATGAACATGTACGGCTAAGCACAATTTGATAACAATGCATCTAAATTCCAAAATCAATCTCCATAATAGTCTATGTGTTTTCCTACTGCTAAAGGGGCCCTATAGAGTAGTGAGAGAAGACCTTCACCCTGAAACCCACAGCGCCCCTTTTCAGCAGGAAGTAGCTAAGAGAATACGCCATCCCCTTTTCCTTATGAATCAGGGTGAAGTCTCTCTCAGGGAAGAGTGATAGGGAATGGCAAGGGACACACTGACAAAGGAGTTTAATCAGAACTGGCTTTGACAAGCACTGTGGCAATTGGATAATTAAAACAGACATGGGGGGGGAAGAAGAATGAACTGGGGAGGAGGGTGGAGAAAACAGTGCAACAATGAATGAATGAAAACCCCAAATCTCTGTAAATGTTCATTAAAACGAATAAAATTTAATAAAAAAAAAGGGATGTGTCCTATCTCCATATCTTTTCAATCTCTATGCAGAACAGATTATCTGGGAGGCTGGGCTCTATAAGGAGAAGTGTGGCATCAGGATTGGAGGTAGACTCATCAACAATCTGTGTTATGCAGATGGCACAACCCAGCTTACTGAAACTGAGGAGGACCTGAAGCGCTTGCTGCAGAAACTCAAGGATTGCAGCCTACAATATGGATTGAAACTCAACATCAAGAAAACAAAGATTCTCACCACTGGGCCAATTGGCAGCATCATAATAGATGGTGAAGAGATTGAGATTGTTGACAGTTTCCATTTGCTTAGCTCTACAGTCAACACTCTTGATACCAGCAGCCAGGAAATGAAAAGACAAATTGCATTGGGAAAGTCTACTGTTAGAGACCTCTCCAAGGTACTAAGGAGCAACGATGTCAGTCTGGAGACTAAGGCGTGCCTGATATGGGCCATGGTCTTTGCCATTACTTGCTATGCATCTGAGAGCTGGACAATGACTAGGGAGAATTGATGCCTTTGAGCTGTGGTGCTGGAGAAGAGTATTGAATATACCAAGTTTGTCCTGGAGAGGGTGAAGCTAGGCTGCTCATTGGAGGCAAGGATTCTGAAGCTCCTTCTGACATACTTTGGATATGTTGCAAGATGGGAACAGACCTTGGAGAAGGGATGTAATGCTTGGGATTAGGTGTGTCAGAGACAGTAAGGTTGGCAAGAGATAGAGCAAGGTTTAGGGCTGTTGTACATAGGGTCACTATGAGTCGCAAGCAACTTGACCACACATAACAACAACAAAAACAATGCTGTTTAAGAGATTTTCTTTTTAAATTGTCATTTTTTGCTGAAAACCAGCATAGGCTCAAGAAACACCTTTAATAAATGAGAGCCTGCAACCATTTATCTTTTAGAAAAATTTTAAGACTTGGTCCATCCATTTGACCTGAAGTGCAAAGTTACATTTCAGTTACTGTAACGGAGGATTTTGGGAGCTCTGGTAACCTAGTGGTAAGAAGCTGAACTGCCAACCCAAATGCATGAGGTTTGAATCCACCAGGTGTTCCTCAGGAGAAAAATGGGCAATCTCCTCCCAGGTGGTTTATTGTCTCTGAAAGCCCCCTGAAAGATCAGCTATGAGTTGGTTCCAGCTCAATGGCAATAATTAAGAATTTTAGGTGTGTTGGAGACACATTCATTTGAGGAAAAAAAGGGAGGGTTCAGAGAAAAAGTGTTCTAATTAATCATATTGTGTGGTTAATTATATGAGATTCAGAGTAAAAAGCAGCACAATTATACAAATGGTAGAAGAGGAAAAATAACATTGGTTTATTTAATCTTAATAAAAATCCTTCAGATTGGAGGATAGATTTTATTTTAATGAAAGTTTACAGAGACTTTGGATTTCCATTCATTCATAGTTGCACTTTCCTCCCTGCCCACCATTCCCCCCCCACCCCCGTTTGCTTTTCTCTTTGAAAAGTAAAAAAAAAAATCAATCATTGTTCTACAATACCCCTCCCCTAGTCCACTCCACTATGCAGCTTTCATTCTGGACTCTTGTCATGACAATAATACCTAATCATATATTCCTCCTAAACAGTTCTCTTCCTCATCTGTTTCAATGCAGTATACATTATTTATCCAAAGGGGTAGATTTTTATCTCTTTAAAATGCCACTAAAAAGAAACTTATTTAAATACCACTAAAATATTGGGTATCATTTAAAATTACAACAAATAAAATACAGTTGTTTATCATCTCAGACCATGGTATCTGTGCCTGGCACACTGTGTATAAAGACCTAAAAGTCTGTCCAGAAATTTCTGTTGAGTTGAATAGACATTTTTTAAATTATCATTATTTTGTCATTCAGTGTCTTAAGGATCATAATGTAGTACTGAACTCATAAGGCTGTCATTCATAGTGCCATCAAGTTGAGTACAACTCATAGCAACCCTGTGAACAATAGATCTGAACCCTGTACTATCCTGTGACATCTTCGTCAACTCTCACTACTTAAGACCATTGCTGCGGTCACGGTGTTACTCCATTGATTGAGAGACTCACTGACCCTCCAAATATCCAAGCGTGATGTTCCTTTCCAAGAACTATCCTCTCCTAATAACATACCCCAAGTATGTGAAATGATTCTTTGCCATCCTTACCTCTTAGGAGCACTCTGGTTCCACTTTTCCAACAAATACCTTTGCTCTTTTAGCAGTCCATGGGATAGTCAGTACTGTTCTCCAACACCAAAACTCAAAGACATCAATTCTTCTGTCATCTTTCTTCATTCTCCAGCTCTCAGATACATAGGAAATGATGAAAAATACCATAGCCTGAAGCAGATGTACCTTAGTCTTTTTTTTTTTTATTTTTTTTTGTTTTGTTTTTTTTGTACCTTAGTCTTTAAACTGACATTATTGCTCCTTAATACTTTAGAAAGGTCCTTGACAGCTTCCCCCAAGCAATATGTCTTTCGATTTCTTGACTGCTTTAACCACTGGTGGTGTAGATTCAAGTAAGGTGAAATCATTGACAGTTTCAATCTATTTATCATGATACTGCCTGTTGGCTCAGTGCTGAGGATTTTTGTCTTCTTGATATTGAGATATGATCCATATTGAAGGCCAGTAGAGCTCCCTAATACTTCATAAAGCAGCATTAAACTTAAGGAAATTTAGGCTGATTCTTAGAAGAATGGGAATCCCAGAACACCTGATCGTGCTAATGCGAAACCTATACTTGGACCAAGAGGCAGTCATCAGAACAGAGCAAGGAAACACTGCATGGTTCAGAATTGGGAAGGGCATACGCCAGGGATGTGTGCTGTCTCCATACCTTTTCAACTTGTACGCAGAACAGATTCTCTTAGAGGCTGAGATCTATGAGGAGAGGTGTGGCATCAGGATTGGTGGAAAATCTATCAACAATCTGTGTTAGGCAGATGACACAGCCCTGCTTGCTGAAACTGAGGAGGACCTGAAGCGTTTGCTGCAAAGGGTCAAGGACTGCAGCCTTCAATATGGATTAAGGCTCAATGTCAAGAAGACAAAGATACTCACCACTGGCAGCATCAGGATGGATGGTGAAGAGATTGAGATTGCTCACAGCTTTAGTTTGCTTGGCTCCACAGTCAACACTCTTGGCATCAGTAGCCAGGAAATTAAAAGACGTATTGTGATGGGAAAGTCTGCTGTTAGGGACCCCTCAAAAGCACTGAAGAGCAGTGGTGTCACTCTGAAGACTAAGGTGCATCTGATACAGGCCATGGTATTTGCAATCATTTGTTATGCATCAGAGAGTTGGACAATGACTAGGGAGGATAGAAGGAGAATTGATGCCTTTGAGCTTCGGTGTTGGAGAAGAGTATTGAGGGTACCAGGGACTGACAAGAAAAAAAAATAGATTCAACCTGGAGAGGGTTAAATCGGGCTGCTCCTTGGAAGCAAGGATTCTGAAGCTTTGTCTGACACATTTTGGATATGTTGTAAGAAGGGACTAGTCCTTGGAGAGGGACAGTGCAGGAGAGGAAGGCCATCTATGAGGTGGATTGATTTCAGTGACAGGTAATTGGGATGGGTGTGTCGGAGGCAGTGTGATTGACACAGGATAGAGCAGGGTTTAGGTTGTACATAGGGTTGCTATGAGTCACAAGCGACTCAATGGCACATAACAGCAACACTCCTGAAAAATTAATGGCATCAATGTAATTTAGTCAGTTATAGAAAGATATGCTTAATTAATGTTAAGATAAATAAGATTATTCTAGAGATGAGTACAGCCATCTATTTCCTGATTCTTTAGAAGGTGAGCATCAGTGGGTGGGCCACATGGCTGATTGGAAGATGTAAGTTTTTATAAATAAATGAACACTCTATAAAGTGATTATAACCACTATTTTAAAAACTATTGAATTTTGTTTAATGTTCTTCAATAGCAGTTATTAAACATTTTAGTGTCACTTTTAGAAATAATCGAGGACTCCGAGAACCTTTATTAATGTAGACTGTCACTACTGATACCTTCTGTATTTATTAAGCACTTGCCAATTCTAGACATTTCATGTGTAAGTGGGATTGTACCATGTATATATAGCCTTTTGGATCTGGCTTATTTTACTCCGTATAAATGAAGCACATCCATGTCCTAGCATGTATCTTTTTGTGGTTGGATAGTATTCCACTGTGTTACTTTATGAATACTATGTTAATGATATTCTATGTTTTGTTCATCCACTTTTTTGTGTGGTTATTTTGGTAATTTTCCCCTTGTGGATATTGTGAATTATGTTGCTATAAACATAAGCGTAAAAGTGTCTGTTTAAATTCCTGCTTTTAAATTTTTTTAATATATACCTTAAAAGTGGAATTGCTGAATCATATCGCAATTAAATGTTTAATCTCTTTGAAGAACTGCCAAACTATCTTTTGTAGCAGCAGGATTATTTTACTTTTCACTGGGAATTGTAAAATGCTCTCATTTTGCCATATCTTTGCCAATACTTGTTAATTTTTTCTCTTTCCTCCTGTGTGTGTGTTAGCATAGCCATAATGTTATGTATGAAAGTATTCATTCACTGTCTTTTTTCATTTACATTTCCTGCATTAAATTTTTTCATGTGCTTATTATAAATTTGCATGTATTTTTTAAAAAAAGGCCTTTCAAAGTCCTTAACTTATTTTTTGATTGGGTTGTTAGTCTTTATGCTAAGTCGTAAGAGTTCTTTATATAGTTTGGATATTGTCGTCGTCGTGTGCCATTGAGTGGGACCACCAGCTCATAACTGATGGGCTGAAAAGGATGATTGCCCATCCTTCTCCTGTGGAGCAGCTGGTGGATTATTACTAGGTAGTAAACTCTTATCAGATATATGATATACAAATACTTACTTTCAATATGTAAGCTATTTTATTTTCTTTACAATATCCTTTGATGCACAGTCTTTTATTTCACTGAACTCTACATTTTATACAATTTTTGTTGCTTATGTTTTTAGTATTGTATATAAGAGAACAGTTCTTCTTGAGAATGGAGGAAGTTTTGTTACATACATAATTACCTCATTCTACCATTTTTGTAAATAGATTTTCCTAAGAATATGTTCACATAATTCACTGACTTTGTCCTGTACCTTAATGGAATTAAATCCAAGGTGGAATCTTTATTCTTCCTAACCTTTAACCCTTTCTCAGGCCAATAAAACATAACTTCACATAGATCTTATTCCTTGTATTTTTCTTCAAAATCATCCCTTTATTGATAAAGATATAAAAGTATATGCACTTTTTACTCAGAAGTTTGAGGTGAGTAGTGTAAGACCACAAGTGAAGTTCTTTATGTTTTAGAAGATTTAGTAGAGAGGAAGAAAACCAATCTATCTGGATTCCATCAAAGTAAATAACATGAACACTGAAGACTGTTTCCTGGAGGTCTGGCTAGGATAGCAAAGAAGAATTATCTCCAGTGAATATAACAGCATTTTGAGATTTATCTCTGCTTGGAAATACATAAAAGAACCTAAAAAAAAGTCTAAAAAGAACCCTTTCCTTTCCCCTTACTTTTTATGTATTAGACAAACCATTTCTCTTTTCTCTCCTTAATTCACTACATAAATCATTTTATTCCAAACACAGGAAAACATACGTCTGTGTCCAGTCTTTGTTTTATTTCAAATACCTCTAGAATCTCTCCATTCTTACTTAGTTATGTATTTCCTGTTAAAACAGCCTTTTGGTGGATTTTTTTTTTAACTTGGGCCAAGGTTCTTTCTTCAATCTATCCTATACAAAAACTCCTGATAGGTGATCATGAAGAGTAATGTTTGGAAAAAACCATTTTATGGAACGGGAACAAATATGAATCTTTTGCAGTTAATTGGTGAGTTAGTGATCTTCCAAATTTCCTGGTGAGCACATCCAGGGTTGTGTCTGTTGAAATACGTCAATTGGTAAGTCAGCTCCTGGAACCTTGTCTTTTCCCAGTGTCTTCAATGTAGCTTGCATTACCATTGGTTCTTGATCATATATTAATTCCTGAAACTATTTCAATTCTTTGTTGATAGTGACTGTGTATATTCTTTCCATCTTCAAGATTTCCATAATTCAAGATCTTGTCCATAGAATCCCTCAGTATTACATCTCGAAGTGGGAATTTAATTTTCAGTCAGTTCAGCTTGACAAGTACCCAGTGTGTTCTTCATTTCATTTAATACTTTGTCTTCTCATGCTGTCCTTTGAAATCTGCTCAGCCCTTTTGCTTCAGCATTTCTTCCCTTTGTTTTGACCTGTCTTCTAGTGCAGCCTTGCTTGCTGAATGTAAAGAGAACTTGGAACACTTATTTCAGGAGGTAAAAAACTAGGCATTCAATATGAATTACATCTCAACATCAAGAAAACATAAATCCTCATTGCTGGACTTAAAGAGAATATTGCGATAAATTGAGTTGTTGTTGTTGTTGATATGTTTCCTCATATCATCTGTGACTCATAATGACCCTATAAACCATAGTTCTATACTGAGCCAATCTCACTGTCTCCCAACACACTTGATCTTCTTAACCCTAGTCACTTTGTCCATTTCATCCACAGTCGTCTCCTGTGCTGACCCTCCACCCTTTCAATCGTGATATCCTTCTCCAAGATCTAGTCCCTCCTGGAAACATGCACAAAGTGTATGAAATAGAGCTTCAGAATCTTTGCCTGCAGGTAGAAACCTGGTTTTGCTCCGTCCAGGACATTCCTGCTTGTTTTCTTGTCAGGCCACCATATGGTCGGTACTCTTCTCCAGCACTACAGTTCAAAGGCATGTATTCTTCTGTCATCCTTAATCATTTTTCAACTCTCTGATACATAGCAAGTAATTGAGAAGACCATGACTTGGATCAAGTGTACCTTAGTCTCCATGCTAACATTGTTCCTCTTCAGCATTCTGGAGAGGTCCCTGACAGCAGACTTTCCCAGTGAAGCTCATCTTTTAATTTCCTGACTGCTAATGTCAAGATCAGAATTGGAGGGAGATTTATCAGTAACCTGTGTTATGCAGATGGCACAACCTTGATGAAAGTGAGGAGGATTTGAAGCTCTTGTTGTAGAAGATCAAGAAATGCATCCTTCAATATGGATTGCTTCTCAGTATCAAGAAAACAAAGATTCTTACCACTGGACCAGTAGGCAGTGTCAGTCATGATGGATGGAGGTTAAAACTGTCACCAGCTTCATCTTGCTTGGATCCACAATTAACACCTTTCATACCTGCAGTCAGGAAATCAGGAGATGCATTGCAATGGGAAAATTTGCAATTAGGGACTTTTCCAAATTGTCAATTTCCCAATCGAGGAGTAGTGATATCAGTTTGAGAACTAAAGTGCATTTGATTCAGGCCAATATCTTTTCAGTTACTAGCTATGCACCCGAAACCTGGACAATGAACAAGGATGACAAAAAAAGAATTGATGCCTATGAGCTATGGTGTTGGAGAAGAACACTGAACATTCCATGGAAGGCCAAGAAAGCAAATAGATATGTTTTGGAGAGGGTGCAGCTGGAGTGCTCTTTGGAGGCAAGAATAATGAGGCTTCACCTAACATACTTTGGGCATGTTGCTAGGAGGTACTATTCCTTGGAGAAGGACATGATGTTGGGAAAGTTGGAGAGTTGGTGAAGGAAAGGATGACCCTCAATCAGGTGAATTGACAGGGTAATTGCTGCAATGGGCTTTTGTGTGCCAGGCTTTTGTGTTAAGATTGCGCAGGACAGGACTAGGTTCAGATCTTTTGTTCATAGGGTTACTATGTGTCATACTCAACTTGGCACACAACAACAACAACAACGACGTCAACAGTGTTGATTGTGGATCCATGCAAGATGAAATTGTTAATAGTCTCAATCTCTTACTTATGTATTATCATGTTGTCACTTGGTCTGGTTGTGAGACCAATTGTTATCTTGATATTGAGATACAATCTATATTGAAGACTGCAGTACGTGACCTTCTGCAGCAAATGCCTCATGTCCTCTTCAGTTTCAGCAAGCAAGATAAGTCTTCCTTTAATCCTGATGCTACATTCCTTGTCATAAAGTTCAGCCTCCAGCATGATCTCTATCCCTGATGCACTCCTTTCTTGATTTTGCACCATGCAGTGTTCCTTTGCTCTGTTCGGAAAACAGCTTCCTAGTCTTAAGTTCTGAGATCAATTGTTCTGAGATTCCCATTCTTCTCAATGTTGCAATCCACAAAGTCAAATGCCTTTGCATAAGAGGCCTGAGCAATCATACTAGGGGTTAGTTGAGGGAGAAGAGTGCTTGTGGGGTGAGGTGAGGGGCAGAGGGATAGTACCAAGACACATGCACCAAAGGGGGGGTGGACTAACACCGAATCTATTACTACTTTTGTAATGGAGAAGTGTCATTTTCCTGCTCTTTTTGGTAGAATACTTGTCTGTCAAATATTGTACTAAAGCTGAGCATCCAAATTAAGATAGGTGGAGAAAGGATTGAAATTGTCGATGATTTTCTTTGTCTTGGATCCATAATCAACACCCATGGTAGGAGCGGTCAGGAAATAAAAGAATGGCACATTGAAAAAGTCTGATGTCAAGGACCTCTCCAAAGCAAAGATAACAATTTAAAGGTGAAGGTAGATGAGTCAAGTCTTTTCAGTTCCTTTTTGTGCATCTGAAAGTTAAACAATGAATAATGATGACAGAAAAATTATTAATAACTTGAGTTGTGGCATAGGAGAAGAGTACTGAATATCCCATGGACCCAAAAGAACAGGCATGTCTGTCTTGGAGGAAATGAAGCAGGGTGCTCCAAAGAGGCAAAGGTGGTGAAACTTTGTCTCAAATACTTTGGGCATGTTGTTGGAAACAGACATCATGCCGAAAAAGGTAGAGGGTCAGAGAAGAGAGGCAGACCCCCAACAAGATGAGTTGGCACAGTGATTATAACAGTGAATTTAAGCATATCAGAGAGCATGTGGATGGTGCATGATACGGGCAAGGTTCAGCTCTATTGCTCATAGGATCACTGTGGGTTGTAGTTGGCTCAGTGGCGTCTAACAGCAATAATTCATCATGATAGGCCTTTGCAGAAAAAATCCTCAGTGACCCTTTGTGTCATGGTACAAATTGTGTCATGGTCCACTACTTTCCAGCTGCTTTCCCATAAACCTGTAATCTGAATTATTTTGCAATATTGATATTTCCTCACAGCTTTTGTGCATTTCTTGCCTCTGTGCTGGCCTTTAACTTGTTTTTCATCGCAGATGGCCTACGATTCTCCCTTAGATGGGAAACCGTATAGACCTCGTAAACTGTCTTCAAAAGGCAGTTGAAAACTAGCCCATGTATGAACTTTACCTGACTAACCCATCTTTATTGGTTATCCTCCCCCTTCTGAAAGATACTGACTGATGTTTAGCATGTATTTATAGACTATTATTGTTTGGTTTTGTATATATTATTTCTTCCCAGATATGGTTTTATGAGAAACTAGAGAATTTCATTCTGAGAAAGAACAGGTTCCTTGAAGTAGAGATCTTTTTTAGTTGTTTCCTCCAACATTTTTCCATAAATTATTTTTGTGATTTAAGTTGTTGCATGACTCAGTAGTCTAATGCTCATCTGCTGCCTGAAAGTTTGGCAGTTAGAACCCACAGGCAGCTCTTTGGGAGAAAGTCGTTGGCAGTCTGCTTCTGTAAACCTTTGCAGCTGTGGAAACTTTGGGGCGGTTCTGTCCTGCAGGATAGCTGTGAGTAGGAATCATCCCATGAGCAGCAGGAATAAATGGTAGTGAGGTTGGAATTTATTTTATGTCTTGGCAGAAGTTCAAGCCTGATAAATAGTATCTAATAAATAACGTTATTTCCAAATTGTCTATTTGTTAAAAATTTCTTAAACTTTACCTTCCAGCTATTTCTTCATTTGAAGTTCAGCCAGTTTCCACTGAGGTCCATGAAGGTGGAATTGCTAGATTTGCATGCAAAATTTCCTCAAACCCTCCTGCAGTCATAACATGGGAATTAAATCGAACAGCTCTACCTGTAGCTATGGACAGGTAAATATAATTTTTGTCTCTGGAGGGTGGTACAGGTAGTAACAAAGACCACAACTTGATACACTATGAAGGAAGAACATTCTAAAGTTCATTTTATTTTAGGGTAGTAATAACAGTTTCCTAAAACATGTTAGACTTACACAAAAAAAGACACCATTAGTCTCTGGCACAAGAAGCACGCATGAGTCCAGATGTTCTGTGTCTGGATCAGAATCCTGTCCTACTGTTTTGTTCCTTTACTGAGCTATCTTTTCTAACCATAAGACCAACTGAGTAACAAGGATTTAAGAAACAAAATTGCACCTTCAGTAGTTGAAATAGCAGTACTGATTTAAGGTCCACTCTTGTCTCTGTCTTTCATTTCTAAAACCTGCCTCCATCTCTCACACACATGCCATCACTCACATATACACAATCATTTACACCCATGTTCATTCCTTTTGCTTTGAAGGTGGTGATTAGGAACTTAGTAGAAACTTTAAAATGTTTTCCTCCTGACTTAGAGAATAGCAGTATTCCCAAATAGGCAAAGATCACGGAAATGATAGAGCACTGATATAGTAGAAGGTATTCAAGAAAATACTTTCCCATTAAAAGCTCTGAGTTACCAGTTAACTAAATCTAAACTAAGATGTTAAATGAGACTCGGTAAAACAAATTGATAGACTATTACAAACCACATAATACTGAATTATTTGTTTTAGAGAGCTGTAGCTATTTAAAGGAAAATAGTGGATCAGTCCAATACTGTAAAAGATTTTAAAAGTATTGCATATTTAAAGTTGAATGTATTAATTAATTTTATAGCATATAAAGTAAAGTTTACTACCAAGAGTTTAATTATATTTCTTCTACTAGGATAACTACCCTGCCAACAGGAGTATTACAGATATATGATGTTGGCCAGAAGGATACTGGGAATTACCGTTGTGTTGCTGCTACTGTTACCCACAGACGTAAAAGTATGGAGGCTTCCCTAACAGTGATTCCAGGTACCACACTAAAGCTTTTCAATCTCTGTGTCTCTCTTGACCCAACCATATATATTTTTTTCTCTCCTCTAGCTGTAGTAGTATACCATAAAGTTGTTGTTGTTGTTGTTGTTGTTGTTGTTGTTGTTGTTGTTGTGTGCTGTTGAGTCGCCTCCAACTCATAGAGACCCTGTGTATAACACCTCTGAGGCCTACCCTGAGCCAGTCTCACTGATTCTGACATACCTACGCCCATTGCCCCAATTATTATATCAATTCATCACATCTGGGGTTTTCTTCTCCTGCGCTGTCCCTCTACCCTTCCAAGCATGATGTCCTTCTCCAAGGACTGGTACCTCCTGGCCACATGTCCAGAGTATGTGAGATGGCACTTTAAAATCCTAGCCTGTAAGGTGAAACTTGGTTTCACTCTCTCCAAGAAAGACCTGTTTGTTTTCTTGGCGGTCCATGATATGTTCAAGACCCTTCTCCAGCACCACAACTCAAAGGCATCAAATCTTCTATAAGCCTTAGTCATTTTCCAGCTCTCTGATGCATAGCAAGTAGTTGCAAAGACCATGGCATGTATCAAGTGCACCTTATTTTAAATTCATTTACATTATTCTAGTTTTACGTTATTTGGAAAATACTTATCTTTATCAAGTAAGATTTTTTTTTACAATTAACTTGTTTTGTATTATTAGGTCACTATCTTTCAAGAATGGTTGAACATTGTTTTATAAATATTTGAGTTTTATTTTCAGAAACAAAAAATAGGAAGTGAGAAATTGTCTTCGAGTTCCATTAGAATTGTCCACTGTCAATGAAATACATTTATTGTCTGTTATTTTTTTGTTGTTTTAAGGGGGAGAAAATCATAGCTAAAAACAGTATGTACTTGCTATAAAGAATTTAAACAGTATAGAAGCTTTATAACATTATCCTCAACCCCTACATTCAGAAATTATCATTGTTAACACTTAACATAATTTTATATATTTTACCATATATAAATAAGTAAATTGAAAACTAGATAGATGAATTAATATAGAGGAATAAATACATGCTTTTACTAAAATGAATCACAGGTAGAGGCTAACTTTTATTTTAAAACAAATTTAAATTAACTGTAACATAATGGAAGAAAAACTGAAAGATATTATTGAACTTTATACAGATGCTTATTTTCCACAGGAGTTTTTGTTTCCTGAAATATATTTTAAGTTAAAAAAGGAAAACAAAAGTGTGAGATATCTGTAATGATATATTTTCATTTTAGACAGTAGTACCTGATATGAGGATAAAAATACTCATTCTTCTTCCTTTCTCCCTCCTTGTCACATGAAATCTTAACAAGATTGTTGTTGTTGATTACCTTCGAGTTGAGCATGACTTATAGTGACCCCATGAACAAAAGGCATGAAGCGCCTCTTCAACTATTGACTTTTATCAAAGTTCAGAGTTTCCAGAAGCAAGTTATTAGGAAGTGGATGCCCCTCCTTTCAATAACAAGATTAGTGAAAGTATTAAATGAATATTTGAATCTTAATCAAATGTGAATGGTAACAAAAATAGTTATCTGAACTTCTTTCATTAATTAGACTTTATTTATAATTTTATTTATCTTTTTCTTTCTGCCCCTTCTCTGTACCGTAAAGCTGAGGAGTCCAAGCCCTTCCACACTCCCACCATTGTAGCGGGTCCACAGAACATAACCACCTCTCTTCATCAGACTGTTGTTTTGGAATGCATGGCCACAGGAAATCCCAAACCAATCATTTCTTGGAGCCGGCTTGGTAAGTCTTCTCAGACATAAGAGAGTTTTAAAAGATCTTTTCCTCCACAATTAAGGTTGCATAGTGGAATGTACTTGGGGCGATGGGAGGGGCAATGAATGAATGGAAATCCAAAATCTCTTTAAATGCTCATTTAAATTATTAAAAAAATAATAATAAAAACAAACAAACAAAAACATTGCCGCAAATGTGTTTCTAAGCACGGTCGTCAATTTTAAAAGTGTGCGGCAACATAAAAAAAAAAAAGTCTTTTTGTTAATTCTCATGAAACGTGATAAATGTTTATTTTAAATGCAAAGTGCAGAGCTTAGCAGATGAGTAACCTATCACTTCTTGGCATCTGTGTATAGAAAAAGGTTTATAACAAGGTGTATTACGTACCTTTTCATGATTATACTGCTTGAATAGTAGCCCTATCGTACACTTTTAGATCCTGGGTTATCACATCGTTTTAACAGAAATATTTTCCTTGAACTAGATCACAAGTCCATTGATGTCTTCAATACGCGTGTGCTTGGAAATGGTAATCTCATGATATCTGATGTCAGGCTGCAACACGCTGGAGTGTATGTCTGTCGGGCAACTACTCCTGGCACACGCAACTTCACAATTGCCATGGCAACTTTAACTGTATTAGGTATGTTTTCTTCATTTCAACAATCAGGAGAATCTTATATTTTAACATTCACTTTTAACTCATTAAGAACTTACTTTCACATTTCTTTAATTAT
Organism: Elephantulus edwardii; assembly: GCF_000299155.1. Classification (NCBI taxonomy): domain Eukaryota; kingdom Metazoa; phylum Chordata; class Mammalia; order Macroscelidea; family Macroscelididae; genus Elephantulus; species Elephantulus edwardii. The sequence goes on from NW_006399895.1 coordinate 8,292,219, forward strand.
GAAGTAGTATAATCTAGCAACAAATATTAGGCAAAAATTAAAGTTCAGTGTTAACTGCAGAATTTCCCTAAAGTCACTACCCTAACTGTCTGAATGCCAAAATGTTCCTTCCTGTTTATGTTTCATTTTTATGTACCACATTCATGCAAACCTATATACCTGTTCACCAATCTAAACTTTTAATCTTTTGTTTACATAGATGTATACTTTCACAAGTTACCGTATGGTGGATTTAGTTAAGCAATATTGCAGATTTTTTATTCTCTTGTCTTAGTATGTTTGTATAGATGGTCTCAACAGGAGGTGTAGTGGGAATGAACATTAAACTGAGCAAGGCAGGGGAAAGATATATGAGTAGATAAACACAGGGTAAGCAAGACAATCAGAAGTACCAGAGGTCTTCAGGTGTGGGACATGCCATGTCATTTGTTGTATTGTTGCTTAACTGTATACCATCATTTCTGTTGGGAAGTCAGAATATTTTTCTTTTTCTTTAAAAACTAGCCCCTCCTTCATTTGTTGAATGGCCAGAAAGTTTGACAAGGCCTCGAGCTGGTACTGCTCGGTTTGTGTGTCAAGCAGAAGGAATCCCCTCACCCAAAATGTCATGGTTGAAAAATGGAAGGAAAATACATTCAAATGGTAGAATTAAAATGTATAACAGGTATGGTATGTCACTTTACTACTTTTACATAAAAGATAATTATTTGATAGAAGATCAACAAAGAGACGAAATCCTCAGCAAGATAGATTGATGCAGTGGCTGCAACACTGGACATAACCACTGTGGGGAGGGCGGGGGACTGGGGTGGGTGGGTGGGGGCAGGGAGGGCTGTTCTGTGGTACCTTGGGCCACTATGAGTCAGAGCAGTCATGGCAGCACCTAAATAACAGCAAAATGGCTTTTGTCATTTTTATATGAACTGGTTATGGTAATATAAAACATCTCAGTTGATAGTTTAAACTAAGATTGACTTAAAATTTCTAACAGCAGCTTACAATGGATCCTTTTGTATGTTTCAAATAGATCACAGAAGAAGTAGTAGTGATAATGAAGTAAATATTGGACAAGTTCCTCAACCTCAGTTCTAGTCTTAATTAAGAAATCTAACTTAGTACCAGCTAAGTCACTAACTTGCCACAAACAGGCATTTAACCATTTGTGGTCTCAGTTACTTCCATGAAATGAGGAGATTAGAATAGTTGATTCCCCAAGAACTCTTAGAACTCTTAACTCAAACAGTGATTTTTAAGAACTCATTTTTGTTCACATAATTAGGAATCTTCTTAACATCTATAATGGACAAAATGAATAATTTTTGTTGACCTTTATGTAAAAATTATAATACTTAAAATTAGCTGCTACTCTCCATCCTAAACAACATGCCTCCAGAAACTGTGAACTTTAATAAATGTCGATAATTGTAGAGGGGCTTCAGTTCTTTTGTTCATAGGGTCGCTATGAGTCATGCTTGACTCGAAGGCAATCAACAACAACAGAAAGCAATATACTTTCTTAATAAAAATTCAAATTTTTAAAAAGAGATTAATTAATATGCCTTCTATAACACACAGGATTTGGACTACAAATTCTGATTCTTACATGGAGTCAGAAAAAGTGTATAATTTAAAATTATTAATATAGAGTACTTTTCATTTGGGACTAATTGCAAAGTTCTCAGTAATTCTTGTTATTTAAAAGGTTATTTAACATTGGTTAGGAAACTCTGATGGCCTAGTGGCAAGAAGCTGTGCTGCCATCCTGAAGGTGCAGGGTTCAAATCCACCTGATGTTCCGCTGGAGAAGGAGGGGCAATCTCCACCTGTGCCAGTTGGATCCAGTTCGATGGCACACAAATAAAGAGGTGGGGGGAATGTTGTTGTTATGTGCTGTTGAGTTGCCTGGGACTCATAGCAACCCTACGTACAATTCTGAAGCCTGACCTATCCTGAGCCAGTCTCCCTGATACTGACACACCAGCCCCCATTGCCCCAGTTACTGTATCAGTCCATCTCATTTGGGGTCTTCCTCTCTTGTGTTGTCTCTCCACCCTTCCAAACATAATGACCTTCTCCTGGCCATGTGCCCATAGTATGTGAATCGGATCTTCAAAGTTCTAGCCTCCAAGGTGAAACTTGGTTTCTCCCTTTCTGAAACAGACTTGTTTGTTTTCTTGACAGTCCATGGTATGGACCCTTTTCCAGCACCACAACTCTTCTCTAGCACAATTCAAAGACGTATATTCTTCTTCTATCATCCTTTGTCATTGTCCGCCTCTCTGATGCATAGCAAGCATTTGAAAAGACTATGGCTTGCATCAGGTGCACCTTAGCGTTTAGGTTAATATTGTTGCTTCTCAGTAAAGGCCAGACCTGCTAGTACAATAGAGATTGGTAGAACTCCTGAAGCTATTACCCTTCTTAGTGAGTACTGTAGATTCAGACTGACCCATAGCTGACCCTCCAGTGGTGTTTCAGAGGCAGTAAATACATGAGAGTTGATCACCATCCTTCTCCCATGCAGCAGCTGGTGGATTTGAACCCATACCATTGCGTGATAACACAGTTCTTTTACTCTGAGACACTAGAGTTCCCTTCACTTTAGTCATCCTTTGAATGTAGAGCAAAACACTCCGACTCATCCTTCAGCCAGACAACACATAGATCTATAGAGTGAACAGCACCAGGGAGGCACTCTCTCCTTAGACTAACTAATCATGTAAGCTCAAATAGTAGCATGTGCGCAAGGGTAAAAGCCCTGTAGACAGGAAGAGGTAAGGCAGTAGGATTAATGAAGATGAAAAGGACAGGGAGAACATAGGCAGAGTGAGATCACATTATAATTAATGTTCTAAAAGGAAAAGTTTGTTCACAGAATTAATCTTGGAGGATTAATAAAGTAGAGGGGACCAAAAGTTAATAAATATTAAAAAGCTCACAATATATGCTAGTAGAAAACCAGTTTGCTTTGTAAATTAACTTGAAACTACAATTGAAAAAAAATATAAATGAGTGTTTTTTGAAAAGGCTATACTTTATTTATTGTGTTATTATTAGACTGGTTCATAGAGACAATTTTCTTTTTTCCTCAGTAAATTGGTAATTAACCAGATTATTCCTGAAGATGATGCTATTTATCAGTGCATGGCTGAGAATAGCCAAGGATCTGTTTTGTCCAGAGCTAGACTGACTGTAGTCATGTCAGAAGACAGACCCAGTGCTCCCTACAATGTGCATGCTGAAACCATGTCAAGTTCAGCCATCCTTTTAGCTTGGGAGAGGCCACTTTATAACTCAGACAAAGTCATTGCATATTCTGTGCACTACATGAAAGCAGAAGGTAAGCAATTTCAGAGCTGTTTTTAAATACTACTTGCTATCAAGTGTTTGCCTTCAGTTCACATAGTGTCTCATATAATCAATAAAATACTTTTGAAATTCTGTGGCATTCTTTTAATATTATTATCTATCACGCATGCATTTAGTTTTTAATTTTGCATCATTGTATTTTTTGTATATGAAGTTATAGTTTGCGATTTTTACGATTTTAAAAATAAGTGAACATATCTTTGCTGCTAAAAATTACAGAATCAAAATATACTTAAGAGATAAATTATAACTAAGATATAACTGAGGTTAAGTGAGACTTACAATATAGCAATTTAAGTATGTGATTACCTAGGAACAATGGTTTAACTGTTTAGTAAAATAATACAGTAAACTAAAGTTACCAAAATATATTTAAGTAGGAAAGTAAACATCATCAAATTTCCCATTTATTTGGTTTTGCATAGTTTGATTGTTTGGGGAAATCACATAGAACCCCCTGAAAATTGAAATAACTAGATACTTTCTATTGATAATAAAAGCACAAATAAAATGTTGAAAATTTTTTATTCCAAGTTAATGGATCCCATTTTTACAGTCCATTTTATCATCATATTTCCCTTTGAGGAAAACTAAAAGCTACATATAACTCTTAGAGCTTTCTCTTTGTTTTTCAGAAGTGCTATTGTAGAGATTTATGAAGCTTATCTACATACAAACAGCCTAGCTAGATGCAGTATATATTTAAAATGAATATCCAAAGAATGGTGATAAAATAAAATTGGCTGTCGAAACAGGTGGTTTGTTGTTGTTGCTTGTTTTTTATACTTTGAAGTAGTCCTTTGAAAGAGAGAATTTTGAATTTAAATCAGGGGTCATGGTAGCAATAAGAATGAAAGTCTGATAACTGAGCCTGGTAGAGTATGTTAATTCCCTGTTTAGTGATTTAAGACGGTAAAAGGAATGCTGGTTTTGGAGACCACTCTTGTTCGCTATTATGGTTGTTTCATTAGAGCCTCCACATGAGGCTCCGTGGTCTATTCAGGGATAGAGCAAGCCTTTTTAATTCGAACTCAAGGACCTTGTTTGGTAGGTCAGAAATCGTACTATGCAGTTCCTAATTAACGAGCCATTAACCGGTCTGTTGTGAAATGCCTGTAATCTTGTCTAATTAAAATGCTATCAAGTTAATTCAGAAATGTGGGAAAACTTAATAGTGGAATTTGCCTTCTGTTTTGTTTATAAATCCAGTTGTGAGAAGGGGCTCTGTCCTTAGAGAGTTTTGATTAAGTTGACATGCATTTACTGTGAATTGTTAGCAAAGTACCCTGGCTGCCAGTGCTCTTGTCCCACTTTACAGGTTCACTCTGTAGGAATTAAATCCTACAAAGACAAATCCTCCTGTAGACCTTGCCATGCATATTTCATTAAGAATTGCTGAGAATTTTTCCTCCTCTTAAAAAAAAAAAAGAAAAGCTCATTGTGGGATGAAGCATTTTGCAGCACATTCTGTGCCTCCCAGTTCTTTGGCTTTCAGTGTAAATAAAAGAACAACTTGTGTCAGTCAAATTTAATAGAATCTCTAGGGGCAGAATGAGATCTTTTGCTGGACAACTTCTAGCTTGGTTTGTTTTTGTAGAGAAGTAGTGCATTACATTCCCTACTGTCTCTCTATTTAGGTTTGAAAGAGAGCTGGGGGGAAAGAAAGAAACTGTAAGCTTATTAAAATTTACGTTGTTATGAATTAAAGTATGCTGTTATGTTACTGCTATACAGCATCTCTCCTGTGTGTTTTGACTTGATGTTAAATGAGGCTTAGAGAAGATTAATTCTTTTTAGATTAATTCAGTTAGGAAAACAGTAAACTATTAACTTATAGTAAGAGATATTTACTTTTAGGGAATAAAGACCTTCCTGTTTGCATTCTTAAAGGGTTGCCAAAGGTAAAAAAACCCTGTGGGTTGGTTGTATTTTGTCATATGGGGCTGTTATGAGTTGGAATCAACTTGATGGCCCACAACAACAGCCATCACAAGATAACAGGTTAGACCCAAAGACCAGTGTTTTTCACAGCAAGAGAAGACAGTCTTAAATTTTATTTTGAATTTTCTCCTTTGTAAACGTTGGATTTTTTTAAACCTAGGTTTAAATAATGAAGAGTACCAGGTAGTCATCGGAAATGACACAACTCATTATATTATTGATGACTTAGAACCTGCCAGCAATTATACTTTCTACATTGTGGCGTATATGCCAATGGGAGCTAGCCAGATGTCTGACCATGTGACACAGAACACTCTAGAGGATGGTAAGAAAACATGATTCCAGAGCTTTTAAGTGTTACATCCATATGTGTAATCAATTTCAGTGCATAGATGTGATTTAAATTAGAGAACTAAAGCTTTTGGTTAAAAGAAAAGGAGGGGGGGACTCAAAACCCTGCAGGTATGTTTCAATGTGCACACTTCATTGTTTAAGTCTGATTTCTGACTTTTGGCAACCATATGAGAAGAAAAAAAAATGCTTCTGTTTGTAACTCACAGTATACATTTTTAAAAATATCGAGTGTTCATACTGACTTTTTTGAAAAGTTTAAAGAGGAAAGATTTTGGACTTAAGAAACTGGGGAATTTGATGTTGGCTGCTTGTGATAAAAAAAAAAGAAGGAAGTCATATAGCAGCAGGGAATTTTGTAGATTCTGTAAGCTTTGGTGACATAAGGGTAAGGAGTTGTGTTACCAACCCCAAAACATGCTAATTTGAATCCTCCAGTTGCTTCCCAAAAGAAAAATGGGCACTGCCCTCCTGGGCAATGTGGGGGTGTTGTCATTAGGTGCCCGTAGAGTCGAATGCAACTCACAGTGGCCCTATGAGAAACAGATCTAAACCCCATCCTGTCCTCTGCCATCCTCATCATTTCTGACATACTCACGCCCAAACTGATAGAAGTTTAGCTATTCCAGCTGATAGTCTTTTCTGATAGTTGTAGAAAGGCTTCAGGTCTTTTGTTCATAGGATTGCTATGAGTCGTGCTCAGCTTGATGGCATTCAACAACAACAACAATAGTCTTTTCCAACTGCATTGAACTTAACAGCAGCAACGTTTTACTTAATGAGGAAGTATTGCTTGTTTGGTTTTTTTGGTCCCTGACCATGGGTTGAAAATCAAGTTTAACTTTGAACAACAGTAGTTCTGTCTGTACTTTTATCAATGGTTGAACAATTCCATTCCTTAAGATATTGTTGGAAAATTGATTCTTTTCAAACTTATTGCATGCTGTAAACAGAGATTCATACTATTTAGGGGTTCTAGAAAGCACATCTTTGTGTTCTGTGTAAAAGAGAAGATGGTGATACAGTGTATTATATGTGGTTCTGTTAACTGAAAGATTAGTGGTTCAAATCCATCAGCTGCTCTGAAAGATGAACAGTCTCCTCCAGTGAAGATTGATAGCCTGGGACGCCTGATGGAGGATCACCATGAATTGGAATTGACTCTGTGCAGCACAGGGAAATTGAGTATTTAATATGTACTAAAGTATACTTTTCTTCTTTGACAGTTATTTTTCTCATGCTTGAGAAACAGTCTATTCTTAGTTTTCATGTGTTATTAGATGCTATCAGGTTGACTGTGATTCATAGAGGCACTAGGAACAGTGTCAGAACCGTGCCTTACCCTGCACTGTCCCCACCATCTCTGATATGCTCGAGCCTGTTGTTAGTCACTGTGCCAGTCCATTTTGTTGAAGGCCTTCCTCTCTCTCTGATCCTCTACCTCTTCCAGGAAGATGTCTTTTTCCAATATTGGCATCTCCTAATAATGTGCCCAAAGTATGTGAGACAACATTTTACCATCCCTTGCCCATTATCACATCTTCTATTTGATATTAAATTGGAAAACTTAGAACAAAAGGACAAGAGAGGTATCCAAAGAGGATAAAAGGTATATAAGAGTTAAATAAGAGGTGTGGCAAAGAGGAGGTAAAGTTAGCTCAGTATGCAGATGATATGATAGTATACTTAGAAAACCTGAAAAAGAGAAACATGGTAAGCGGCATCTCACTCCTTGATTTCAAATCATACTACACAGCCATGTTGGTCAAGACAGCGTGGTACTGGTACAGTGACCAACACAGAGATCAATGAAATACAATTGAGAACCCAGAAATCAGCTCATCTACCTATGGTAACTGATTTTTGACAAGGACATGAAATTAGTTAAGTGGAGGAAACAACAGCCTTTTTAGCAGATGGTGCTGGCAAAATTGGAAAACCATCTGTAGAAAACTCAAGCAAGACCCACACCTCAGACCATACACAAAAACCAACTCAAGGTGCATCAAAGACCTGGGAGTAAGACCAAAGACTATAAACTTCACCAGAGAAAAGCTTAGAAGAACTCTAGACATCCTAATCCACAGTATGAACAGTCTTTCAAGCATAATGGAAAAACCTGCAACCAGGAGAAACTAAAATAGATGAACGGGACCTTCTAAGAATAAAATCCCTAGTCACTCAGAAAATTTTCCCAACAGGGTAAAAAGGAAAGCCACAGACAATGAAAAGAATATTTGGTAATGACATATCTGATAAGGGACTCATATCTAAAATTGATAGACTACTCCAGTACTTCAATAAGAAAAAGGTTAACAACCCAATCACAAAATGGCCACAGAATATAGATACTTCACCAAATAAGGCATTCAAATGGCAAACAAACACATGAAGAAATGTCCCATATCCCTAGATATCAGAGAGATGCTAATAAAAACAACTCTGAGATATCATCTAACCCCAGCAACAATAGCAAAGTTCAACAGAGAAACAAACAAATAAATACTCATGAGGTGTTGTGGACAGATTCACTGCTGGGAGGAGTGTAAAATGGTGCAACCACTGTGGAAAGTGTTTTGGCTGTTTTTCAAAAAGTTAGGAATAGAAATACCATTTGAGGCAGTATAAGTTTGCTGTCTCCTTTGTTCGCCCTTGTGCAGCAGTGCGAGCACCTTCTCCTGCTTGTCCTCATACCCAGCGGTGGGCCCTCGTGTGAATCCTTATAGAAACGCCAGGCAGCAAGCTTCACAGGAGCTTGGAACAGTCATCTGGTTTGTATTACACACCCCCAGGGGAAAAGTGGTTGAAGCTGATCGCCCAGGAAAGCTCTTCATTGGAGGGCTCAGTGCAGAAACAAATGAAAAAGCCCTGGAGGCTGTATTTCACAAATATGGACAAATTGTAGAAGTGCTCTTGATGAAAGACCGAGAAACTAACGAACCAAGAGGATTTACTTTTGTCACCTTTGGAAGCCCGGCAGATGCCAAAGATGCAGCCAGAGATATGAATGGAAAGTCTTTGGACGGAAAGGCTATCAAAGTGGAACAAGCCACTAAATCAACATTTGAAAGTGGTAGGCCATGGACCCCCTCCACCTCCAAGAAACACAGGTCCTCCAAGAGGTCTTCGAGGTGGAAGAGGAGGAAGTGTAGGAACCAAGGGACCCCCTTCATGTGGGGGTCACATAGATGATGGTAGCTATTCTATGAACTTTAACATGAGTTCTTCACGGGACCACTACCAGTGAAAAGGGGACCACAACCACTAAATGGAGGGCCACCTCCTAAAAGATCAGCCCCTTCAGGACCAGTTTGAAGCAACAGTGGAATGAGTGGAAGAGTACCTGTATCACATGGAAGAGACAGTTATGAAGGTCCACCAAGAAGGGAACCCTTACCTTCATGTAGAGATGTTTATTTGTCCCCAAGAGACGATGGATATTCTACTAAAGATAGTTATTCAAGCAGAGATCATCCAAGTTCTAGGGATACAAGAGATTATGCACTATCACCAAGAGATTATACATATCATGATTATGGTCATTCCAGTTCATGCGATGACTATCCATCCTGAGGCTATAGTGATAGAGATGACTTTGTCGTGATGGCGATTATTCAGATCATTCAAGTGGAGGTTCCTACAGAGATTCCTATGAGAGTTGTTGTAACTCACATAGTCTTAGACGAGGGCCCCTGCCATTTTATGGTGGAAGCAGTCACTATGATGATTATAGCAGCTCATGAGATGGATATAGTGGAAGTAGAGACAGTTACTCAAACAGCTGAAGTGATCTCTACTCAAGTGGCCCTGATCAGATTGGTAGACAAGAACAAGGACTTCCTCCTTCTATGGAAAGGAGGTACCCTTCTCCATGTGATCCCTACAGCAGTTCAAGCCACAGAGCAACAAGAGGTGGTGGCCACGAAGGAAGCCTATCTGATACAGGGGGAGGCAGAAGCAGATACTAAAACTAAACAAAACTTTGGACCACAATCCTTGTTCAATGAAACAAAGAAAAAGTGGAACCTATTCTGTCATAACTACCCAAGGACCGTTGAAAGGAAAAAATTGTGTTACTTTTTAAAATTTCCTGTTAAGTTCTCCTCCATAATTTTTATGTCCTTATGAGGAAAAGCAGTAAACATGTTTAATTTTATTTGCTTTTATGACTTTGCCTTCAATAAGCAAATGTTAAATGTTTAAGACTTGACTTGTGTACTAGTGTTGTAATTCTCTTTAACTGTTCCTGAAGGCCACTTTCTATTTGATTAATCCCAGTAGATGAGGCAAGCAATATTAAGATTTTTTGCAGACATCTAGCCATCTAAAATGGACAGATGAATCATTCTGCCTATATAAGTAAGCTAGATTGATAATAATATAGAAAGGTGGTTGGGTTTGCTACTATTTAAGATTTCAGGGGATCTTCAGACCGAAATCTTAGTGTTCTCAATGTGAAAAACCTGAGAACAGATGCTTACTTAAGGAAAGTGCTATTCACAACTCAAAAATCACATGAATCATACTGGCCATATATTGCCTTTTTGACACTTTCTTGGGAATCTGCAAGAGCCTCCGCTTTACCTTCTCCCAATAAGACCATTAAGTGTGTGTTAATAATAAGACCATAAGTGTGTGTTAAACAACTATAGAATAAATAAAAAAGTTTGGCCAAAACAAAACAAAAAAAGAAATACCATTTAACCCAGCAGTCCTCCTACCGGAATATACCCTAAAAAAAAACAAAACCAAAAAACACAGAACAGCCATCCAGATATATGCACACTCATATTTATTACTGTGTTATTTATAATAGCAAAGAGATGAAAGAAATTCAAGTGCCCATTAACAAACGAACGGATAGAAAAACTGTGGTAATACTATGCACACTGAAAGAACGGTGAACTCATAAAGCATTGTACAAAATGAGTGACCCTGGCAGACATTATGCTGGTTGAAATATCTTAGTCACAAAAGGCTAAATACTGCATAACACCACTCTTATAAGGCAGGTCTGACATGGGAGATTGAGAGAATAGGATAAGAGTTGTTGTTGTTGTTATGTGCAATCAAGTCGCTTGCGACTCACAGCGAGCCTATGTACAAGAGCTCTATACGCTCTTCTATCCTGTGCCAACCTAGCCATCTCAAACGCACTTATTCCCACCACTCCAGTCACAGAATCGATCCATCTCATCAAAGGTATTCCTCTCTTTCGCTGCCCCTCCACTCTGCCAAACATGATGTCCCTCTCCAAGGACCAGTCCCTCCTTGCAACATGGCCAAAATATGTCAGATGAAGCAGGATAAGAGGAGTTGTTGTTGTTGTTGTTGTTGTTGTTATGTGCCGTTGAGTCGTTTGCGACTCATAGCGACCCTGTGTACAACAGCCCTAAACCCTGCTCTATCGTGTGCCAATCGTATTGCCTCTGGAGAAACATTGCAGAGGAACAGATGAAAGAAAAAACTGCTTAAAAGGAATATATGATCTATGATTAGGCATTATACATATGACAACAGCCCAGAATAAAAGGTACATGGCGAAGAGGACTGGAGGGAGGAGGGGGGAAAGGAAGGTAATTGTGCAACAATGAGTGAATATTAAAAACTTTTTTTAGTTAACTGGGAGAAGGGTGGGAGAGGGGGTAAAATGTGCAACAATGAATAAATGAAAATCTAATTTATCTGTAAACTTTTGTTAAAATCACAATAAAAAGAAAAAAATTAAAATTTTTTTTAATCATCCTTGCCTCTGAGGAGTGCTTCCACCTGGTTGTGGTCCTTCTACGACAGATTTGTTGTTCTTCTGGCAGTTCATGGGATATCCCATAATCTTCTCCAACACTACAATTCAAAGACATATGTTCTTGTTCAGTCTTCCTTTCTCAGTGTCCAGCCTTTAGATTCATTGGAAGCAATTGAAACTACCTGATGTGAGTCAGGTGCACCTTAGTATTTAAACGGACATCCTTGCTCTTCATTAGTTTTTGGTAGCTTTTAAATAAAATATTTCTCTTTACTCAATTTGGTCTTAGCTCTTTAAATTATATGTATTCATTATGCCACTTTGACTTACAAGGAGGAACTAGTCTAGTATTGGAAATAATCAACAACCTGTATTATGCAGATGTAACACCCTTCCTTGCCAAAACTGAGGAGTGCCTTAAACATTTGCTGCAGAAGGTCAAGGACTGTAGTCTCCAGTATGGACTGAAGTTCAGCATCAAGAAAACAAAGATTCTCACCACTGAGCCAATTGACAGCAGCATGATAGATGGAGGAGACTGAGATAGTTAACAATATCTGCTTGCTTGGTTTCACAATCAATGCTCTTGGTACCAGCATTCAGAAAATCAAAAGCCAAATTGCATTGGGTAGATCTCTTGCCAAGATCTCTCCAGAGTGCTGAGTTAGTCCAGAGACTAAGATGCACCTCATCCAGGCCATGATCTTTGCAATTACTTGCTATGCATCAGGGAGCTGGACGGTGACTAAGGATGATAGAAGAAGAATTGATGCCTTTGAATTGTGGTGCTGAAGAAGAGTATTGAACATATAGTCGTCTGCCAAAAGAGCAAACAAGTCTTTCCTGGAGAGAGTGAAACCAGGTTGATTCTTGGAGAAAAGGATTTTTAAACTCCCTCACATATTTTGTGCATGTTGCCAGGAGGGACCAATCCTTGGAGAAGGACATCATTCTTGGAAGGGTGGAGAGTCAATGCAAGAAAGGAAGGCCTTGGATGAGATGGGTTGACATAGTAACAAGGATAAAGGGGAAGGGGTAGGTATGTCGGAGGCTGTGAGATTGGCTCAGGACAGGGTGAGGTTCAGAGCTATTGTGTATAGGTTTGCACACATAACCATAAAAACAACATTATGCCACCTATTTGGTTGGTTATAAATCCTGAATTTGACAGTAAAACATTATAGGTTATCTAGATACCAGATTTCAAATTTACATTTTCATGGTCTTAAGCACAGTGGAGTTTGTGAGGATGGTACAGGAATCAGGCAGGGTTTTGATCTGTTTGTTTGTAGGTTCACTGTGAATCATAATTTTGCACCTAACTGCTTTACTTGAGGCATTTTCCTAGGATGTTGATTTTGTTCTAAATAAAGGAAATACATTGCTTTAATACTATAAGTCATAAGGTGTAATCTGTCATATAAAATCTGCATTGGTTTCTAAGAAAGACCTCTTACCCTTCAAACTTGTTCACAGGTTATATCCTTAACTTTCTAGTTCATTCTTCCTCACTTCAAAGGTGCTTTGGTGGGATTGTTTGAAAAATATGCTCATATTCTGTTATGAGTGTTAAGTATTTTCACATGCATTTGAAACAACAACAAAAACATGGCTTTTGTTGCTTTCCTTTACTTTGATCTCCCTCATTTTTTTTTCTTTGTGCTTGGCTTTATGTACTGCTTGACTAAAAATCTCTGCTAGGGATAACAGTATCTCTCTTCTTTAAATAGTATGTTGCTATTAAGGGACTTCAATAAATAAATGCTTCTTAGCTAAGTGTCAATTTTTATTCTAAATATTTATAAACAATCCTGTTTTCTAGTTCCTCTGAGACCTCCTGAAATTAGTTTGACAAGTCGAAGTCCCACAGATATTCTCATCTCCTGGTTGCCAATACCAGCCAAATATCGGCGGGGCCAAGTGGTGCTGTATCGCCTGTCCTTCCGCCTGAGCACTGAGACCTCCATCCAAGTTGTGGAGCTCCCAGGGACCACACATGAGTACTTGCTGGAGGGCCTGAAGCCTGATAGCATCTACCTGGTCCGGATAACTGCTGCCACCAGAGTGGGGCTGGGTGAGGCTTCTGTGTGGACTTCACATCGGACACCCAAAGCTACAAGTGTGAAAGGTAAACCTCTCAGGACAATTGGAAAAGAAAAGGCAGCATTTTAACTTTTTAACCATATGTTTAAGTTAACAGCATATTTTAATTCTTGTTTGGTGAATAGAAATAGTTTATAGCTCATGGACCAGATTGTAAAAAATGTTGACATTTTTATTTAGTAGCTCCTTTTTTGCATAGAGCCCATAAGTATGTGAACACTTGGCTACACTATTCATTTGTATACTAAGTTCCCCATGAGTGGTCCAAATTGGGCTGAATTATTAAAGGTTATATATTAATGGAGGCCTAATTAAAATACTTGTCATACATTCTTTTACTTAATCACTATAATGGAAAAACTGTAAGACTGGAAAGTTCTAGATACTTCATTCTCACAAATAGAGAATGTAACATAGCCCTTTATTTTTCTAATAATTACTGAGTAATGCTTGTCTCCTGCCATAGAGATTAATTGAATGGTCAAAATTGAAAGTATCTATTTTGCCTTTGAAAATGAAAAATATACACATACAGATATTGTTTTGTTCTTGTTCATGCATTTTACCTTTTTTAGGTAATAGTTTATGTTTTTTATTTCAGTTGAGTATCATTCTGAAGCTTTGAAAGTTAGGTTAAATTAGAATTACTTTAGATTTTATTGGTTTAATACTGAGAAAATAATATATTGAGTTTACATGTGAACTAATGGTTTGTATCCTATTTTCTGTTGAATTTTCCAGCCCCAAAGTCTCCAGAGTTACACTTAGAGCCTCTGAACTGTACAACGATTTCTGTGAGGTGGCAGCAAGATGCTGATGACACAGCACCCATCCAGGGCTACAAGCTATACTACAAAGAAGAGGGGCAGCAGGAGCATGGACCGATCTTCCTAGATGCCAGTGACTTGCTCTACACTCTCAGTGGTTTAGGTGGGTGAGCCTATACTGGCCTTTCCTTTTTTCCTTTCCTATTCTGCAGTGGAGCTGGAGAGAGAATGATCTAATTTTGCACAATGACTTATTCATAGCAAATACATTTTTAAGAGACATAAATGCAGG